>NC_039274.1:8331973-8931973 GCF_003368295.1 Carassius auratus
CATTAATGTGCTATTCTTACTCTCCAATTGTCTTTGTTGCCTCAAATGTACAACTAATATAGATGCTGGCCACATACAAACAGAAGCTGTTTGTGATATGCCGCACAGAGAGAGATGCTCACTGCATTTATAGTTTTCAGAGTGCAGTAGCAAAGGTACAGCAGGTAGCTGAAGTAATACCAAGCTAAAGAACATTGTGGCATGATTCACTGGACTCTTTACAATAACATCTAAGTCAATCAAGCCTAATGCGTTGCTATAGACACATTACATGATAAGGTTTACATTAGAACAAAGCAAGAAAATTCACTAAGTCATTCCATGTGGCAAGGCCTTTAAAGAGTCAGTAATTACAGTGTAATCTAAACTGCATCTATTCTTTCACAAATATAGTACAGACATCTTTCAAGCTCCATCACTGTGTAATATTACATAGGGTACAAATGCACTAATTTATTATTATCTATAAATCGTGCCCATTATATTATAAGATAAACATGTTATTGTCAAAATCTCAACAGTAATGATTACTGTGCATTACATCAAGCAAGCAGAAACACATGCAAGAATTTAACGACCATCTGTCCAGCCAATGCATCTCAAGTAGAGCTACAATTATAAAGACATACTGTTAGATTTGTCAAGGTTAAAATTGTAATAAGGACCGCCAATATCATTCACATCTACAGATACCTGAAATAAACCGTTAATGCCAATAAGGAGTGTGTGATAGAGGGAAACAAGTGTTGCTTGATTTTATAGCATTAAAAACAGTAAATGATTCCTTGCCCTAGAACATAACTGATAACCCACACCTCTCGTCAACTTCGTCTTTATAAGAACTAAGATTTAAAAAAAAAAAAAAAGCGATTCACAACTAATGCAAGCTGATATTGATGGCCTTACATATTATGCCATGCGACAAACCTGTTAATTCCATATACATGGAAAAAACATAGTTAGTAGAGGGGTTTTTTCAATGACCGATACACCTAATAGCTGAACAGCCGGTGGCCGATATACACATATTACTCAATTACTAAACATTTAAATTGTGACAAACGGGGATACACCAAATAGCATAAATGAAATCAACATATATTCACAATATTAACTCAAATGTCTTTACATACAATGTGCTTTTCATCATTCAACAGCTGTTTGATAGGCTTTTAAACTGCTTTATGCACATGAAACATTCTCAACCATGTACTAACAATAACAGTGTGAACAGTACTTTAACAGCACGGACAAATGACAAATTTGCAATAACTTTAAGAACGACTTTTCCATATGATGAATAATAAAAACAACACAACACCCTGACAGCCAATCAGAATCCACTGAACTTTAAAGAGCTGGCACTTTAAAGCGGTACGCGACGTAACTGCACGAATATAGTTAGTCTTCAAAATAAACCACGTTATGCTGCATGTGGTAGTATACTTAGTTATAGTTATCTCTTTATAGTTTCCGTTCTTGGCATGAGCGGGTGTTAAGTAGACCTGTGTAGTTATTGGCCTTCCATCAAAACCATCACTTAAAACATCCACTACATAATCATATAAATCAACAAATGTTTGGATGTGGTCTTCAAAGTCAGATTTAACCATCATGCCTCATTCAAAGCGAGCCGAGTATGAACACTTGATGCATAAAAGTTCAAGCTGTGATGCTGCTGCTCTTTCAGTTGATCTGGAGATCTGTGATGTGACAATGATGCACCTGACCTTCAGTCAGAGATGTAGACAAACACTCGCCGTGATTAAAACGGAGACCGTATTCTTTCACTCTCTCTGTCTTCATTCTTAAATATGGCAACGAATACCCTTGGACCTACACTACAACAAATCCCAATTCACTAGCAAGCTAGCTAGCTACATCTTAAAACTCAGCATCAGCAGCTCCATCGAGACGTAAAGAGTTGAAAAAGAAACTCCAGACCTCATGAGGATGGGCCTGTCTTAAGTTTTGCTCCGGTCATATAGTGAGCTAGGCTAAGTGACGGCGAGTGGGGCCTGCTCTCTTCGTTTATGCGGCTCTTTTTCACTCCCTCCATTCCCCTCCCGACGCCATCTGTTTGTGCCACGAGAGAGTGTGTGTGGAAGTAAAGAGAAAAGGCGACATTTTGGCTCTATAAAATGACCCACATACTGAATCGCTCTCTCGGAAATACGAGTGCAAATCGTTATGTAGATGTCAGATGAAAAGCGGAAATGTAAATATCAGCATCCAGTTCAGAGTGCACATTATTTTTTGAGGCCAGTTAGGCACAAATCGGTGAGTTTTCGCTGGGACAGACAGTGGGACAGCCGCATTTTGTCGGGGCTACACGATCAGTTTCGTTTTCTGTTTCTATGGCAATAATGAACGGACCGTTGTCGAACTTACCACGCTCCAAAAATCGGGTGTATACGTAGAAAACACTTTGGAAGATTTGAATATCGCTTTCTAGTTTGAATTGTTGCTGGTCTGGTTCTCTGTGTTCGGCAGGAAGGAAGGAAGGAAGGAGGGAAGGAAGAAGGGAATGAGAGAAAGAGTGACGTGAACGAATAAACAGCCCGGGCTCCTCCTCGCTGTCACAAGTAAATGATGGAGCTCGTGGCCACAAAATATCTACCTGCACACTCATTTGATTGCAAATATTGGCTACGCAGACGATTATGTTTGTTGAAGGACGGAATGACAAAATGTGAGAAACCTGAGCTAATGAAGTGATATTCCTCTCAAAGCACAAAATGTAGAGATTTTTTATTATTTAAGCAGTATGTTTATTCTGTATCTGTCTTCAACGTGCACTTTTGTTTGGGTTAATTTATATAATTTATAGGACTTATTCAAATAACGGACGTTAGAGGACGCTATTGTTTCACTAGCCTAGTTTCCTGCACTAACAGAAGAGGTCGCACTCTCATTATCAATAAAAAATCACTTCATGAGGTCAATCGATCCCGTAAGTCTTAGCGGTTTTCATTCAGTATATTGGTTTATTAAATGTAAATGTAAAAAACTTTCACTCGACTGCTCTCTCCTGGTTTCACTGAAGCCAAGCAGGGTTCAGTCTGTCCTGTACATGGATGAGACCTCCTGGGGAATACTGCTACTGCCTGTTTGGCAGGGTCCTATTGGGTAACCCTGCAATCCTGGTTAATTTGCATATTGTCTTTTATCAGACTTGACCTCCTCATTATTCCCATAGTCACATGTGGTAGTAAAAGACCCATGTGAAAAATGCTATATCAGTGTAGCAAGGTAAAGTGCTGTAAAACAGGGTTCCCAAATTGACCATTGTTGGCCAAATTACATGCTTGGACAGGGATTAAGGTGTGACAGTAAAACAGTACAAAGTATGGGTTTAGTGAAATAAGAAAAAAAGTGCATTAATAATTGTGGATCATGTGCTAGTGGAAAAGGTCATAATCTGAAAAACTGAGGTAAAGGTTTCTCACCTGTATCTCAAACATTTAACTAACCACAATTTTTTCCTATAAACTATTTGTATAGTGTCAAGCAATTGTAAAGCATGCATAAATAGTTTTTTTCATACATCTAATATTGATATTCAATTAAGCATTATTTGTAGAGTTTCATAAAATGTATAATTATAATTTGTTATCAAATTAACGTTATAATTTATATAATTTATATTAAAATTAATATGCCCCTCCCCCTGCTGGATTAAGTTGTGGCTCAGGGTTAGAGCTGATCTCAACTGAGATAGACATCGGTTTCTGTGCATTGCATCATGTCCCCTCAACATCTGTGACCAGTGGGAAGACTGAGTGTTTGAGTGAGTATTTGACCCTGTGTAAATCTGATTAGGATTGAAGTGTTCCCGTCCCATTGGGATGCACCTGGAAGGACTAATCGTTGTGACTCAAAATGTCTCCAGAATACAGGAATTACATCACACTTATATGTATCTACATGTGCACAAACACATGCATACATCAACAGGTGGTTACTGGTTACATTATTTCAACTCTTGACATGATTGTGTGAAAGAAGCCTTTCTTCTTCTATGGATGTGTATCCACACCCACAGTGGGGTGTGTATAGACCCAGTGGGAGAGAAGAGCTTGAGAGTTTCTGGCTGTAATTCAGTGTGGAGTGAATCATATAAAGAACATGCACACACGCGCACACGCACACACACACACACACACACACACACACACACACACACACATACACACAACACACAGAGTACATGTATACCTTCCCACATTCAGTGACACTCCACTGCACACAAAGTGAATGGAGTGGCATGGTCTTTTATTTGGGTCTGTGCTACTTTCATCTCGGAGATCCGAATATTTTTTTTTTCTCTGTCAAGATGTTCAGTTGTACAGTTTAGACTTGTTTAAAACTAACCTGTTACTGACAAAAAAAAATAGGATTCAGTTTGTTGAGCTGCTAAAGAAAAGTCAGAGCATTGACTTTAGACATCCTGCTCTAGTTTCTGTCTTCCTCTCCTTCTCACAGTCTCCCACCCCCATCCTCCTTTTCTTTCACTGTTTCACTCACTTGATTCCTGTTTTGTTGCTCTGAGAGATGAGGTAACGGTCCCTAGAGCACTATCCATTCTCATTCAATTCTCATTCAAATATGTCTTGCAAATAAGCCTGAACAACCCAAAAAGAATCCTCTTAACAGAAAATAAGCAGATACTTGTATTTAGAGTTGCATTCCTAGTTTTGACGACATTACAATAATTGTTTTTACTCTGAAATACCCATTTATTTATTTTTTTGTCTACAGGTCACAAACTAACAAAACTGTAAGACAGCTTATTATTTCTGAGAGTTTGCTGACTCAGAACAGTCAGGTCATCATAGTTTGTTTTGCTTGTTTTAATCTTTTAAGAATGCAGCTGACCCAAATAGATGAAGGCCTGTAACTGACATTACTGTCAAGTTTATTTTTGATGTTGTGCCAAACCTATATGAAAGCTTGTTTCCAGCTTGTTATCTTTTATCTCACAATTCAGACAGATATCCACTCACAATTCAAAAAGATTTTCCTTCTATTAGGTCTAGAAAGATTTGTGTCTGGTCATGTAAGCTGGATGCACCATTTATTTAGTTATATGGACTGCTGGTCACTCTGACTAACGTCAGTTCTTAATCGCCAGTCAAGTCTCAGGGCCTAGGAATGCAACCCTTGTGTTTACACAAGATATCCCTCTCCCATGCCACAACTCATCAGACTGTTCATGCCATGCACTGAGGGGCAGAACTGCCCAGCAGCAACACTCTGAACTGGCTCGATTCCTAGGAGTATTAACACTTTGGTGTCTCTCGGATGTTTTGATTTTATTTGAATTTGAAGAGGAGGATATGAAGGCTTGCTGAGTCAAACACATGTGACTTGGTGTGAGAGAGAGAAAGAGAAAGAGAAAAGAATAAGAAAGGGAGGAATTTGGATCAGCATCGTCAGCCAGTCCATTAAGGGTACCAGAGAAATCTCAAGAGAGAGAGAGAGAGAGAGAGAGAGAGAGACACTCTTTCTCTTTAGTATCTCCAGTACCCCAAAAGAGTGCTTAAGTTGCATGTCTAGACTATTTTAGTTGTCTCCTGTATCTGCTGAATGCATTTGGTCTCTCAGCTCTATCAATGTTTCATTCACCAAACGACATTTGATGAATTGTCAGAAGTCATCCATCTAGCTGTGCATTTGGCTCGCCATGTTAAAACAGAAGCTTTTGTAACAAATGGATAAGAAAAATATGACTCAGACTAGCGGTTTACCTTTGGATGGCAACCTTAAATTGTAGACAAAGTTGGTATGGTCCACTGTGTAAAAGCGAATTGTGCACATGACTCAGGGCTCTCATTTCTCATTTGTTTAATTGTGGAGTAGACCGATCAAATACTGGTTACCTAGGAGACAAGCTAGGAGATGCTAAGGACAGACCAAAAAAGATAAGAAAGAGTACAGCATGACACAGAAGTATAGGAACCTTTCTCTCTGGTTCTTCCTCATCATAGATGAAACACTTTTTTGTATTTACATAAATGCTTCACGGCATGGATTATGTTATTCTGCACAAACAACAAACAGGGTGCAGTTTGTGAATGAATACCAGGTGAACAAAGAAACATTCTAACTTTGAATCTCTATCAGGACATAATAATAGAGTGAATGATTCAAAAGAATGACATTACCAGTAAAAAGAGGATGAGAAAGACTATACCCAAGGTTGGAGATTATCCTTTAATCGTTAGTTTTTAACCAACTCCTGACTGGCACAACTGCTCATTAGAAGTATTAAACTGCATTTGATGCCTGCCGTAACTTTACTAGTGATTTCATGGATGCCTGAGCTCATGGCCCTTGCTGCTGATCTAGATCTAATCTTCTGTAATTTCCTTTGAGCACTACACTGTGAATTATTCTTCTCAATCTGAATTTTGGGAGTCCCAGAAATCCAGAAACCTCATATATCCCCGGTTGGCTTTAAAACTATTAAACCCTTTTTAAATGAAAGCAACAACAAACAAACAAGGATTTACAGTGGTGAGCACAACTTTTGAGTTCAACGATTATAAAAAATATAGTCTAGTATATTTTTTGTATTTTAGACTTTTTGTTTTACATGACTCTTGTAAACAGTTATGACCAGTTTGCGCCTCATTAAATAAACTTACATTTAATTTCTTGTCCCCCAAAATTTGACTTAAAAAAAAAACTTTTTGGGTCTTATTTACCAAATGAGCAATTTTTACTGTAGTTTCCCATTGGTTACAATTGTGACTATGAATAAAACATACTGTTTCTCTGCCAGTGCAGAGTGTAGTTTCATGTCTGTGTGTTAGAGGTGTGGCTCCAGTGAATGGTTGGAGGAGGGTCGAGTGTCTTCAAGTAGGTATAACTGCAGAGTGACTGTCTCGGAGGTAGATCCATGAGCGAAGAAATCAGAGGCTGGATCTTACGCAGTTAATCGGGACTGAGAGAAACCATGCTGGAATACAGTTCTGAAGGCTCATTGACGATTTACATCAGATAACAGATGTAATGGTTTTAAGCGCTTTAGTGGTAAGTTGCGTATATAATAAGCAATAAATAAAAAGGGGCCAGGGTTGACTAGAGGTGCGACGGATGATTTATTATTGCTCGGAGACGTGGGACTGACCACGTTTATCTGTTGAACGCTGTAACGTCAGCTGTTGCAAAACATCACTTTTTAATATAAGTCAATAATTAATTTCCGTTTAACATAAGTGCTTTGATATTAAGGTGTACTAGGATCCAGACTGTATATCGTGTGTGGGTGGAAATGGGATCATATAAACAAGGTGGTGCTGAATTGTGCGTCTGTGCTTACCACACAGTCACCGCGGAGTAAACTCGACATCTGGAAGTAGCTACGTGTGAGAGAGAACGAACTTTAAAAGTAGGCTGAACAAGAGCACTGATAAAAGCTGTTTATTTTATTTATTTCTGTGTTGCTGTCACCTTCTTAACTGTAAATGCATTGAATCGTATTCTAATTGTATTCATTTTAATCTTTGCATAGGCTTTGCTTTTTATTTCGAACTGTTTATTCGGATCAAGTGGGGCAAATCACCAGACCTGTTCTGAACCATTAAGATGCCTGAAAAAGTTACTTTATCTAACATTTTAAGTTGTGGTTGAAGAGTGCTTAAAACAGACCCTCATTAATTATCAATCGCAGTTATCAGGTGGATACTGAAGCTTGATCACATCCATGATGATGTCAGGCAAATGAAAACATCTACAGAATGAAAAAAGAACTATAACATTTGATTGGGTTTTGATTTTTAAAGAGCATTTGATCTTGTATTGAAATTTATTTGTCCCTAATTGTATTAGAATCCATTCTATAAAATTAGTTTCCTTTGTTTTCCAAATATACGTCAATCAGGCGTATTGCATTCATTTACATTAATGATTGATATTAATTTTTATTATGAGTGGAATCTGAAAATAAGATAAAATCTTCCTCATTTGTGTCTTCTCCTTTTAACTTAATTTAGCCATGTGAGACCATGTGACTTCGGAGTGTAGTGTATGCCAGGTAGGTTTGATAATTAACACTTGAGGAAACAATTTAATTTAAAATGATTATCAAAACTTTTCTTTTCTACGAAAGATGATTTTAGTTATAATCAAAATTGAGAGAAGCTTTCTAATATTGTAATAGAGTGGTTGCAAAAACAAAAAACTAGTTCATCTCAGTGGTTGGGCAAACAAGAGAGCACAACATGAAAGCAGACCTTTGTTATTTACTTAAACTCTGCTCTGCTTAGAACTGCATCAACCTTTTGGATCAAAGACTCTGAGGACTAGACAATGAATACCTTGTATGTCCTATCAAAGAACCGTTTGATGTTTATATTATTTAGAGAAGACAGTGCAAGTTATTCTGTTTGTCAGAGTCCAAAAATGATAACCTCTCTACATTTGGCGTATTAATTTGTCAGAGGAAGACTGTTCTTGCCATCTTACACATCAGGAAAGAACCTTTGTTGTGTAACGGTCTGAAAACATGAGCTTGGTGCTTCTTGTGCCCATGTGCAATATCTGTTGTTTGTACTTGTATATGACCTTCAAGAGTTTCAGTAGAAGTTATTGATAATGCCTTTACTGAACTTTTTGCTCCAGGGACTTACCATGCAAATGGACTTAGTCAAAGAAACCTGACCAATGGTGTACTACCTTCTTCCAGTTAGTATAATAAAAGTTTTAGGGGAAATATATAATAGACAGCTTGTAAACATTATTGCATATATCAGATCTTTTCAAAGTAAAAGATAACAAGTTTGACCTCTGTATCTACGGCTTCTCTTTGGTCTGGTTCACGATGTAATGCATTTAATTTGTCTTATGGTAACAATGAGAGAACATTCACCCATGGTGCTTCATTAAGAGTCTCCTAAGAATGATAGATTTATCATGTTTATTTTTGTTTACTCTGCATAATGTGTGATTCGGTTAAAGCGAGTCACATCAGTTTTTAATTCATTATAATCCTGAGTACAAAATCCTTCGGTTCAGAGGATTGAGTCATATTATTAATTGCCCTTCATATCATCATCTTTTGATATTATGCACTAAATTAGGTCATTTCAATGTTAATGGAGGGTTGTTAATTGGCAAAAGTTCTCCATGTAAGGGAAGTCTTTACATAGAGCCATATTTTTGTTTGTGTATGTAATGGTACATGTGATCTGGCAGCTGTAGTTAACATAAGTGTAAGCAGCATGTTTTATTTTTATCTCAGTATCTTTAATCATTTAGAAGTGCCTGACTTCCAGATCTAACCCTTGAGTCTAAGCAGGAGCACAGGGCAGTTCAGTCTGCAGGCTGAATGTCTGTTTGTGCACAACTTGTACTTATAACGGATGTCAATACACATATTTAGCTGGAATTTTGTTGCATCTATGAACGATTTAGGCTGTATTGTAAATGAATACATCTGTAGTTGTATGGTTTCTCATAGCTGAACTTTAGGCTATTTAATGTCTCTAATTGTTTGCATTTTATAGTTGCTAAAGACAAAATTGCCACCAGATCTATCTGACAGTTAATTCACTGGCAGTCTGTTTGGAATTGGATTTGAATGCTGATTTAATTTTCCCCAAAAGGAAACCACAATAAATTAATAATACAAATGTTACAAATAAATAGAAAATGAGAATGTGAGCGTAATCATTATGGTACTTTGTCATTTCATTTGTATGTTGAATTTGAGGCAACAGAGACTACACAGCCTTCCTGTTTTCAGGACATAACACTCTTAAAATCTGATCAGGCCAAAAGGGAGTTGTTGCATTTCCAAATTCTGTTTGGATAATATCATGAAGAGGAGGACGTGAGATTCAAACTCTTTCCCAGAAAAAACACTTAAGCATCTGCTGTGGATTTAGAGATCTGTCTATTTTGAACTGAAAAAAATATATATGTATTTATTACTTGTCTTAGATTCAGGCTTTAAATGTTTTTTGTATCAGCTGTGAGTGTCTGTAACACATAGTTGTTGGGAAATTAATTTTTGTTATTATTCCTTCCCAGCTAAGCTGCGTCCTTCAGTGTGTAAGTTAGTAATCTGATAAAATGACTAAATGTACTTCTGTTTCTCCCTCTGCAGATTCCAGAAAGTCTCATTGGAGTTTGCTACATGGATAATACATAAAAGGAGGAATGTGTTTACCCACAAGGATCTGATATCTTTTCAACTTTGGCCTGTTTGAAGCCTAATTGAAATATGCAATGTCCCGTTGACCTGGAGTATAACTGAAAGAAGTATACCTGAAAGAATTAATGACGGTGTAAACATCACATTTAAATCCCAAAGATGCCTGGAATATAACCATCTCCATTTGCAAAGCAGTAACCATGGCAATCAAATATAAAGTCCAATGGAAAGTATCCATGGAAACCACAAACTCTGTCTGGCTTTTATTCGGGACCATATGGATTATTTTGGCTGGAGTTTTACAAGCAAACATGGCGAGTGAAGATGATGTCACAGCACGCATCAGTTTCACATACAGTGAGTGCATCAATTAATTATTCATTATTCAACAGATGTTTTCTTATCTAAATCTATTTACAATTTACTTACTACCATATTAGTCCCACCAAGAGCTAACGGGTTAAGTTCATTCACACTGGTGCTTGTTCAGGGATTATTTCAGTTTTGGCTTGGGTAGTAGGATGGCTTATTGCATCAGTCAATAGCACACATGTAAACTCCTGCCCACTTTTTGACCATTGATACGGTACTGTGGTACCATGATACAGTGTTGGTTGGTATCAGGTGGTAATTCCATGATGTTTTCACCAGGACTGCATTTATTTCATCGGAAATACAGTAAAATTGTGAAATATTACAATTCAAAATAACTGTTTTCTTTGTATATATATTGTGATGGCAAAGCAGAATTTTTACAGCCATTACTTCAGTCTTCAGTGTGATATGTTACATCATTCTAATATGCTGATTTGGTAGGAAATTTTTCTTATTAATGTCATATATATGTATATGTGTGTGTGTGTGTGTGTGTGTGTGTGTGTGTGTGTGTGTGTGTGTGTGTGTATATGTGTGTGTGTGTGTATGCATACATATTCTGTAGGAGAAGCTCTGCTGGCCCAAATTCCCTCAGACTTCCACTCACCTGAAATAATTTAGCTCAATTTTAGGGCTACTTGAACTGCCATGATGTCTAGTTCCCGAAAGACCCTTTATGTTTCAAATGTTGCGTTTACTCATCTTAGCCAAACACAGGAGAGTTGAATCCATGATTGTAAACATTTACAAGGGCTATTAGAACCATTTGTAAACCCTGGCTGGTGTACTGAATCAGAAGGACAGACATACTCATTAATCACTTGAGGTTGAAAATTCAAATGTAATGGTTGTAATTAGAACAAAATGGCTTGTAAAGACTTATATGAGGAAACACTGACGCTAGTGACCTCTGTGCCTTGCCAGGAAAGCCTTCTGGACATGCAAACCCACGTAATTTTCAAGGGTTCCTTTGTGTGACAGATTTTTGAAGTTTTGAAGTTGCATTCCATGTGAGGAATAGAGGATAAATTTTGAACGTACATTAATAATTTATATATTTGTGTACATATTACGTATAGCTTGTATGTGTGTGAAATCTAATGCTTTTTCAGATAACTGAAAATTTTTGTTCTTTTTCTGAAGTGTTTAAACGGAAGCTGCATGTTTAAAGTGATATTTTTAACTGTGTGTGTTCAGATGCAGAAGGACGATCAGTGAGAGAGTTCTCTGTGGATGGCGTGTATAACTATTCAACCCTTCTGCTGAGCCCAGATGAAAACAAAATCTACGTGGGAGCCAGGGAGAACATATTCTCTCTCAGCCTGGACAATATCAGCGTGACGTATCTACAGAAAACAGTACGTGTATACAAGAATGTTTGTAGTATAGTGTAGGAGTTGATTTTGATGTTATTCAGCCTTGTTTTGCGTCTTTTGCAGCTCACATGGAGCACTCCAGAAAAGAAGAAGCAAGAGTGTATCTTTAAAGGAAAAGGCCCCCAGGTGCATGTGTGTTGTGGTGATTGTTAATATAAAAGTGAAAAAAGTGATATAAGTGAAAAAATGTGATCCTATATATTATAATCTGTCTCTTATGTGTTTCAGACTGATTGTTTCAACTACATCAAGATTTTACTGCGTCTGAACAGCACACACCTGTATGTGTGTGGAACATATGCCTTCAGTCCAAGCTGTGCTTACATTGTGAGACTTTTTTTCTCTTGATGATGTTCAGTTATATTTATGTGTATCCATGATAAAGAATAGAAAAAGATCTAGTAAAATGGAATAATATAATTATTATTTATTTAATTAATTAAAGGTAAAACTAATTATGTGATATTTTATAAGACTTATTGACTTTTAAGGGTCTGTAGACGTACTGTCTGATACAGTTTATTGTGTTTTTTTTTTTCCATGTGTTGGTTAAGACATGACTTTTATTTCACATTTTTCATAGCATTTTAATAAGCAGTTGAATAATAATAAAAGACGATCTACTTAATAATTATTTAATTAGATATATTTAAGTCATTGTATATTTAAATTAAAAAAATTATCATATCATTGACCTAATTGTGTTAGTGTTTGGTGTCATTTGTTCTAACTGTTTCTCCATGGTTTCCTGGAAATTTTGTAGAACATTTCCAGTTTCTCTCTGCAAAGAGATGAAAAGGGGGAACACGTTATGGAGGACGGACGTGGACGCTGTCCATTTAATCCAGAATACAGATCTACAGCTATTACAGTGGGTAAGAAAAACTCATGCAGAAACAATGCATTTGTTTTGTTTGAACTCCATACATAAACATCATTCAGTTTGATGAACATGGTGATTTACTGTTAATAAGCACTTGCATGTTTTGTTGTGTTGCAGATGGGGAACTGTACACTGCTACTGTCGGTAACTTCCAGGGAAATGAACACACCATATATAGGAGTCTAGGGTCTGGCACCCCTCTCAAAACAGAAAACTCTTTTAACTTGCTCCAGGGTAAATATATATATACAAACACACAATTCCTCACAAGGGACTTCTTGGAAGATAAATATCCAAAAATAAATGCCAGCATCACTGATTATAGAACCCTGCTTTCTCACGCATGTTGAAAACAAATTATACTTTCTGATACTGAGGTTAAAAAATTGATACAAATTAGATTTTTAGTATATGTTTTATGAAAGTGTTTATTTATGTGTGTGTGTATGTGTGTGTGCTGTGGTCCATTAGACCCAGCGTTTGCAGGTTCTGCTTATATATCAGGTTCAGACAGCGAGAGAAGTGATGATCAGATTTACTTTTTCTTCAGCGAGATGGGGAAGGAGTTCGACTTCTTTGATAACACCATAGTGTCCAGGATTGCACGTGTGTGTAAGGTAAGATGGATTGTTTAAGCAGTTCACACATGTACATGTAACTGCACACACATACACATACACAAATGCCAATATATCCAATATCAATACGCGCACCCATTACAGTTTTGTTCAAAATAATAGCAGTACAATGTGACTAACCAGAATAATCAAGGTTTTTCGTATATTTTTTTATTGCTACGTGGCAAACAAGTTACCAGTAGGTTCAGTAGATTGTCAGAAAACAAATGAGACCCAGCATTCATGATATGCACGCTCTTAAGGCTGTGCAATTGGGCAATTAGTTGAAAGGGGTGTGTTCAAAAAAATAGCAGTGTGGCATTCAATCACTGAGGTCATCAATTTTGTGAAGAAACAGGTGTGAATCAGGTGGCCCCTATTTAAGGATGAAGCCAACACTTGTTGAACATGCATTTGAAAGCTGAGGAAAATGGGTCGTTCAAGACATTGTTCAGAAGAACAGCGTACTTTGATTAAAAAGTTGATTAGAGAGGGGAAAACCTATAAAGAGGTGCAAAAAATGATAGGCTGTTCAGCTAAAATGATCTCCAATGCCTTAAAATGGAGAGCAAAACCAGAGAGACGTGGAAGAAAACGGAAGACAACCATCAAAATGGATAGAAGAATAACCAGAATGGCAAAGGCTCAGCCAATGATCACCTCCAGGATGATCAAAGACAGTCTGGAGTTACCTGTAAGTACTGTGACAGTTAGAAGACGTCTGTGTGAAGCTAATCTATTTTCAAGAATCCCCCGCAAAGTCCCTCTGTTAAAAAAAAGGCATGTGCAGAAGAGGTTACAATTTGCCAAAGAACACATCAACTGGCCTAAAGAGAAATGGAGGAACATTTTGTGGACTGATGAGAGTAAAATTGTTCTTTTTGGGTCCAAGGGCCACAGGCAGTTTGTGAGACGACCCCCAAACTCTGAATTCAAGCCACAGTACACAGTGAAGACAGTGAAGCATGGAGGTGCAAGCATCATGATATGTGCATGTTTCTCCTACTATGGTGTTGGGCCTATTTATCGCATACCAGGGATCATGGATCAGTTTGCATATGTTAAAATACTTGAAGAGGTCATGTTGCCCTATGCTGAAGAGGACATGCCCTTGAAATGGTTGTTTCAACAATACAATGACCCAAAACACACTAGTAAACGGGCAAAGTCTTGGTTCCAAACCAACAAAATTAATGTTATGGAGTGGCCAGCCCAATCTCCAGACCTTAATCCAATTGAGAACTTGTGGGGTGATATCAAAAATGCTGTTTCTGAAGCAAAACCAAGAAATGTGAATGAATTGTGGAATGTTGTTAAAGAATCATGGAGTGGAATAACAGCTGAGAGGTGCCACAAGTTGGTTGACTCCATGCCACACAGATGTCAAGCAGTTTTAAAAAACTGTGGTCATACAACTAAATATTAGTTTAGTGATTCACAGGATTGCTAAATCCCAGAAAAAAAAAATGTTTGTACAAAATAGTTTTGTGTTTGTACAGTCAAAGGTAGACACTGCTATTTTTTTGAACACACCCCTTTCAACTAATTGCCCAATTGCACAGCCTTAAGAGCGTGCATATCATGAATGCTGGGTCTTGTTTGTTTTCTGACAATCTACTGAACCTACTGGTAACTTGTTTGCCACGTAGCAATAAAAAATATACTAAAAACCTTGATTATTCTGGTTAGTCACATTGTACTGCTATTATTTTGAACAATACTGTATGTACTTCGCTCAATCCGACTGTATGAGGCCTGGGGGGACAAAAATGGATGGTATGTCATTTTAACAAAAAAACAAAAAACGACCCTGGATCAGTCAAAAAACTGCAGACTTTAGGTGAAAAATAAACCTGGAGATCTGGTTTAATAAGGTAACATGAAGAAAAAGTACACATTGTGTTACTTTCCTACCCGCTAATGCTAACCCGCTAACCCGCCTACAACCCATGGGAGTACCTTGATAATTGTTCAGACATGTACTATGGTATTATTCTTTGAGATGCCCTGGAGAATTATATAAACACTATTGTATTTGAATGTAATAATCATTCAGTACCGTGCTATCACTATCTGATGGTGTATTGTGGTGCCACAACAATGGGTTTCTCTATTTTTCTTTATTTTGATCCAGATGCTCTGAAACCAGGACTGGCGTGTTGATTCCCCCTAGTGGTCTTTCAGAGTATTATAAATCATTGAGACTGTTAGTTTCAAAGTGTTCATCATTTGTTTGTGTGTATGACCTCAGGAGGATCAAGGTGGAAAGAGAGTCCTGCAGAAGAAATGGACCACATTTCTGAAAGCTCAACTCTTGTGTTCGCTACCGGACGATGGCTTTCCTTTCAACATCATACAGGATGTGTATGTGCTTCCAGCCCAACACAAGAAAAACACACTCTTCTATGCAGTCTTCACTTCTCAGTGGTGAGCAAAAATAAATAAATGCAGAGGAGCTAGGGAAGATAAGATTGAGTGGAGGGGATGTTTTTCATGAATTAATCATACTAGAAACGGAATGTAACATTGCAAATGTTATTGTAATGTAATCCAAGGCAAATGTTATTGTAATGTAATCCAAGGGCATAACCATGACTTGAAAATAAAGTCGAAAAAAAATGTTGAAGATGTAAATCTAGTTGAGAAGTAATCATTTTAAACTATTTGAAAATAATTAAAAAAAATACATGCATTCAATCTTTTTTGTATATCCGATGTCCAAAACGCAAACTGTTTCTGATTCACATTGCATGAATCACGTAAACGACAGCATATTATCAATTTAAAAATGTCAAGTAGTTTGCCTCACTGGGTATTATTGGCAACCTTTCAACATTTATATCATAAAACAGTAGTCAAATATTAAATGTATTAAATAGTTAAATCTATTTCTAATTTGTTGCTGTATGTTTTGTAGGAGTAAAGGTCTAGCAGGCAGTTCAGCAGTGTGTGTGTTCAGCATGGATCAGGTAGAAAAAGCATTTTCCGGTCGTTACAAAGAGGTGAACCGAGAGACTCAGCAGTGGTACACACACACTCACTCTGTACCTGAACCACGACCTGGAATGGTAAGATGACACCGACTCAAAATATACAATATACCAGTTCTATAAGTGCAGGATCATTGAGTTTCTGTGAAGCTTATCGTGAAGATAGTTTTTTTTCTCCCTATCTACAGTGTATTACTAATGCTTCAAGACAGCTGGGAATGCACTCATCCCTTGATATGCCAGATAAGGTACTAAACTTTGTGAAAGACCACTTCCTGATGGACAGTCCTGTCAAAAGTCAGCTAGTGCTCTTCACACACTCTGTGCACTACACACAAATTGCTGTGCACCACGTGCAAGGCCTCCACGCTGCTTACGATGTGATGTTCATCGGCACAGGTATGTGGGTTTTTTGAGTGTTTGAGATTCTGCGATTTCATTTATTTTCTAAAGAGCTGTTGGCATTATGCTCTGTGATTTGACAGATGATGGACGTTTGCAGAAGGCTGTGAATGTAGGCGGTATGATGCACATCATTGAGGAGATCCAACTGTTCCCAGAGCAACAACCTGTACAAAACATAGAGATGGATTCAACTAAGGTGTGTGTGTGTGTGTTTATGCAGTAAAACTTCATAAAAAGGTTCAAGTTGTTGTCATTAGCTAATGTATTAAATATCATGAACTAACAATGAGTTATAATTTTACAGAATTTTTTAATTTAGGTTAATGTTAATTAATTTCTTTTGGTGGAAACTGTGATGCTGTGGTACATTTGTGATACATTGAGTTTTTCGACGAATAAAAGATGAAAATAACAGCATTCATTTGAAATACAAATCTTTTGTGACAGTTTAAAATGTCACTTATGGAAATTTTTAATTTAAATTCTGAATAAAATTTATTTCTTTTTTTTTTTTTTTTTGTATTGTATGGTAGTGTATTTTAACAAATATGTAAAAAAAAATCTTGCCTTTGTGCTCCACAAAGCATTCGTTTCAGTCTTTCACTTTCAGTCCTCTCTCTCAACAAACAGGGTTTGTTATTTGTGTCGTCACACTCTGGTATTGTGCAGCTGCCAGTAGCAAACTGCAGTTTCCATAACAACTGTGGCGAGTGTGTTTTGGCCAGAGACCCATACTGTGCCTGGACAGGCACACACTGTACTGACGTCACACGTATCCCACCACAAAAGTAAGTCTTCTTTTTTTTTCCCTTTTTTTATCCAAATAATCTGTTGCATTAATCATTTTGAGTACAAATACCAATCTGTACCTTTCTATGCATATTTCAGCCAATGGCAGCAGGATATCGAGAAGGCAGATACGTCAAAATGTAATGGCACGATGTTCAGTGTGGTGTCTGAGAGCTCAGGTAAACCTACAAATGCCAACATATACAAGCCAACATATACATCTGTCATCCATCTGAATATGTCCTAACACCCATCTCTGTTCCTCTCTTTCTAGTGTTACCACGTTCTTTCCCAAGTTCCCAAGAATCTGCTTGTGAGCTCATTATCGTCCCACCTAATACTCTTTTCCTACTGCCCTGCAATCTACGCTCCAACCATGCCCAAAGGAAATGGTCATATAAGCCAGATGTAGGCCACTTCCTGTTCCCGAGCCCAGATGGTGGGTTGGTAGTCAGCAGCCGTGCAGGCAGCGATGAGGTCTTCTCGTGCTGGTCAGAAGAACGTGGCTTCAGGCAACTCTTGGCCAACTACTGTGTGAAGGCAGAGCTGTTATCTGATTCGACAACCAACACATGGCGAATAGATCCACATTTAAAAAAAATCCAAAGCATTTCATCTGACATCTTGTCCAGCGAATCGGAGCACTCCGCTCAACTGCGCATAAAGACATATGGCACAGAGCTGGCAGTAGTGTGTGTGCTGTTAGCTGTTTGTGTGCTTTCGTTCGGGCTGTCGGTAGCATATCGACACAGGGGCCGGATGAAGGAGGTACTGAGAGGAGGAGAGCAAACTGGAGGAGCGCAAAAGAGAAGAGTCAGGCACTGGGAGAGTTTACCCCTCAATACAAGTGTGCTTCCAACATCCCCATCCGACCACAAAAGCTACCAGACGTTGGAGGAAAACTGTGGCTACATAATTGCTCCATCAGAGACAAGCACGCAGCACAACTCCAAGGAAGCACAGACACTCACCCAAACACCACAGAATGGCTTTAAAGAGAGTCATGTGGAAGTCAGTGACATTTGCCCTCAGCCACGGGTACGATTGGGCTCTGAGATCAAAGACTCTGTGGTTTAAAATGCTGATGCTTCCAATTAATTTATATAAATGACACATTAACAGTCTGAAATTCTTTATATTCACTTGGTACATTCAATGGGCAGCTTTCATGAAGACAAAGCGTACTGAGCCCCGAGTATAAGAGAATTGATAGGACATGCACAGTGTGTGTGAATTGAAGTATAGTTGCTTAAGACAATGCCCTCAAATCTATTATCTATTACCACTGCCAAGACCAAGAGTAATGATTCACTCAAGGTGAGAGGACTGTTCTATATGTCTGTTTGTGTTCCTTTGCTGTTTTTGCGCAAAGGTTCAATGCATAAGTGTTTTAAGTGGGGGAACTTTCATTTAAAAATTTGTCTATGAAACCCATAATCCATGCTCTGTAGTTTTTCATTATACCAGGATTAAACACCATGCAGTTCAGACCAGATAGCTCGCTAGTATTATAGAACTTTCTAAACATTTTAGAAATCTTTTTTTTTTTTTTTCCCTTTTTAAGATTCTATTTTTGGTATTTTATTATTATTATTATTTCTTAGTCATTTTTGGGAAGTAGTATGTGTTTTCCATTCTGTTATTCAAATGTGTTCATGTTAGGAAAGTGTCTGCTGTTAAATAATGGTATGTGTATGGAAATATTAAATGTGGAGAAATAATGAAAATACATTTAGTTCTAATGTAGCATACGTGTATGAGCATTAAGAATATTTGAATGTGCATTTGAGGAGTTGTTTGGAAATATAAAGCACAAGCTTGAGATTGTTTTGCTTCACAGGTTGGTTGTTTTTGTGTTTGGTGTAGACGTAGTCTAAACAGGCAGAACCAAGACAATGAAACCGTACAATAACACAAAATAATTATATTATGTGTTATAAATGGTCTGTTTGACGTGTGGTAAAGTGATATTGGAGGAATGGTTAATACATTAAGAAAAGAGCTCATAATGTCTGTACATTTGCAATCAGTTTTTTTTTTTAGGGTAAAAATAAAGTTAAGTTCAATTATGGGTGATCCAGACTTCACTAACATTGCTATTTTAGACTTCCGTTCCACTTGGAAAACTCTTTTTAATCCACATTAACTGACACGTTTGATGCTGTTTAATCGTGTTACATTCCACTGTGTTTTCAGATTTGTGTTTAGAATGGATATGTAAAGTAGTTTGTGATCTTTTATGTTGTTTTACATTTGTACATTCACGCACTTTATTTGTTTTTCTACCAGTATTTGTAAGCTGTAAATGATGTAGGCCACTGTCAACATCCTGGTTTAATTTTGTGGTCAATTGTACATTAATGAAGAAATGGAAATGGGTCAGAAAATGTGTCTCCACTGTCTGGGATGCAAATAAAATTTTGCATAAACTGTCATAGTCGGAGTATTATTTCTTTATTTTATCACGCATCTTTTCATGAAGTGCACTGAATAATTTTAATGCGGTCAAATTAAACGATCGGCCACCTGCAGGATCTTCACATGCGATAGCCTAGTACTAGCCGGACGTGACGTAATGATGCTGTGCCATGCTCGAATTTCCCGTGAAAACCTACCTGAACCACTCAAATCAGAAAACTTTATCATTAATTTAACGTTGTAAATCGGGCTAAAGTAAGGCGATAGTTTCGAACACTGGCTGGTTATGTACTTACTCAAATATTGATTTTGTTCAATTTTAACAACAAAAAGTGTTACGGACTGCAGATTTAAAAACACTGAATCATAATCCACATATTATATGGCTAACTATAGTATAAGGATAAATTGCTAGATGTGAATTAAAATGTAAATTTTATTAAGAAGGGCATTTGATACAAAAATACAAGATTACAGTGCAAGTCCACACATCTTTGAGACTCCCAATATTTGGTCTTGCTCTGATTATTTGAACATAAGAAACTCTCTCCTCAACAGCTGAACACAAATCATTATGTACGGTGTAATTTATATGCCCTTTCAAGAACATAACAGAGTTTGGGATGAAACATTAAAGAATCAAAGTCTCCAGATCTATACAATGACAGATACCTGCTCTTGACCAAAAAAAAAAAAAGAAAAAATAAATCAGGATGCCATGTCGGTCACAGCGCCAGCCACTGGTTAATTGCCTTTAGGGTCCACCTTCTCTTTTGCCTTTTTTTGCTTCTGCTGCATGATTTCAGCATCTCTGAAATACAATAATACTACTACTAATAATAAATATTATTCACATTCAGTATGATGCACTTCATAATTCACTATCAATTTGTTTTTTTGTTTTTTCCTGTTTAGATACCTTTGCTTTCGGGCAGCTGCTGAGAGGCCATCCTCATTTCTCTTCCCTTTGGCATGTTCATTGTTCTTCTTAGCATTCTTCTGACGGGCAAGCTCACGCTGATTTCCCCCTGCAAGACAACAGATCACATCAATAATGGCTTATTTGTGCTTTACTGCCGTGTATATATAAAGATTGCACACAGGATCGAACATGAATAAACAAGATACCACTCCGTTTAAAACTCCAGTCTGCAACTGGCAAATCTATTCAGTGTCAGTGTGTGTATTTTTAAAGTAAGGAAGGTTGATGCATGCAAACCCTAATCTGAGTACAGTTTCATCAACAACAGAGACATGTGAAGCAGTGAGGCAACGTGGCAAAGAGGGCGCCAGAGAGCTTTCATTACAATAATAACAACATCCTGAAACACTGAGAACAAAAATCTACAGAAATCACGAAATAAAGAACTTCCTAATCTAATGAAACATATTGTCCACTCTTCCATAAAGAATTTTGCCGGGTGACATTTCTAATAAAAATATATTCGACAATATCATTTTAAGTTTGCTTATGTGAAACTTTCCACGCAAAAAAAAAAAAAAAACTTTCAGTTAACATATCGAAAACGTTTTCCGTGTCGTAGTGTATATAATAAACAATTAATAACCACTAACGTCACCATAAACCAGCATTTAGCCTTGTTTAGCAGGATAGCAGGAGAAATCTTGTGATTTAATTTCGTGGAATCTAAACAGAATAAGCTAGCTGGCTAGCTGGTTAGCATGCGATTGTACCGCTCCTGTAATCGGCTTTCTATGAAAGTACCTCCATTAATAATAGTCGAAGCTGAGATCATGTCATCGGAAGGTATAAAAATCAATACCCACTAGTCATGATTGCTGTTTTGTTGTCGCCGGAGCGCACAGCTCAGCCAGGCGTAGCCTCCTGCACTAACGATGGCTGGCAGACCCGAGGTGATTCTGAAGCTTCACGACAATACAATATGAATACAGCAGCGAGTTTTTTTTCCAGCGGATATATAATTAAATACAAAAGAAACAAATAATACAGAACGCAGAACATACAATACAGGCTATACGAGAGAATACAGAGGAGAGATAAAAACAAAAACAAAACGATGTATTTAAAAACCGTTATACGAGATGTCTTCAGTGCTTTTTTATTAGAGGATAATTTTTGAAGTGATGATAATAATAAATGTAGATCTAAAGCAAATATACTGCAGCTGGATTTAAATTTAAGGTATCTAGCTTTGTGGATATGGTACCCATCATACAAATGAAGTTTAAGACATCATCGAACTCCTTGTTCTCAGAAATATCAGAAAGTAAAGGAACCTTACTGATGGAAATACCTCAGAGCTGGTGGAATACAAGAAATAGGGAATCTGCGGTATATGCAATTTTGAGTATTTTGTATATGCGTGTATTTACTTTTGTATATGCTTAATTATATATATTCCATAATTTCAGTCTAAGGTTCCAGTTCACTTTTTCACTCGCTAAATTCCCTCCGTGTCATTTACTCGGATGTACGTCAATATATATATATATATATATATATATATATATATATATATATATATATATATATATATATATATATATATATATATATATATATATATATATAGGCTATGTGTGTATGTGTGTGTGTATTTTGCATGTTCTTTGTGCATGTAATGTTACATGTGCTATACGAGCCTCATTTTATTTATTTATTTTTTTAATGTATTTTTGTATTCCAGTAGCATTTGACTATTTGTAAATTCTTCCACACTTTATGAAATATTATGATATTATTTATTTAAATTTTAGTCAAAATATATAGTCCATTCCTAGGTTTATATTGAACCTTTATAGTGGAGTAAGTTACATGTACTTGACCAGCAGGGGACGCCAGTGCGATGGTGGTTCTTTCTTTGGCTGCATTCCAGTCTGATATTTTTTTTTTCAAGGAACAATAACACACAATGTTATCAAGAAAACCACATTAAAATAAGAGAAGAAAAAAAAAGAAAGAAGGACAAATTACAACAAACAAAAACAGTTTTTCAACAAATTAGGCCTGTAAGATTTTTAAACAAAAATACAAGATATAAATACATGTACATATTTATAAACTCAGATAAATATATTGTAAAGTTTACAAACTTTTAAAGTGCTTATATTTACATATTTCAGTCAACAAAACCATACATTTGGGGGGTTTATTGTTAAATTTACACCTATGAATATTAAATTTGGTCAATAGAAAAGGTAAATTAATTAAGTAAAGTACTGTTCCTCTTGGTCATGATAGTCAGTAGTAGTGCCAAAGAGTACATTTCCCCAAAGAAGTGAAGAAGGTTTTAAACTCTTAAAAAAAGGAGGTCTTAAAAAAGGTCTTAATATATATATTTTCGCTATACATTTTTTTGACCTTACTCCATAGTGTAGATGAGTTTGTACAGTGCCAAGATAAGTGCAAGGCAGTATTCATTACAAAAAAAAAAAAAAAAAACATTTTACTTTTATTCCTTTTTAAAAAAAATTGTTAATAATGATTTGCTGGATAAATCCTATGAATAAGCTTATAAGAAACTTCTTTAATCTTATTTCTGAGATGTTATTGCTGTGGTAAAAACCACACTTTACTCCAGCAAATAAATTTTCCGATCAATAAAGAGACCAAATGAGACAATACATACTCTTTTCCAAAGATAAATTGTTACTGTACCTTATCATAAGATACTGATAGCACTATCAGTGTTTTTGGGACTTACTGAAAAACAAATTTTACCAATATAAGTTCAGTAAGACACTGAATCAGGACAATGGTCTATATCAATACCTTTAAATATGAACCTGAAGGGACCGGACCAATAACAATTGCAAATAATTTTTGAGTAATTGCAATTTTACAATAAGAAAGGAATTCATCATAAGAAAAGAGTGTGCCTTCTTTATTATATATATCTGACTAATAAATTTAATATGGTTGTCAAACCAGTTCTCAAAGAAAATAGATTCACGTTTGTAAAGAATGTTTATATTATTCCAGATGAAATAGGGATGCAATTAGTGCAAATTAGATGCAAATTAGTGACCAAGATAGGAGGACTTGTTTGTGGAAGGCAGATAACTTAGCTGGAATTTTTCTTTATCTATATTATGATTACACATCGAAACAAAACTAAGAATTCCAGTCTATGGTTCCAGCTCACTTTTGTTATGCCCTTCACTCGTTAACTTCCCTCCGAGTCGTTTACTCGGATGTACGTCAATGCATGAGTGCCCACTAGCGGAAACACTGGTCTTTTATTTTGTAATGAATGTGAAATATCCGGTGTATTATCGTCGCTTACTTCATTGCCACTACTTATTTTGACACATGACGAAATAAGCGAATATCTGATGTCCTCTCTCACACGAGGACGTGTAAAGTGAACGTGTCAGTGGGAGATTTTTACTGGGTGTCTTATTCTACACAGATCTGATCATGTCTGCGCCGTGGGCGGCGCGCCAAGGGGAAGTGGGTGATCTGGGCAGCAAGAGTAAAGACCAGCTCTTGGAGATGCTGTCAAGACAAGAAAAGTTACTGTCTAATAAGTTAGTGATTCCCCCCACTACTTTTTCCCATTTTGTTTCATTTTATTTTAGCCTGAATATATATCATTAATAATGTGTGTATAGATAAATCAGGATTTAAGATTACTGGCTTGATTACTATGCTGATTAAATATTCTGGATCCTTCCACAGGAACCTTATTATTAGTCGAGTAACGTTAAATAAAAGATCAGTGCATCCCATCAGTGCCACACAGCTGGGACAATTTATAACTGATCCAAGATCCAGTGATATAAATGAAATTGTTGCTATGTTGAAGTGATTAATCAATTGTGTGCAACTGGTCACTGTTATTATCCCGTTTATTACGGTGAAACATTCTGTACTGTATAAAATGCTGTTTAAATAAATATAATTAAATATTATCTGTACTTTTAAAATCTCTTCAGGAGATTTATTCAGACCCTTCCAGATAAGGGAAAGAAGATTGCCGGCTTTGTTGAGAAAGTACACCTTGCACTTGGACATCTGGAGGAGGAGGAGAGAAAACAAGCAAGTTTAATCTCTCTCCGGATGGAGTTTCAGAGTAAGTATCAGCATGCCCTTGCCAAGCGAAGCACAGAGACACATTTAGACTCCAATTTGGACATGATTATCCCATCCCACGACAGAAACAAAGCCAATGTCAATATCGATGCGGCTAACATAAAAGAAAATGGTGGTTTGTTGGGCCAAGCGGAGTCTTTGACATCCCAGCCGGAGGATGCTGAAACACTAGAAACAGCCGGTGGGAATGCAGCAGCCTCACCGATGAAAGAGCTTGTGGTGGCATTTGGACAAGTAACTCTTGATGAAAGTAACAATGGCTCCAACCAAGACACCATTAAAACCTTGCTTCCTAGTAAGCAACAGAAGAAACCACATTACATTGAAGTTCTGGAGAAGACAGAGAAAAGTGTGAATATGAGGAAGCCCAGATTCAAACCAAACCAGTGAGTGGAAACTACACTGTCATTGCATGGCTTTGTTTTTCATTTGTTTTGAAAATAAGCTGAAACATAAAACATTAAAGGGACAGTTCCCACAAAAATTTAATTTTGGTCATCGTTATAAGATCAAAAATGGTCTTAAAGCAGCACCGTAAAATGAATCTGAATTAATCAAGTGGTTAAATCCAAGTCTTGCAAAGAGCTAAGATTGCTTCATAGGTTTTTATTTCCATCTAAACAATGATTGATACACATAGAGCACATTACATATGGAAAACATAAAGGCTCAAATATGTAAGACAAGAATCAGTGAGGTTTGTTCTACCACGTGACGCATACACAAGCTTACATGTTTACCAAGTGTGATGTGCTCTATATATGCGTTTATATGTGTATAAAAGCCCAATTTAATCTGTTCCTATAAAGTGATTATATCTCTTTAAAGCACGTGGATTACCTGGACTTTTAATGGTGGTTCAGAAACCTCTCAAGTTATATTAAAAATATTTTAATTTTTGTTTTGGAGATGGATCAAAGTAAAAAAAAAAAAGGGTTGGAACGACATGAGGTTGAAAGTCAGGTTGGATAAAACTGTTTGTGTTTTATTTAGGTTAGCTGTAAAATCTGAGTCTTCATCACCTAGTCAGGCCTCTGGCAGCATCACACCACTTACTGCAGAGGCCAGAAGACAAAGAGACCTAAAACACCTGGATGACATCACTGCGGCTAGGTTTCCACCCCTGCACCACACTCCTGCCCAGCTGCTGTCATTAGAGGAGTCAGCCGACCTTCTGCAGGAGCAGACAAGAAGACACCTGGTAGGCTGAAGATGTCTTGCTCATAGCAGACTCAGAGAAACTGAGAAGAAACTTGAATGACCAAAGTGAAAAAACTATTTTGAGAGAGTGGTTTTAATACAATTGCATTCTTTTTAAGAAAATAACTTTATTTTTGAGAAATTCCAGTCTGGATTCTGATTGCGACATAGCACTGATTCTGCACTGTTAAAAGTGCACAATAATATTGCTCGGTTTGTTGATGCCAAGTGCCCTGTTATTCTAGTGCTGCTTGATCTCATGGGAGCCTTTAAAACAGTGAACCATTTAGTCCTTCTGTCTCGACTTAATCACTTTTTTTGATAATCGGGGTACCACACTTCAGTGGTTCTCATCATATCTGACCAATAGAACCTTATCTGTAGTGATTGGGGACACGTTCCCCTCCACCACTTCTCTCTCTTGCATCCTCCCTATTCTTTTTTTCACTATACATGATGCCTCTTGGGTCCATTATACCCAGGCATAATATAGCTTTTCAATGCTATGCTGATGATTTGCAATTTTATTTGCCTATAAGACCAAAAAATGCTGACGTAGCTGGGCTGCTAATTGATTGCATTTATGACATGAAACTATGGTTAGAGCAACATTTCCTTCATCTCAATGAAGAAAAGGCTGAATATATTTTATTTGGAGAGTCTGTAACTTCGGACTTTGATGCGTTGACTTCAGAGCTTAGACCAACTGTCAGAAATCTTGGTGTGACTTTTGATAGTAGCCTGAAATTTGATAAAGAAATTGACAGCGTGGTTAAAGCTATTTTTTTTCAGTTATGTCTTTTGGCCAAGTTCAAACAATTTTTGAATCGCTTTGACCTTGAAAAAGCTATTCATACTTTTATCAGTTCAAGAATACATTATTGTAATGCACTTTATGTTGGTGTGTGGATATTTCTACCCCATTCTGTATTCATTATTCATGTAGTACATTCATGTAATTGCGTATACTTTTCATTTCAGGAGTTGCAGGCCAAACAAGCTGCCCAGAAGCTGGCAGATGGTCTGAGTTTTAAGACGGAGAGTTACAACCCAAAAGGAGGCCCACTGACAGCCTACAGAGAGGAGCATGATGATGGGGCCCAGCTTTCCTCAGAGGAGGACTGATCGTGGGGCCCTAGAGGGAGGGCACTGGCTTGTTGATGTGTTTGGCCCCATGCCCTGGACCAGATCTAGGCCTACAGCCCATGCTTCAGGACCCTGGAGAGAGGCTTCCAGCCTGAGGACAAGAGAAGGGCTCATCATGAACGGCAGGGACAATGTCTTAGATTCTGCTTTTGAAGATAAATAACTGCATCAAGTTGAGAGTTATTGTGTGAAAACTGATCGTTTTTGCATGTGGAAATGTTTCTGTTCAACAGTAACAGATTATTTTGGCAAACTAATGCCAACAAACTGAAACCTCGGCAGGTCTACACCTGTTGTCTTGTATAGAATAATATAATTACTTATACTTATCAGCCATACGTTCAAGGGTGTAGTTCATGTGCTATTATAAAGATATTAATAGAATATTTTTGTATGACCTTTCTTAATGTTTATTTAATAAACCCTCTGAATTGACTTTTAAAGCTTGTGATAGTTTCTTTGAATCGGATAACCGAAACCGCAGTTTCATCAACTAAAGGTGGAGGCACTTAATGTTTTGTCACTTGAGTGCAACAGCCTGGGAAATGTCTGTCTCCCTCCCTTTTGCAGCATTGTTTTGATAAGCGCCCCACTGGTTTGATTGGAATGAGTCCGCTGTCTTTTGAAGGGAGGGATGTTGTTATCACTGCAGAAATCTGTGACATGCCTCAGATGATTAATATATGTAATGTGAAATATTGAGGCTTGAAAGAATTAGAGCAATTGGTGGAGTACATCTGGATTTTATTTAGATCTTGTTACTGCATGATGTGGCAATGCATTCTGGGATGGCAACAGATAGACAGACGTGACATGTGGTAAATGCAAAGCCATCGACGCTAATAAAACCTATTAAAATTCACACCTTTAACCTCTCAGGATGTAAACAATTTTTTTTTTCTTTACATATTATTCTGGAATCTTTATATTTAAATAGATTCAAAGGAGCCTGAAGAGGGAGGAAATCCAAATCTGTGCCGGTCTGCAGCTGATGACCTGTGATAACCTCTAGTAATTGCTTCTGCCCGTTGATGTGAACTGCTGCCTCAGAAAAAAGATCCTAACACATCTGGCAGGTTAGTGTTTAGACTCCAGAGCGCCTTATCTAGACGTCTCGTGGTAAATATGTCAGACTTGTCCAGAAAGAATCTCCTCTCTATGTGGTATTAATTAAGTCTAACTTGCATAACAGAGCAAAAAAGACTGTTATCAATTACACACTAGATTCCTGTGCTGATCAGATTCGCCCGTGAGTACATAAGATATGCTTGAGTTGGACTTTAAGCATGCATTCTGACAGTGTCTTTAAGTTGTTTCTTGTTGCAGTTTTTGTTTTCCACATACCCCCACACTTATCGTCTCGGATCAATAAACGTCTAGTGGAGTCGTCTGTAAGTGGTTTTCATCTACTGCAAGTGTGAAATCATGCCCTGAGAGAATGGGTCTAATTTTGAGCTGTGGACAGGATGATAAAAAGACATTTTAATGCAGTAGAGACTATGGACTAATTATGAAGTTGCAATAATGCATTTCTCTACTCTCTCGTTACTTCATCATTTTTTAAAGGCATTTTGATTCATCACTGCTTTGAGACATACACCTCTCATTGTTCCTCTCCCTAGTTCTTTCTCTTTTTTACTCTAGATACAGTTTCACAGTGAAGCTGACCTCTAATGATACTCAGAGCAGGTCCTATACTCTAATGCAGATATTTTTGGTCTTTGAGGGCCCTGTTCTCTAATCTGATATGTAGCTCTTGTACTTCTTTAGTAATAAAACAAACTGAAATATTCAGGTTAATATTGTATATCTTTATTTTTAATGATTTTGTTTCAAGACTCATTTAAGTTATATATCTTATTAGGGCCTATTGAAAGTTTGTCGAGGCCCCCTAGTGGGACCCCTGGTTCTGAACGACTTTGAATTCAGGTTAGGATTATAACTTAATTAGATAATTATTATCACTCAGATGTATTTACCCCCCCCCCCCGTATAATTATACAGTGCTCAGTTGCAAACTGCAGTACTTCCCTAAAAGTCATTCTACTTTTACTACTGGATATAGGTGAATTAAGGTTGCGGGTTCGAGTCTCATACCAACAGGCACGAACCCCCAATAGCTCCCCGGGTTCCACAGCAAAAAATGGCTACCCACTGCTCCGGATGTGTGTTCACTGCTGTGTGTGTGCATTTAGGATGGGATAAATACAGAGCACTAATTCGAAGTATGGGTCACCATACTTGGCCTCAAAGCACTTCTCTCTCACTCTCACTCACTTCACTTTCACATACAGAGGTTGTTAATGCAGGAAGGAGAGGGTATGTCAGTGCTTGAATGAGAAACCTCAATATTGACTGCAGGCTGTACTAGAAATGTCTGCATTAATGCAGTCTGTGAAGTTTGGAAATGTTGTGAATGAGGACGCTGTTGAGAGGAACACTGTTTATATCATCCCTGATGTTTTCCAGCAGTGCGGTCATATGATCAGGAAAGACATGACAACTCCACATCAGCTCTTTCATCAAGTCCATGAGAATAAGTTAAATGACAGGAATATTAAGTGGACAAAAACTTAATAAGAATGGGAATACTTAGCTCTGCATTGACTTTACTCACAACCCTGACAAAAATACTGTGAAGCATGGCACCATGATTGTTTCAGATATAAATGCCATAGTACTTTGACATAAATCATGGTATTCAGTGATTACCATATTGTTGTGCATTGTTTTTTACATCACATTTTAAGGTAATTATTTGATTGAAGATTGAACACCATGATTCTGCTACCATACCACGTTCAGTAAAAAAATAAGTAGCTAAATAATCATGCTTCACCTTAATCTATATTATTTAGCCACTTTGTATTCTACATTTGTGCTTTCCTTCAATGATGTATATACACATACCCTGGCAAGCCGAAATTGTTTCCATGAACAGACAGCAGATGGCAGCAGTGTCCCTGTATTTCACAATGCTAAACAAAACCCTCAATTTCAATCATTTAGACTGAGGGGCTTCACATTTTCTCTGAAGAGGTTTTTAATCCAATTATTCTCAACCATTAGATATTTCTTATTTTGGTATTTAGTGCAGTTTACTGATGTGAAGCTCACTGAGATGATTCCGCATCGTTTTGTCGCCATTAGTGGCTTCAGCTTTTTGCCATTCCTTTCAATAGCTTAATCATCTTGAAAGTGTTATGGGTAATTTGATACACATGTATGCTGAAATTGTAGTTGTATGTTTAGCTCAGAGCTCTAATAACTATATAATATCGGCCTGAGTGGGGATTACACCTGCAGAAGATAATGTTTATTCTCTAGACGATCCAGAACTCTGCCAGATCTGGAGGAAAATTCTATAGTTTCAAATAATAGTCCACATGTGCCTGAACAAACTGTTGCTCTAAGAAGTTTGCATAACAATTATTTGATAGCTGGTCCATCTCAAAAGCACGGAGCAAGAGAGATGAGGAAATTAATAACTGCCAAAAAACTGCCAGTATTCTGCTCAGCCACTGTCTGGCCTGGCACGGCTGTAAAGTCTGTCAAAAACTCATCACGGTGAGGAAGCCGCCTCAGCAGGGATGCTTCGAGCTGCCAGGGCATGGTGGGGGAAGAAAATGGAGCCGCTTGCCCAGCAGCGTGTGATCATAATGAGGAGGAAAATTCCCATTCTTGTATCCAGATTAATGTAACAACAACAATGTGCTTTTGTCCAACTTTTCTTTTTTTTTTTTTCTCCGCCTGTATTACTCAAAGCCTCCATTCCCTTTTCCATCTATCAGCACAGTACTGCAAGCATAGAGTTACTCGGTACAGTTTCTTTGCCGGTTTAATGCATCTCTTGGGTGGGATTTTGCATCGACGTTTTTGCATATTGTCTGAGTTTCTGATTCTTTAGCAAGCCAGAGCAAAATCTATTTTGGTTACCAGGCATCCGAATACCATCTCCAAGCAATGAGCCTCTTTATCTGTGTACATGCGTTCAAGAGGTCAGTCTCAAGCTGACTGCTGATGAATGCAGTGTAATGCTGTTTTTAATTATTTCCATGCTATTCAAGTGAAATCATGCTTTCTCATTTCTGAATGCACCAATTGACAAGCACCAGGAGTGTGAATTAGCAGCTACTCAGGGAATACTGCCAGACGTTACAAATGGAGAGTGCTAACTTCATTTAAAGGGTCATGAAAAACAATCGGCAACATGTCGAATATTGTCATTGCCTCCTTTACAGTGTTGAAGGTGTAAAAGAAGCAAACCGTTGAGGGTGAAAAACATACTTTGGACTTGACTAGATCTAGGTTGTGTCATTTTATTCCAGAAATGCATTTATTTATTTTTTTCCCCAGGGCTCATTGTCTTTATATTATAAGACTCCAGCACGACTTTGATTTGCTCACCAGGCTTTTGGTCATACAACAGACGTACAAGTGTGCAGTGAAAACAAAGCTGTTCTTCTCAGCCCAGCTCAAAACAATTACAGGGCCTTGATATGGACCCATAGCCTTGTTTATGTGCTGTAATGTTGTCTGTATGCCAAGACAACCATGAGTGCTGGGAGCCCTGGTGTTTCTGATTGGAGCTATGTGTTGACTTTGCTAGTCTAGAGCCTGGCTAAATAGACTACAAGGTTTATGTGTGTGTGTGTGTGTTTGTGCACCTCTTAATTTGTTTATTTACATAAGCATTCTCCCCACAATCCCTCTGTCATGAAATCCGGAGCTTCATCTCCTCAAAAGCCAAACATATTTTTCTAATGAGGAAAGAGATGCTGTCCAAGCCCATAATGATCTTAAGCTGTGGAAAACGGACTGTATTAAAATACAATAATTCGATTTAATTTGCTTTTAATTCACTTCTTCCTCTGCGTTGCTTTTTTTTTTTTCAAGCAGTATCAAAACCTTTAACCTCAAGTGGCCTGATGATAACATAACACTTAGCCAGCATTCAAATCAGCCGAATGCAGAGAAACGCCTCCTTCTTATGACCTGAGGAGTGATCATCGGGCCCTTTAACTACATTTCAACGAGATGTTTGTCTTCCTGTGCTTTTCTGTTCAGTGCCAATGTTAAATTAAACATAATTACGCACAGGACCGTGACAGTTGTTGAAATGTATCACAAACTGGCCATCGCTCATCGCCTCGAGATGGTAATGCTGTCTTTTACAGGTGTCACAGTTTAGAGTTATATAAAGCAGAGCAAGAAACAGAGGAAACTTTCCTTTCCTCTCTTGCTCCCTTACCATTGAAAATGTATTTTGCCCTTCGTTCTTTTTTTCTTTCCCTTCCCTTTGTTTCCTCTCTTCAGATTTCACATGCAGCGTGGGACCTCTTCACAGATGGTGTCGCTCACATGAACGGTGCCCTGTTCAGTATCAGATTCGTTCTGTGTGGATACTCATGCATGGCTCTTCAGGAGAGGGAGGAACCCTGCAAAAGTGACAGGTCATTTGACGCCCCCTGCTGATCTCATGTCTCATCATGCTTTGATAAGCATTGTGAGTTTCTGAGGCAGGAAGAGAAACAACACACAAAGTTACTTGCTCTGCAGGACTTAGGTTGGAGTGTGTGTTTTTTTTTTTTTTTTTTTACCCCCTTCAGGAAGAGAAATATGTCACCACAGACAGTTCTTGAAGTAGCTTTAAATGGCCAAATGTAATCCTGGACATTTATTAGAAGGACATTCTTTGAACATCAATAATGCTTTGTTCCCTTGAGAGCATCTTTTTCAAAAGCTCCCACACAGTGCCCTACTCAAATTTTGACAGGTTTGCGTGCAGTACATTTCTGGAGATGTCATTTCACAAAGATGATACAGTTCCCATTGATGTTATATACATCATCTGCTTAAAATACCCCCTCTCTTGTATTCTCTCCCTTTTTCTCCTCATTACTTCCCCAAAATAATCACAAACATGTGATACCCAGACAGACTGCATAAAAGCATCTCACAGCAAAGGCTCTTCTCAGTGTCAGAACTGTCTTTGATTATCTTGTGCTTTCAGCTCAAGCTTGACAGCTCCAGCGTGTCCTTCCACTTACTAGCCTCCTGGTTTCTTCAGTATAACCACATTCCCTAAAGAAGACCGGAAACAAATTAAAGAAGCATTTTAGAATAAATCGTAAGACTCAGTTCGGTAACACTTGAACTTACAATGAACAATACTATTACAGCACTTGATAATCTTGGTTAAACTTCAGTTTTAGTACAACAGAAATTCTGCACTGTTTGTCTTATTTTGTGCATTAATGAGTATTCATACATGTATATATTTGTGTTTGTTTTACATTTATATATAACTATTTATATAAAAATGTTAGATTTTATTCTGAGATAACGACTGGCTGAATGTTTATTATTCCTTATAAATGAATATAAATGAACAACTATCAATAGTGTATTAATAAATCAGCATTAGCCATGATTCATAAATGTTGTAAAAATAAATTAATCCTTCTGAATTTAACCTTACTGTAAAGTGTTACTGAAAAATGATATGGCGCTTCATGGCATTTTATGAAAGTTATGACTTTAATCTGTCATATATTGAATATGTAATGAGTTTATGCACAGTACAACATGATTTCTCTCTCTCTTCTCATCTATATAGCAAACCTTACTGATTACCGAGGCACGCATTGGGCCATTATTGGCTCAGCTCGAGCTCATGGAGCTGATGATGAAATACGTTATATCTTTAACACCTCAGACTCTCAACGGGACATCTGGTTTCCCACTCTCAGCTCAGACAGTTCTGTTCCCTATCTCCTGCCCTCTTGCCTGTCCTACCCTGGTACTAATGCGTACACAGAAAATGACATGTTGGAAAAAGTAAATGATGGGGTAAGGAGAATCTCTTAGAAACTGAGCAGGTACTGGCAAAAGGAAGTAATCATCTGAGATTGAATTTGAGGTCCTGCCACCCATTCGAGCTTAGGTTTGTGATAATAGTTTGTGCTGGGAAGTTGTTATCTTTAATATATTTCTTGAATTATGCCTGTTTACCTCAGAAGGACTATTCTAGCAGAATAAAGTGGCATTATTACATTTTAATGCACAGATATACTGTAACTGAGCTTTAGTCTCCATTTCTCCATCCAAGTATGTCTGACAAAATGTATTATTGACTATATGTGAATTATTAAAAACATGTCTCACATCTCCTGTCTTTTGGAGAGTGCACACAACAAAATGTGAAATTACATATAAAGAACTATGTAAGTTCCACTTTAATAAGTTTTAAACACACACACACACACACACACACTCACTCAATTTAAGCAATTAAACTGTGTTTAATATACATTTAAACTGTAATTCATTTTCAGTTCAATGCAGATGACATGCAGTGACATGCATTCAGTTTGAACTTTGATCTTTTTAAGCATATTATTTCGTTAATGAATGCTCTTTTTAAAGAATGCAAAATTGAAACTACGGTACTTTTTCAGAAGGATAGTGTGACATTGACATTGAAAAAAGTATAATTACTATAGTCTGACTAAAATTAAACTTTTTAAAGTCCAAGTAAAATGCTTGATGTGTTGTACAAAGGGCTAAAATAAAGGCACAAATAGAAACTAAAACAGAGAAAATAGAGAACCAGAGCAAACTATATATGCATTTCAAATAATAACTCTGAGGTCCTGAGACAGGAAATGATGCCATTAGAAAGATCATCTCAAGCATATGCACTCTACCCCTACTCATCTGATGTATGGAACAGTTTAAACCTGAACCACATCTTTACTTAATCACTGTTTAAGTCATTAATGGTATTTTTGCCTTTAATTGAAATGATCCATTCAACTGTTGAGATTGTCAGCGTGTCAGCTTGAGCACATTGAACCAAAGTGATGAAACCTTTGGATTAACAGTACAGGCACACGGCTATGACAATGCAGGAGTCATTTGTCCACCCATTAAGCTAATGTGCTGTCCCTGTTCAGCCACATATCACTAAAGGTGCATAGGGGAGCTCTCGAAGGAGGTGGCTCAGTTAAATTGCAGCCAAGCTTATTCTCTTACCTTAACCTTGCCAGGCCATATGAAAGAACATCTGAGCAGCTCCATGCCAGAACAAAATGCTTTGGCTTCTCACTGAGGTAATAAAGCAATTGTTTGGTCAACATAGCTGAAATGCGGCCCCCTGAAATGGCCTTTTCTCTTGGCCTGAGTTTCTCTCTACCTAACTTTCTCTTCTCTCTCTCTCTCCTCAAATATTATTACTCAACATATGGTTTTTAAACTCTTTATTTCATTGTTAACTATGGTAATGTGGTAATGGATGCTATTTTGAAAGCATATGCATTGCTAAGTAGGATGATTATTGTTATTCCTGTATATTTTCATGTGCACACACATATAGATTCCTGTGACATGAAGTGTGTAAGTGTGTAAGTGTGAATAACTAACACTTGAATCATATATACATATATATATATATACTGTGTGTGTGTGTTGGTGAGGAGTGTGTGTCCAGTGCAGAGCTTTGTTAAATAATAATCTCCCACTGGTAAAGTGACTCCTCGCAGTCTGCCCAGAAAAACACATCCCGCAGTGAGAGAAAGTCTTTCCTGCACAACCATGGCCGATACACCCAGCTCTGGGTCACAGAGGTCTGAGTGACATCATCAGAACTGGACAGCTCAATGCCAAGAGCAGAGCAAAACTTATTTGCCCACTGAAGCAGTTTGTGAGAAAGTTAACTGTTGCTGGAAAGGACTGAATCATACTGATGGTAATTATCTACATTTTGGGGACTTTTTTAAGGGGACTTAGTTCTCCTGTTTTATGTCAGTTTTCAGTTTTGTAATCTGATATTAGGCTTTGCCTACCTTTTCAGTAGTAGTCAATTACTTAAAGGGATAGTTCATCCAAAAATGTTGTCATCATTTACTCACCCTCATTTCATTTCAATCCTGTATGACTCATTATCTTTGTGGAACTCAAAACTCAGATATTTCAACTGTTTTTGCTCATAAAATGAGTCAGTGGGGTAAATGATGACTGTTCTTTTGGGTAAACTGTCCATTTAAAGTAACATTAAAAAAGACAAGAAGAAGAGAAGATGAGTCATTACTGCCCTTCAAAGAACTATGTGTTGTAGCACATTATGTTATGCACCATGGATACACCCCTTGTGATACTCTCAGCAGCCATTTAAATATGTTTTAGGCATCTTTTTGGAGTCATTGGACTAATGGATCTGATACTTAGTGCAAAATGCTTGAACCTTCTTTTCTATCTGCTGCAAGATAGAAAAAGCAAGACAGTGGTGTTGATGTGAGAATAGTATATGAAGTGGGGTGTGAGGATGGGGGCTTAACGTTAAGGTGATATAATGAAGTCATTCTGTTTTTAAATGTTCCTAAACTGAGGTGTGCTCTATAATCTTCATTTTCAAGTGCATCTAATGCTGTTGCTTTTCCTTCATAGTCTCACAAAACGAACATTTCCTCCCTAAACCTTAAGCTAAACACTCTCTTCCTGTCCTGTTTGCCAAACTTCACTGTTTTCTGCCATTTCCCCCCTCTTCAAAACCACAGCATTTCTCTTCTTTGGTGAAACAAGACTCAATTCACTTGTTTGCATATCACTAAAAAATAGCTTCCATATGCTTGGCTGCAAATACATCCCTCCGACATAATTTCCAGTGTATTACATAGTATTTTATGTGAATTCCTCATATTTCTTTGTCACTATAAACAGTTGCTGAATGAAGTAGCCTTTAAATTGGAATTGTGTTATTTCTGTGCCACTAATAATGATTGTTTCCAAGCAGGTTCCTAAACGTTCAGGTAACTGCTCTGATAGCCCTGCAGATAACCCTCTGTTAACACTTTCCAGAGGAACCAATTCACCAGTAAAATACTTATAGTTGTCTCTGCATAACATCTAATGTTTTAAAAGATAAAATAAATGCTGTTCTTTTGAATCGCTATTAATCAGAATATTCGGGGGAAAAACAGTTTACACAAAAGCAAAACTATTAAGCAGCAATGTTTTTGAAACTGATAATAATAAAATTAGTTTTTGCTTGAGCACCAAATCGGCATATTCAAATAATTTCTGAAGGATCTTGTGACACTGAAGATTAGAGTAATGGCTGCTGAAATTATAGCCATCATGGGAATAAGTTATACTTTAAAAGATTGTTTTTAATTACACCCTTGGTGAGCACAAGAGACTTTTTTCAACAAAAAAAAAATAAAATCTTACTGACCCCAAACTTTAACAACCTAAGTCCTTAATATTTGGGAATAAAAATGTACTTCAGACATGACTAGTTATCATAATTTAAAGCAACATATCCTCATAATCATTAATATATTAAATGTAGTGTGTGTCCAGTGCAGAGCTTTGTTAAATAATAATCTAATAAATTAAATAATAATGAACACTTGTCATTTTATCTAGATGGGTAATTGAAAGCGTTTAAATATCCTTTCTTCTGTTGCACTAGAGTGCTTTTCTATCAGAAGTAAATGAACCCTGAGAGAGAGAGACTGACCCGAAAGTTGACCCTTCCATAATTTCTACTTTTTGTCCAGTCACGACTTAGTTCCTCCAAAGCCCACGGTGTGCTGTCCTCTGGTGTTTGAAAACCTTTGGTCCAAATGCTCTTTTAGGTTTAGGCCTGGCTGGGTGCAACATCTCCTGGACTGAATCGGAGTGCTTGTCTTTTCTCCCCTTATCTCCCATCCTGCTGTCTGTGTACTACAGAGGCATTCATCACTGCAGGGCAGCAGTATTTACAAGCCTTCCCTCTCTTTATTAATCTCTCCCAGCTGCCCATGCCTCGGCGCTACACAACTCGCTTGCACTGAACACCTTCAGGGGTGACCAGCATATCCAACATGTGGGCCGGAAAGGCCCTTTAATCCAGCAAACCACATATAAACCCCATTAAAGAAAGGAAAGGGTTGCTTTAAAAATAAATCTGCTGAAAGATAGATTTTCATGGAGCAATTTTTTAATTGTTGTGTTTACTGTGCTCATTTCAGGGCTTTTATAGTGAAAGGTGACTCCGTCTCTTGGATGAGACTGGGATGGTAAAGGCTGCTAACTAGCCCCTAATGATCAGTCGAAGCAGTTGGATGACCGGTGGACTGAAATAACTGTTTTCTCATCTCTTTAAGCAGAGCTGTGTATAAGCTACAGGCGCTTTCGTGATAATGAATCCTTTGTGGCTCTCTTTCAGTGCTTAGTGCAAACAGGCAGGATACTGAATGTTTTACTGAAATCTGGAGATTCTTCTAATTTCTCGCTCACTCTCTCCCTCCATGCACACACGCACGCTCTCATCGCATGGCAAGAATCCCACACTCAAAATCAGCTCAGACTCTGCTTGTTTTACTGGGCTCCCCCCACCACCTTCTTCTTTCCTTTCCCTCTCTTCCTTCCTTTCCCAGAAATGACACTGTCAGATTTTGAAACATCTCTTTCTCCGTTGGCACTTGTTTTGCGTTTCCTCTGTGTCTATCTGTTTCTCTTTTGAGAGGACCACACAGAGGGATGACATGCATGAGGTTCGTCCAAACTGGGTGGCCTGAAAGCCTGGAAAACATGGGGTGACAGGATCGGTCTTCAATCAGCATGAGAAGTAATGCATGTGGATGGTGCAAAACCAGTCTCTTGGAGATCTCGGGAGGAAAAATGAAAAACCTGGATAATTACTGTGCAAAGAAGCAGATATGCTTTAGGTCTTTGGCAGTGCCCAAGGCTGAAGCTCCCCGAACACCCTGTGAGATGCACCCCAACTGCATCAGCCAAGAAAGGAACAGCAAAGAGACTTTATCCTCCACATTATGTGCTGAAAGCCATTCTGAATTGTCAGACTTCATGTTGATTCAGTCTTATCTCAGGGGACAGAGAGACTATTCTCATTCAAATAAAGCCGCCTCTGGGAGGCTGGTTAGTGCACTAGCTGTCACTTTATAAGCCTCAGTCCCTCCAGCATCCAAAACTTTTAAGTAGATAAGTTGGTGCACAACAGCTACAGTAACAACACACAACAAATTGAAGCTGAATGTATCAAGCTCAAAAAAGTAAAGTTTCATGGAAAGTATGGCATACTATTTTGCTTGGACTTGCTGTGCTTTGTGGAGCTGCCATTTAAAATACACCCAATTTCCTGGTTCTTTTAAATGTATGTTTTCATTAACAGATGCGATTCCTATTTCGTTCTGAAGTATCGGGCAGTATGAGTGATACTTGGTTGATTATTCTGAGTATCAGTTTCACATCATTGGCTTGATCAGAATCCTTTAGATCATACTAAATTGTTTTCTATTCCCTCAGTTGTGATCACTTTCTTATGAAGCCTTTTTTTTTTTTTTTTTTACCAATGTTAAATCTTTATGTATTCTTAAATTTCCAACTCTTCAAAGATATATTTTGTTACATTGACTGCAGGATTGGGAAAATTTGAAGTGGAAGAATTGGTTTCCTTTCAAGAATTTGATTGGAATATGAATTGCAGTGGCCACACCCTCTAGGAAGTTGAATCAGAATTTGAATACAGGAACAGTCATCAAATGAATTAAGAGAAATTCATGTATTACAGATAAAGAAGCACAGAATCAAACTTCAAGGCTTTAAATTTCTAAGGACTTGTCAAGCCATCATTCACAAGTATTTTCTTTACCTACCTTCCTTTTCTATTTAAGGATTGTACTGGATCTAAAAACACATTGAACCCGAGTAACTTTCATTGTATGCTCAATAAACACTGAGACATTCTTCAGATCATCTCTTGTGTTCTAGAAGACCATGTCAAGAGCAAATTTGTTTTGCTGCTTAGAGGGATACTCCACCCCAAAATGAAAATGTTGTTATTAATGGCTTACCCCCATGTTGTTCTAAACCCATAAAATATTTGTTCGTCTTCTGAACACAATTTAAGATATTTTGAATGAAAACCAGGAGGCTTGTGTCCGTCCCATAGACTCCCAAGTAAATAACAGTGTCAAGGTCCAGAAAAGTATGAAAGACGTCATCAGAATAATCCATCTGCCATCAGTGGTTCAACCGTAACTTTATGAAGTGACAATAATACTTTTTGTATGCCAATAAAACAAAAATAACGACTTTATTCAACAATTTCTTTGTCAACAGTCTCCTCTCTCTCTATATCACAGCATGCTGCTTATGCTCTTCCGTGTCAGCCATGCCACAAGGTTTCTCTGTGTATTTATGCTTTGATTTGAAAGAAAACAGTGCATCCTTGTTAAATAAATGCACAACAGGGCAAGTTCATTCTAATGAATGCACCTAAATAGCGCATTTAGGTTCTGCATGCTGAAAAATCTCTGTATGTTTATATTAAGTTTCTATCAGTTTTAGGAGGCAACAGGCCTTAGTGCTGGCAAATGCAAGAGATCAGATTCTCAGTCAACAGTCTTTTCCATCAGTGGATGAACAGCAAAGATGTTCTGTCACTCACTCCTCTACATATCAGCACTTCAGCGTTTGTTTTCCTGCTCTATCTCTTCTCTTGGCCCCCTTCTTCAAATGAAGATGCCCTATTGTAAACTTAACTTTTGCCCTCATCCATTATCATCACATTGTCAGAGATGGGAAATCATGGGTAATGTTATTTTGGGGATGAAAGAATGAAAAGCACTGTCAAATTCAATTTCCTCAGCTTTGTCATGCCGCATATGTACATCAAGGCGAATGATACAGACAGCACAGCTGTGAATCATAAGAGCTGGAAATATAAAGTTTTTAATAGTAGAATGAATCCGATTCTCTTTCTGCCAGGATTGTGCCATTACATTCACATGAAATATTTTCAGCTCAAACCCCAAGGACGATCTGCTGGAAGAGGGAAGGTTTTAACACCACTGTCTTGATTGCTTAAGTGCGTTGGATGTGCGCTTGGCTGTTGAGACATGCAACAGGAGGTCTGCACCCCGAGGTGTGTGGAACTTCAAGCCTGAGCAAACCATCGCCAGGAGATATTGAGGAACCAAATGGAATTCAGTTCATTTTAGTTTAATGTTTCTAGGAATTTTGTGTAACAGAATCACAAGTATTCTCAATTTTCTGCCAAATATTTTCCAGCTTCATCACAGGAAATCACCAAGCCACCTATCAGTGAGACGATCTGAGGAAATCTGCCAACAGTGAGCTCAGCCTCTCGAGTTGAACATGCAACGCAGGATATCAGTGCTCAAGATTATAGACAATAAGTCTGTTTGCAATCACAAATGACCACTTATGGTTTGTGCATGTAAACAATTATTTTGCAGAACACTGAGGTTCAAAACAACAACAGATCCCATAAACATTCATTGTATGGACATAAAAAATAGGTTTAAAAAATGAGTGTAATACAGGTTTGGAGTGACATGAGGGTGAGTAAATATTGGCAGCATTTTCATTTATACGTGAACTGTCCCTTTCATTGTACTATTTCACATTTTGCAAATTACGAATGGATCTTTTAGTGATTTGTTCAGTGATTCATTATGCATATTCTATTTACACATTTCCTCACTATTTTAGCAAGATGGCTGAATTCACTGTGATCTTCTTTGTTTCAGGGTGTGGAAATGCTCAAAACAGCTACGGTTGCTATCACGGAAAGCACAATTAGTGGGCTCTCAGGCAGCTGTGTGAGTTTTCTGTGCTCCGCTGGGAGATCCCTTGGCCTGCCGAGCTCCAAACAAACAACACGTTTCCGTCCTTTGCAGGGTGAGTCATGGGGTTTGCTGGGATATGATCAGGAGGAGACGTGCAGGAAATGAGTTGATGCTTTCATGCCCCTGAATGCAAAATGACCAAAGCGCCTTCCCTGCCAGCGTAGGGTGTCTTCAAAGAGTACAGAAACGAAAACACAGATTATACCATCCATGACTCAAAATCAACATTAGTGTTCTCTTCTGGTAATTCCTCCCTATTGTTTTTCATCACACAGCTGTAATATTTAAAGAGCACAGGTGTAAAGAGCTGTGTTTAGGATTTCATAGAGCCCAGCAGTTGACAGCTGGACTGCCCCTGTTCCCCACCCTGATACTTATGCTCAATTATCACAACTTCATTTAATTGGCTCCAATAAAACAATCCAGCTGCATAAACATGTAACAGAGGGTGTGAAATTTAGAACAGGGTTTTCTCCCTCACCATGGATATACGGCCGTCTGCCAACGCAAATGAATCATTTCACACTGCGAGGTGGTGGTTAAAGGTGGCTGAAGTAGAGCGCAGTTCCGCGGCACCTTGCTGGGACAACGTGTTGCTTTCTTGTGCATCCATCACAGTGAACGACCCTCTTCCCAAATGGCTGTCACATAGACTTTGTGCTGCCCCATTTGGGGTGCTTTCATGGAGGGTTCTGCTGTGAATCTGCCCATGCGGGGTGTGAGGATGGGGGCTTAACGTTGAGGTGATATGGGGGAGCGTCTCTGAAAGCTGTGATAGAGTAATTACATGAACTGGCCATTTCAATAGCTATGAAGAAGAGCTGGTGAGCTCAATATCTATGTCTATGTTATTTATGTGCTTTGCTTTTAAATAATAATGATGTTTTGAGTTACTACACAATCTGCTATGATGTATACAAACACAACATACTCATGTTCATACACTCAAGTATCCTGTTTCTTGAGAGGTGTAATTACAGAGTTTGGACATATTTTTCTGTTCTGCTTAGTGTCCATCTTTACTCAATGCTTTGACACATGTAGTGGCTCTTTCCTTCATCCCAATAGACTGACCCGCCAGTCATACAATCATAGATGATTAGTTTTAAAACTACCCAGAAAGCTTGTATCCAACTTGGCCAGACTGAAAACAATCCTTCATATTACAGATGTGATATCACAGACTAAACTTATCTGTGTAGTAAGAGTGTAAATGCTGTATTTAAAGGAATCAGGTTTACATTATATCAGGAATGCTTTTAAAAAATAACAAAATTTAATATATAAATAAGAACCTATATATATACTGTACATACACTACAATAAAGAAGTTAATAGGGTCAGTAAAAAGTTGTAATGTTTTGTTTAATAAATTACACCTGTGTGATGTCTATACAATAAATGGAAATCAAACGTGTGTGTGCGTGTGTGTACATATGGTCCTTTAGATACACATAACAGCATCTACCAGAAGTTATGGTCTGGCTGGACGGTTACACAATACCTTGGCAAGATAATCTAAGTCATGTTTTCAAACCAGCTCTTCTAAATGTGATAATATTTGCCCTCGAGGACTAGCCAATCCTTCAGCCTTAAAGTGAGAAATGTGTCAAAGAAAGACATGAATTATATGTTTTACTTGACTGATGATCTGACGCTTGGTATGGCAAGTTTATACATAGGGAGTTGGCCGAGCACAATTCACTTTGAAATCATTTTCATCATTCACAGGGAAAAAATAATTATTTACGACCCCGGTGGTGATACAGGAATAGGTTCAATCCTCTTTCCATCTGTGTCCTATTCTGGGCTAATGCTATCATCACCTGCTTCCATGTGCCTCAAAAACATCTGGACAACATTAAAACATACACACACAAGGTGCATTTTGTTGACTGTGTCTGTGCATGTATTGGCACATGCACAAGCATTTGTCTCACATTTGTAAATTGAGCTAAAACAACAAATTAAGATCAAAGAATTCATGAAAATTCCTGATTTAAAAAATAAGTGCATTTAATTTTTGAGAAAACAAAACTCATCTGGCCCTATCTCTAGTGATCACATAACATACCCTTATTATCTAGTTTTAATATTGTGTTTCTAGAGTCTATGCGTATCAAATTCCAAGACTTTTTCTGATTAAAATACAGTTTGTTTCAGTAGTAGGAAGTTGTTGATAATTCATGTAAAAAATACCAAAATAAGAACTAAGTAAGGGTTGGCCTGTGAATCACTAATCATTAATGCATCTGTTTCCTGATTTTAAATGAACAATTTAATTGACTGTACTTTTAAAATATGCATTTGGGACCACAACACAGCTGGATCGCATTTTTAACTGTGGTACATGCACTGCCCAGAGATGGGATGTGCTCTGTTAGGAAACTTTTTCTCCCCAAAACAGACTGGAATCTCTTTATCCAGTTGTGTTCCTCCCATGCAGCAGCTGTGCAGCTGGTTCTTAGCTGGGAACTGAACACAGTACGTCTGCGGTCAGGAGGGACCTCAGTCCAGGCCCTCCCATGTTCATGTAGGGAAGCTATAATGTCATGCAATTGGGGCCGTATTATTGTTGCATTAGGCTTGAGGAGTGATGTCAGAGGAAAGAGGAAACTAGCTAACTCCCAACTAAGGGAGCAGAGGTCCGACTGAAGCTGGCTGAAGCCCAACATGCTTCAAGTGTTTTTCTTTTTCAGTGGCCCTTCATTTTGTTTTGCTAATTAGTCATGCAACAACGGCAGTAAAGTTTTAGGAATAGCAGATTCTAAAGTAGAAAAAATGAAATAGCATTTTCTAGTAAAATGTACTTCAATTATCTCACTTTTTTATAGTATTCACTGGTATCTTGACAGACATTACTGACATTTCTTAGTAAACTCTTATTGTGGTCTTTTTTAAAATCAGGCGATACGTCTCCAGTTCACTTAATTGATATCTAGGAGAAATTATCAAGAAACTGAAGAGCTCTCCTATGGGATTTGTCTTTCCTGAGGCAATGAAACAAACAGCAAGGGATTTTGAAGCAGTCCAAACACACTACTGTGTTATTCTAACTGATCTGAGATATGGCTGAAGGGGAGAAAGTGTCTCCCTCTGGAGGAGGAGCTTGTAAAGCATGCTGCAGCTCTGCAGTTCCCACCAGCTTAGCTTTCTCCGCTTATCTTGATGAAGACAAATGAACACATTCTAGCGTCTAATGTTGCAATCTCATTTTATAAATGTGACATTCAATAGTTTTATCAACTATTTGGCAAAGTGTAGAAAATCCATAGTTATTAAGAGAAGACTGGATTGGAAATGTATCTGAGAGATAATACACAAATGTTTAATCCATCCCCTCGTTCAGTAGATTGGAAGGTTCTATGGATCTATTTGGCCATAAATCCTCTGAAAGAGCTTAGGCTAATGATCAGTGAATGATATTTAGCAGACTCCAGAAGTGCTTCATCTAATAAATGTATGTCTGTGAGGAAAGCTATTGGAATTCCAATCATGATGGATGCCACCTTTGCCGTTTAACCTTGGGCAGAGTCCAAGCTGGATGAAATTAGGTTTTTAAAGGAAAAGCGATCATTTTGATCAACTCACGTTGTGAACAAAGAGACATTTTGTAAGTGTGTGAGAAAGTAAGTGTTCATTTGAATTCACTGTGCACTACCAGAGTCATAAAAATTAAAATACACCCTTAAGAATCACACATAAAGTCAGTAATAATGCCATTTATTGATTTATTGTGTTTTTCTAACATATAACCAGCAATTGTACACTACTGTCATGTAGAAATATCGGTGTGAACTTGGTACACTGTAATCATATGAGACTCCAGAGAATTATAAATACTGTTAAACAGACTCCTAAGGAGGGAAGGGTCGATGACACCATTGTGCAACAACGTCAAATGGATTAAACAATCCTTCTAAGGCCTTTCGCCTGCAACCTTTCAACACTTTCCTGTGTTGATTGGTTCGCACTTGAAAACATGCAACACTTTCTTTTGAGGTGAAACAAACCACTTTTGTTCTTCAGTTGTTGTCACATACTAGCGCATAAGGAAATGGTTCAGAATAATTTCCAGGTGATCCACAGGAAGGCCAACAATCACTGTAGTGGTCTTTCTGTGGTCTAGTTCAAAGCTCGGTGCTGTCCTTCTCTGCTCTTCCAGATCCTGACCAGTGTTGTGTAAAGTAGCAAAGTCTTTTCCTCAAGTGTATTGTTCTGACTAAAGATGCTGCTGGGAAAATCCATTGTGTCTGTTTGTCTTTGGGAATGCAACTTCTATAACTTCGATTGCTCATATCTGAAGAACTCTTACCAAACAATCTCCGACTCACTCTGTTCTCACCCTGTTTGACATAAATCTGAATACTCAGAGTCATATGGAAAATGCAACAACTGAAGCAGAAATCCATCTAGCAAAGGATCTCTGTTCAGGGAACTTTTTACTTTTTACTAATGATTTCTTTTTCTCAGTCATAACTTTCCAGTCATAAATCTGTAACAAGACAACCAGAAAATCACCTTCAGTAAAACATTTTAATGAAGAAATGACTCTATACTTGAACTTCTATATTCACCTAACAATAAATGGGCATCAATGTAGAACCATTTGTCCAAAATTACACACCAAAGATATATTTTTTTTCTTTTTGAGGTAAATCATTTTTGTTTACGTTGGTCAAGACATTGACACATTTATACAAAGTAAAACAATCAAACAATGAAATGAAAAATAAAAATACAAAGCAATTACATACATTTAAGATTTAATACAAAGAAAACAGCTTTTTTTTCTTTCTGAGACAGAGCGCTTCAGTGGTCTTAGTAAAATCTAATATGCCTACTAGATTTGTACCCAGTGGAAAGGCAAGTTAATTATGAGGTTTGAGAATGGCACCCCTCAGACACAACAGACCTCCGTGGGCCATGTGGTCTCAGAGAGAGTGGTCGTAGTCTGTTAGTGTCTGCACATTGCTGGTGCAGTGGTCAAAAGCCTAGCCCTCTTTCACCATGACTCCGAGTGCTTTAGTATGGTTAGTGGAGCCGGCGACAGGAGGTCACAGCTGGAATGGGTGTAGGCAGTTAATTGTGGCGGTGGATGTGGAGCTGCTAGTGGACGTGGGATGGAGATGAATGATAACAGCCTATGAGGATGCAGGAGGAGAGGTGCTCCAATGCAGAAGTGTTGGGTGGTTACTGTGTGTGGTGTTTTACCACTATAGACAACCAAAGGATAATGGCTAGTGGTTAACCTCAGAGGAAGACTTCCCGCTGTCAGGAACGTACATTTTTGTGCTTTAGGATTTCTTCCCTGACATCTGCATTGTAATGGTTTTCACCTCTGTATACTCTTTCAGTCCGATCTCACCCCTGGAGAAATGGAGAACAATGATGTTAATGGAAACACAAATGTATAGAATATGCGATTATGATGTTATGTCATTTGTAAATGCACTTACAATTCACGACCATTCCCGGACATTTTAAATCCTCCAAAAGGACACTGGCAGCTCAGGGCATTATAACAGTTGATCCTGCACAACAACAGAAATACACATCACAATCTTAGCCATTTCATGATTTCGTGAACTTTGTCTATCTGGAAAACTGCAGTCAGATAAGTGAAATTTTGGGATTTCGGTTAATTAACACAAAAATACAGATCATGTGGATTCATTTTTAAATCACTGGATTTAAATAAATGTGACTACACTGCAAAAACATATTTTCTTGCTCAGCATTTTAGTTTTACATTACAAATATCTGAACATTCTTAAGTTATCCCCTTAGCACTCCTGTAAAATTAGCCTAAAACGCCTAGAAAAGGCATACCCAAGGAAAATTGCATGCTGTTCTTTAACCATTTGAAGTAAATGCATGGTTTAGGTCTATTTTGAAAGGCAATACTCAGAGGTCTGTTCCTAAACAGAAGAAACCTCACACTCACTGTAAGTCTTACTGGTATTGAGTAATATGACTTTGAAAGCACTGAAAAAGGAAAAAAAAATGATGTCTACTTTTTTACTACAGATTTCTGCAGATGACTATAGCTGGAAGCTATTAGCTGGAAAACACATTGGTTAAAACTGTTTTGCATAATTTGAATCACAAGAATCTAAGCTTTCCAAAGATATGTGACATGATTTGTATCACATGCATAATAAGAAGAAATTTTCCTATTAAATCTTGTTAAGATAAAAATAAAATAAAGATTAAAATAAAGTTGAAACAGAAAACAAGCATGAAGTCATTAAATCATTACATTTAGCCTCTCAAGTAAATGTATCATGATTTAAGAATGTTTGGATATTTCAATGAATTACAAGACAAATACTAATACTTAGTGAGGACATTAAGATGTGCATAATATGACTCAATGATATTAGGGCCCAAACAAAACAAGTGGATGGCATTTGTGTTTTATTTTGTGAGAGGATCTGTTGACGTGCTGTAACTCTTACCACACAGTGCCGGCCTGCAGAGCTGTAGAGACCGTCATGGCTTTGTTGAGGTCTGTGGTGAAGACCGCTGCTGCCAGACCATATTCTGTGTTGTTAGCTCTCTCAATCACTTCTTCAATGGTTTTAAACTTCATGATCTGCTGAACTGGCCCAAATATCTAAAACAAAGGTTTTTTAGTATAATACTCAGTATTTGAAAATAGAATCATTATCCAGAGATCAAGACAGCTTACCTCTTCCTTGGCAATGCGCATGTGGTCCTGTACATCAGAAAAGACTGTGGGCTCCAGAAAGAAGCCTTTAGAAGGGGGAGCTTTGCCGCCACACTCCAGTTTAGCTCCCTCAGTGATGCCGCTCTGAATCAGCTCCAGGACACGACTGCGCTGCTCCGCACTCACCTGTCACAACCAACACAGAGATCTGTGATCAACTACTGAATCCTGTGTCTTTATTAACACCGACAACTGGAACAGGCATAGACATTTCAAAATAATAATACATTGGCTAGATTATGCAGATAATATAATGTCTTGTTTAACTATTAATGTTTCATTGTTTTCAATGTTTTCAATGTTTCATGACACATTTCTCATTGTTATTATCATGTTATTATTATTTTGTGGAAACAGCGATGCATTTTTTTCCAGGATTTTGTGAAGAATAAAAAGGGACATCGTTTATTGGAAAGAGAGGCCTTTACTGTCTCTTTAAATCAATTGAATGCATCCTTGCTGAATAAAAGTACATATACAACTACTTTTTTGCTTTAAAAAAATCTCACTGAATCCAAACTTCTGAACAGCAGTACATATGAATTATTTATGATATTTAAGCAATTAACTGGCTCTTACCTGAGGTCCCTGCTCAGCGGTTGGGTCAAACGGACTGCCCAATGTCCTTCTCTGCGCTCTCTCAACACTCCTTCGCACAAACTCATCATAAATGGGCTCCTCCACGAAGATACGGGAACCAGCAGTGCAGCATTGACCATTATTGAAGAAAACACCCTGATGGGCCTGTTCGACTGCCAGCTCAACTGAGAAAGAGAGAGAAAACACATTATTAAGCATCTGCCAGCAATGCACTATTGTTTAAATAAAATAACAGCCCAAACAACAGGTGATAAAGGAGGAAACTAAGTCATTTATTAATAGACTTGGAGCCATACATTTCTAGTAAGGCAGCTGTAACAAATTTCTCTCCTGTTCTTCTGGTGTGTTTGCCGTTTATGCATGCATACACTTGAGTATGTGCATCTGCGTGGGATCATGGACACCTGGGAAAAGGGTGGCAGGCTGTGGCATTTGAAGGGTTAATGGGAGCTGGCAGATTTACGGCTGTGGTGTGATGCACCCGGGCAGGGTCCATTCGGCTGATTTACGGGGGGCTGTGTTCACGGCTGCTGAAAACATTTAAAAGCTCTGACTTGGTTTGGTGGTCTACTTTTAGATGATAAGGATTAAGGGTTTAGGAAGTGACATAAGTTGATTTGCATGAATATGGGCCTCTCGGAAACATAAGACACTTTTTTTTTCTTTTTCCTTTTTCGCTTAGACGCAGCTCTAAAAGATCCCTGAAGGTCTTTGATGTCAAGTGACAGAGATAGTTTCTGGAGTAGCACCTGTGCACAAACTCTTGCAGCGGGACAACAGGAGGGCCACCATAAAGCAGCGTCTGAATACTTACAATCAGCATCTGCAAAAATGATGTTGGGACTCTTTCCCCCGAGCTCTAGCGTGACTCTCTTCAGATTGCTCTTTCCTGCTGCTTCTTGGATCAGCTTGCCTACCTGTGGAGAGAGAGAAGAGCCACTTTAATCAGCAGGACTTCACAGAGGAGCCTTCCTAAAGCTCAATCTCAGTGGGATGCTGTCATTAATAAATCCTGCTGCATGAGAAGTCCCTCTTCAGCAGGGCAGCACCAGCACCATTATCAGGCCTATGAGATTCAGCCCACATATCTTAAATATCTGTGCATACGGTTGCGGCCAAAGAGAATGGAATGTCCAACACACAACAGTATCTGCTGGTTAATGGAGAACAGGAAGAACTGACCGCAGGTTTGTGTAAGATGCTCAACACTGTTTGGAGCCACAAAATAACAGTGAAATAAGACCCTTGAAATGCATTCATTGGCTTTGTTAGTGCATAAATGAAAGCATATGTTGTGATTACTGGTCTGGTTTTGGTTTCTCTGAGCTTAAGGAGCATGTTTCTTTTAACAGGAGTCTACTGTTTCATAATTTCATGTCCCTTGTTGCTCTTCCCTGAATCTGTTCTCTTCCAACTGTATTTCACACTTCTTTTCACCTAAAGTTTCGCATTAGCGGTGGCCTGGCTCTCATCTTACAGGCTGTTCAGGCCTGTGTAAGGACTGCAGACATCGCACAGCTGCTGTCTGTGGCGTTGCTTCACATCTCAGAGAACATTATGGTCATGTCAAACTATTCTTTTCTAACTGCATGTATGTGTTTGTCTGAGAAAAACCGTCTCTCACAGCCAGCTCAGCGCTTAACAGTAAACAAACATTTGTAAATTTTTCCTTTCCGCAAAACATACTTAACTAACAGTGAGCATTTTCTCTATCTGTTTTCCATCAGATAGCAGAAAGAGAAAAAAAGGAGAGGGGAGAAGGCGAAGGGAAAACAATCCTCCTCAGTTCCCTCTGACATTCTCAGTGGAAAAATGGAAGCTAGGCTCTTTGCATGAATGTAAATGCCTACCTCTCACAGATACTATAACATTATGAGTGTTGGTCTAAGTTTTGGAAGCTACTTTAGTTTTTCAAGCTACAAGATCATCATAAATTGATGGGGCTAAATTTGCAATGTAGGGAAAAGAATCAGCTAATTTACAAGAATTGTCAAAATATACCAATTCATTCTAGTGTTCTAATTTTATGTAGTGCTAATTCATTGGAAAAAGTTACTAGTGTAGCAATGTTTAGTTACTCCTGGTTTGTCTGCAGTCATGACCTTAATTTGTGTATACTACTACTACTACTAATTCTTCTTCTTACTATTACTAATAAATAATACAAATAATAATAATACATGTATAAAATGTGTGAAACCACTTTAAAATTAGGCTGAATCTGCTTTTTGTTTAATTTAAGATGAAAAAGAAATCACACTGCACACTCCACAAATAGCAGCAATGGGCAGGTCATACACCACGCACCAGAATGCCTCACCCCCCCCCCCCCATCTCCACCCCCGGCCTAGACCTCCCTTAAACGCTCGGCTGAAGTGACTCAGAGTCTGTGTATGTACACACATGCACAGCGTGAGAGATCTGGGTTGCCTAATCAAGTCCAGATTATGGCTCAGCAACACCCACAGCAGCAGTGCTGACGGGAGGAGAAGAGAAAACCCCTGTGTGGCTGCTGCCAGTGAAGAGAAAGGGCGAGAAGGTGGGGTGTATGATGATGAGTTTCCTGTGAAAGACAGTCAGTGGAAGTGTGGGTGAAGACGGGTGGGCTGGGACCGTTTTCAGTGTGACGCTATGATCATCTGAGGATTTGTGTGGCCTGTTGATGTTTTTTTCTCTCAGTGAATGCATTCTTGTTTTATCAATGACATTTTGATTTAAAGGAAAGAAATAGTCATAGCAGTCATCAAATTATTTGAAACTGGGAAATAACTTAACCGTCATTTCGCAACAAAAAGAAACATCTGTTGCATTTCAACAAGCGCTTTTCAAGGACACAAGCTTAGTTTGTTTTCTGTTGAAACAACACTTCTGTTTGTTTGAGAAGTCCTATGTCCACATACAGACCCACACACACGCAATTCTCTGTTTCTTTGACAATAAAGATAAACACCAAGTACATTTACACTAGCGTTCAAAAGTCTGAGGTCGGTAAGAGTTTGTAATATTTTTTAAAGAATTATTTTATGTGCACCAAGGCTGCATTTATTTGATTAAAAACAATATATTGTGAAATATTACAATTTAACATAAGTGTTTTCTATATTAATATGTTTTAAAATGTATTCCTGTGATGGCAAAGCTGAATGTTCAGCAGCTATTACCTCTATATCTTTAATGACACATGATCCTTCAGAATTTATGCTTATTTTTTGCTCATGGAAACTAAATTATTAGTTTCTTGTTGTTATTATTATCATCAATGTCGAAAACAGTTGTGCTTCTTTAAAAGTTTGTGGAAACGCCGATAAATAGAAAATGCAATATTTATTTCATTTATTTTAAGCAATTATTTGAAATATAATTTTTGGTCACATTGTAATGTCTTTAGTGTCATTTTCGATCAGTTCAAGTATTCTTACTAAAAAAATAAGTTCTTTAAAATAATTTACTGACCCCAAACTTTCGAATGGCACTGTACTTGTATTTTAAAAGTTCAGTAAATAACTGAATTCATTACAGTTTGGTTTTTGCAAAGCCAGACTAACAGACCCAGATAACGTGGTTGTATGCATCATGTGCTTTTTCAGAAGACCGGTAATAAATATATTTAATCCTTCATATATTCTTGTGTTCTTGGACAGGCAGATAGCTCAGACTGCTTCTCCACTAGGTAAAAACCTGCTGTAATTCGATTATAACTAGGCATGTAAACTCACTTTTCGGGTGAAGCTAATGGCATCATAAGCTCTAGCTCTGTCTATTCTAATTCATAAAATTCACCTCAATTAATAACAAAACATGTATAAGAACAGATCAAAACATACACTGAAGTATTTCGATTTATGAGAGGCTGTAATTGAATAAAGGGCTTAAGGGATCTTACCAGTGAGGCAAGTGTAGCTACAAATTATCACTGTTTAAAATGCTGTCACAGTAGAGTTATGTCACTGTCAGTGAGGCCTGTTTTCAAGCGCTAAATCCTATGTGCCTAACATGGTGTCTATTTTCAGTCCCTGGCTTTCTATTAAATTTATACAGTTGGGTTTATAGATTAATATTTCCTTTGGGGACACAATGTAGCTGTTTAATGTCCAATGCATAAAGCTCAGTAGAAAGGGTATTCCTTATACAGTATGCACAGGACACTTATGAGGCGTAAATGAACTCAGCTGTCCAACCAGACTGGAACAACATGAACAGTTCATGAAGTGGGGGCATGGTGTCCATTTATTATTTCTGTTCCGGTGGTTATGACAGACCAACAGTGGATTAATATCTCATTCCCACTTCCACCTAAAACCTGTTTATTAGAAACAATTTTGGAAAGCCAGGTGGTCCGGTAAGCATTCCTGGGTGTGAGAGTGTGTGTAGTATGAGACAGCAGACAGACCCCCTAAAAACACAACTTCCTCAGGCTTCTCATTATAATCACACACAATAATGGGGTGCACATTCACTAACCCTTCACTGTCAGAAACAAATGTCAAAAATTTTACCTATAGGAGTACATTAGCTTGTCACAAGAGGCAGTACTCTTAAAATGACAGAAGTAGTAATATGTAAAATCTTTGCAGATCCCAGTGGTTCCAAATTAATCCTGCAAGTCTGCACATTTGTCAAAAGTCTTGTGGACTTTACTGATGCCTGAATGAAGACCGTGACTGCCAGTCCGCATCAAGAGCGTCATTCGGGTAGGGCATATGACAAACCGGCGGAAAGGAGGATGAGGGAAGAGGGTGTGATTCTTTCATTCTGCTGATAGGAAAATTACCTCAGTCGATCCTGTGAACGCCACTTTATCTATGCCCATGTGTGAAGCGATCGCGGCTCCAGCGGTTGGCCCGTAGCCTGGCAAAATATTGACGACTCCCGGTGGAAACCCAGCCTGTGGAAACAGTATGAGAGGAAAAAGCGTTAGATGAGAGCTGAGCCAAGAACACCACAGGCCGTGGAGGGGGAATCCAGACCCACCCCGACCTCCCTACAGGCCCTGTGGATGAGAGGATGGACAGAACATCAAAAGGAAGAGAAGAAATGGGCCTCTTAATCCAAGAGAAAGAGAGGCAGAGCAACAAAGGTCTGGGTGCAGTGGGGAACAAATGATGCATGAATGTGTGTTTATGTTACTTTTGTATCACTTTGTATCATTTTACAGCTGTGATGTGAATGTGATGCGGACAGAATGGATACTATTTTATCCCTTCATACAAAACAATGTTGTAAAATAATTTTGCTGTACCTCTTTAACCAGAGCAGCGATGTAGAGGCAAGTGAGAGGGGTCTCCTCAGCAGGTTTCAGGACAACAGTGTTCCCGCAGCTCAGCGCTGGCCCCAGTTTCCATGCTGTCATCACCAGGGGGAAGTTCCACTGTACAGACATAGGTCAGGAACTTACTGTGGGAGCTCGTTCAGACAACCTCATATCTTTGTTTCTTGAGAGCATGACTCCTTCACTAATGACTTCAGACTCCTGCACATTCATTTGGAAACCGAATGTTTCTAAAACACAGTCACACAATCTTCTGTAACACTTCTACAATGTTCAATGACCTGCTAGATGGACCAGATTTTAGTGGAATATTTGGTGTGCCTTACTGGAAACGAGTCATTTCTCATGTCATGAGGTCTAGAGTTGTAAGTACAGGACGTCATTGCCACAATCTATGTTTTTTATTTTTTGCTTCCTTGTTTCTATTTCTGTCCTTCAAGTATACCTTCCATTCACCCCTCATTCATTATTTCTCAGTTACTTTTTCTTTCTTTTTCTGCCTCACTTGGCACAGGCCATGACCTCCTCCTGCCAGTCTGTTTGTAGCAAACAGAGCATACAGAGACTAAGAAGAACCTCAAACACTTCCAGTAACTTGCGTGAAATATTGTAAAGCAACAGTGTAATGGAAATCGCTGCAGATCTTTTCTGCAGTATTGTGATGTACATCTGAACGAAATGAATTACGGTGGGGTCTTGGTGCAATCTATCGCTTGTTGACTGGATGAACGCAAGCTTGCAGAGAGTTTATAAAAAGGGGAAGGGTTAAAGCGGAATAAATTATTGGAGGGTTCTATAAAATGTCACCAAAAAGAAGTCTGTTGTTTCAATGGAAGACTGGGTTATGACATTTTAATAAAATATGACACAGCCAAAAATAACATGCATGGATCAATCATTCACAACAAGATCAATAACTCAATCTTAACTTCAAGCCGACTTTAAAGAAAAGAGGGCTTCCCCCAAAACTAAAACCTCAACAAGCCTGTCATCCTCACTAAGGGGCTCAAATACCTCCCCATGTAGGACTTTTGAAGATGACAGAAAAATATTAAGCAAAGAATATTAAGGAAAATTAGGGCCAAAACACTCACAGGAATGATCTGTCCACACACTCCAATGGGCTCATGTCTGGTAAGAGTGAAATATTCGCCATCTGTGTGACAGAAAAAAATTAATGGTAATACTACAGTATTAGTCAACACAAAGAAAATGGTGTCAAATGCACTTTCTACTTAAGCTTAGAAAATAAACAAAGTCTAAACAAATGAAATAAAAGGTGAAAATAAGTGACATTATACAGAAAATATCAAATTAGCTGACATTTTTACTAACAAGAGTTTTCAGTTGAAAGAGCTTAGATTATATCACTGTCCTTTGTCTTACAGCAAGATGGAAAAGAGTGTGATCACTCCATCCCTCGCTGTGGAAACATGCAGATGGCCTAAAGCATCTGGACGAGAGGCATGCCGCTGATTCATCTCACTTGGTGACCAGATAAGAGAAGGCCAAAAACACACATTCTGCTTGTTTGTGCTGTATTTCTATTATGGATGAGATTGGAAATGATATAAAGCAAATCACTGCGAGTTCCCACTATGCACGTTTGGTTTAGCAACACAACAAAGGCCCAGTGCTGAGCTCCAGCCCTGACAGGGGTATTTACAGATCTTTTCCCCTCCATTCTTCATTTTTATTTCTCCTGCTGTGAAAATTGTATAATAACAGCATGCAGCAGCATGGGTGCTTGTTTGTGTAAGATGAGAGAGTGAATATGAGAGAGACATGATCAAACACAAGAGGGACTGGAGTGAGTGCGTTATATGAAGGACTGTATAGGACAGTATAAGCGTAAATATTACAGCATGAGCCAATCAGAGAGAAACGGTGACAGACAGTGCTGGAATGCACAATAATTACATGGACACCTGACAGGGGACACCTCTCTCGCATGTGGCCCATGTGACATGGGGGCCCTTGAAGGGCGGCTCCACAATCTCCCCCGCACACACATGTTTGCACACTAATGGCTGCTCCGTGACATCAGTGCTGCAAGTCTACTGCTGTCCCGTAGTCTCCAGGCTCCCTGCCGCGTTCCTTTCAAACAACTAAATTAGCCAGAACAGACCCCCAGTGCCCTCCGTGCCCCGTAGTGCCCCCCGGCCCTGTAGCTGTCACTGTGCTCCACTGATGGCAGTGCTCCACAGGAGGGCGGCCATTAGCACTCAGATTTATAACTGTTACGGGACCTCGTCTGTTTACCCTCAGTGCACCTTCATAACCCCACAACATCTCCTGCAGGCCTCAGAGAAAACACGTCTAAAATGTCTAGGATGGGCCTACACCTAAAGGTCTGGATAGTTTCCAGTCCAGTATTTCCATGCTCTCCAAAACATCTACTTCTGTGTCACCAGCTTTCATAAACATATGATTATATCAATAACATTATGTGATTATGGATATATAACATACCAACCCCAATATGTGAAATTAAATAATGAATATACGCTTTTTCAATGATTCTGAAATAATTTTTTTATGCTTACCAAGGCTGCATTTATTTGATCAAAAATACAATAAAAACAGTTATACTGTGAATTAAAATTACAATTTAAAATAAGTTCTATTTTAAAATCTAATTGTATTCCTGTCACAGTGTTCAGTATTGCATGTTCCTTCAGAAATCAAATTGAATTTGCTAATTTGGTGCTTAAGAAACATTTCTTATTATTACCAATGTTGAAAACAGATTTATATAATCAAATTATGTTTACAGAAATATAAAATGAAATGTCATTATTATAGTATTTATATTTTCTCTACTTTCTGTGTCACACAAAACCTGCCCACTGCTTCATTTATTTCTGTTTGTGAGCGCTAGTTTACTGTGATGCAAAACTTTCCATCCTTTGATATCCTTTGGGTGGTCAGACAGCTCCCCACCAAGCTCCCCAATATTTTGCCTTCTGCCTAATTCTATGGGGAGAGTTTAAGAAAGGATGAGCATCATCTTACCAATCGGAATCGTGGAACCGTGGATCTTATCTGCCCATCCAGCAAAATATCGAAAAGTTTTAATGGTTCCCTGAAGGTCCACAAAGAACGAGGAGAGGAAAGGTTTCCCAGTGTCCAGAGACTCCAGGGTCTGAGAGGAGAGAAGGAAGATGAGAGTGTGGGTGTGTGATGAAAAATCAATCATAGAGATTAAACCTGACATCCCCCCCACCCGCCCCCATCAGACTAAGCATATCTAAAGCACACACTTACATCTGCTCCCCTAGGAAACTTGATACTCATATAGCCATCACCAGAGACCTGCCGTTTGTTATCTCTATGTCAGCCAACCATGATTTCTTATCGACGTGGGATTAGATTGATATAAGGAGTGATCGTAACCACATGGACGACGCATTTCTCTTTCAAAGCATTACACTCTGACACTTGTTCAGAGCTGGATGGAGAAAATCGGTTGTTTCAGTCCATTTAAGACAAAGTCTAAACTGTAACATGAAAGAGATTTACTCAAAATGACTACAGCGGCCTTCTGAGAGGTGCACGCACAAAGACAAACATAGCACTTTTGTTTCTGAATCTGTCTCTTTAGACACATCTCTGTGAGTGGGAAGTAAAAGCAGATGTCCAGGGCGGAAGAACACCGGAGATAAAAGCACGTCATGGAAGGAACAATACTTCTCTTTTACGTTTCGCTCTTAACCTAAATGATCGTAAGCGCCCGATATCATGTGTTTCAACTCGGTGTTGTCATCATCCTGGGTTTCAAACGTTTGCAGGGCAAAATTGTTTGAAGAACAACAACTCCTACGGCTCCTGTCACGAAGCTTCAATAAGTGTGAGGCAGAGAGACAGGCCCACTCATTAGACACTTGCTTATTGTTGTGAGCGTCTTTGTCTGCTTAGATGGCTCTGTCCTGTTAAATTTGATTCTCACTCACCAAAAACTGGTACTGACTAGATTTGGTTATGGGTCAGGCTTTTTGGTTCTAACTGAGCAATACTTACAAAACCAGTTATTAAATATATATATTAAAGAAATCAAAAAACATGATGCATTTGAAAATGTATTGCAGTTAAAGTTGTTGTTAGTGTTTATTTATAAAGGCCTATACATATATATCTTGGAATACAGTTTCTATCTAATGGATAACACTGGGATAGTTATCCTGAGTAATAAAACATAGATTTGTGACAGCACTACAGTCTGTAAAGAGAAAAGAAATAAAAAGAATAGATAATTGAACCTTTGCCAGTGGGACAGGATTACTTGTTTGATGATCAATGACAGATTTCTGAAAGGGTTTGGAAAACTTGCTTATAAACAAACATTGTTTTTGAAAATCTTGGTGCATCTTTAGAAATGGCAAATTTTAAATTGTTTAAACATGTATTTAATCTAAACCTTTTTTCTTTTATACAAAAAGACGTTTATTCATACATCTTAAAGGTCATTTTGTAAATACACTGTTATTCATTGGTAAATCACTGTTGTTCTTAATACTAATATTAAATTACACAACTTTAAATGTTAAAAATGTATTTGAACATGCAGAAACTAGCATTAACCTAGCTGTTAAAAGTATTGTTCATTATGGTTCATGACACCCAATATATAACTAACGTTGATGAATTGAACCTAAAATAAAAAGGCTGCATTATATCCAACACTGCATTATACCAAATATTTACATTTTATTTATTTATTCTAATTTATATTCCACATATAGTCTCTACAAAAACAAAATAAACATTAAAACAAAAAGATAAATTAGGAAAGTTCCCCTATACACACATTTGAGTAGAGGTTTAGTATTTGCATGTGGCGAGAGCATTGAATGAAGTACTCACAGCAAGGTAGGCACTGTCTCTCTCCACCAGGTCAGCGAGCTTGAACAACAGCTTTCCACGTTCAGATGCATCCATCTTCCTCCATACTGAACCCAGAGAGAAGGCCGAACGCGCAGCCTGCACAGCTTTGTCCACATCAGCCTAACAGAAAGGCAAAGAGAGGGGACCAAACAGAGAGAGAGAGAGAGAGAAAGAGAGGGACAGATAGAAACAAGAGGAGGAAAGAGAGAGGAAAACACTTAATGATAAAACCTTATCCTATGAACAGGTGTTTGTCCACCTTTGGGTCAAATGAAATCCATTCCTTCTCAGTGACTTCCCCAGCTGCACATTCAGGGGGTCTATATTTCCTGTATCCATTCTGGTTTTCCACACTTCCTCCCTGATTTACAGAAAGCAACTACAGCCTCTAGCTTGCTTATCCACATTAGACTGAACTACAGCCCCCTACTTCCCTCCCTCCCTCTCTTTCAATTCTGGATGCTTATTCATGCTGAGTGATGGGTGAAAGTGAGAAGCACAATAGCGGTGCTGGACAACTAAATGTAGTTCCAACAGAGCAATTGTGCCAAACCTGTTTCTGGCAATGCTTTGACCAATTACCAAATACACACTTTGATGACAAACACACTAGCATGCTAAGAAAGCACACACACACACCTTATCTGCTTCCTGGACGTCGCAGATCTTCTCCCCTGTGGCCGGGTTGTATGTGCTGAAGACCTTACCGCTCACAGAATCATGCCATTCGTTATTAATAAAAATCTACAGGGAGAAAAAAGAAACATACAGATTCGTTTTTGAAACAGTGAGGCATATTTACATATTTCAAAAAATAATACAAGTCAGAAAAAACTGAATTACTAAAACTTAAAATAAAAAAGTAACAAAAATAAAATCGAAATATTATTCAAAACTATAATAGTATCTCAATGATACTAAAATAACACACACAGAGAGACGTACATAAACCTTTACACATTTATACATTTCAAACTACATTAATTGAGATAGGATGTGTGAACGAATGATTCTTTTGATTTCTTTTATGCTGAACCTACTGAATTAGATCACACGGATTGGAGCAAGTCTCCAGAGTTCAAACCTATGAGCTCTATTTTATATGCATGCCTTCATTTACTCATGTACATTATTTAGATACTTCATTCACTACTACTTAAAACAGATGTAACGAAACAAGACAACTGTTTGCATGAGAATTAAGAATTTTAATGCAGAATATGTCAAACAACACCCACAAAATATGCTTCTTTAGACCCAGGAGGAATTACAGTGAGTTATTTAGTAACTTCATGATGATGCACAGAATTAAAAGAGACAATATTTCTCCCCCTGTGTTTCATGGTTGTACTGTGAGAGGAATCTCTGGGAACCGTGTGCTATTGCAGGGCTGCCCAATATCACTCTTTTGGGAGTGATCCAGCAACTAGACAGAAAGAGGTGGGGGAAAGGGGAAAGGAAAGATAAATCCCTATCAGACACACAACACACAAATGCGCACACAGACAGAAGTGTACAGACACACACACAAAAGCAGAGATACACACAGACACACATTTCACAACATCACTGCTCGTTTATGAGATCATAAAACACGGGCGGCACTCTGGCTCTGGTGATGCGTTAAAAGAAGTGGCCCGTAAAACAACCGCCTCAGATTCCAAAAGACGGATTTTTCAAGCTCGACAAAGAAGAAAAGATAAATACATCTTTCTCTATGCACACAAATTGCTTTCAAAGCACACGAAATACAGATAAGGCAAGTGAGATTTCAATATTCAGTACTTATGCAAACAGATGGTATTTAAACTGAATTCAACAAACCGGTGATGGATAAGGTGTTAAAGCATCTGCTGGCTCTGAGCTCAACATTTACTCATACATAAAAAAACATTTACCCTTCCTGTCATCTGCATAGAGGAAGATGTCTGGTTCAGAGTGCACCGTGGCCCTGGGCCTCCTCAAACTCTTCAACATGTTTACTAATGTAAACTTACAGGCTTAAGTACAATTTAATTGGCTGTAAACCATGGGGCGTGTTTACTTTAAAACAGGTATAAAATGCCAGTTGACTTGGACACAGCTCAAGCTGCCTCAGTCACTCCCACTCTCCGTCTCCCCGAAAACTGGCATGAATAAATCTCTTCTGGTCAGGGTAGCTATCAGTCTGTACCATGCTGATTCCTCTCCGATACATTTAGTTCAGACTCTCCTCGATTGCTCCTCACGAGCCTCCTGCATTAAGGGGGCTACCTTTAATCTGTCTCTCATTTGGAGCACTTCATTAAAGTGTCAGTGGCCTCGTCGAGCCGAGGGCCTGTTACAAAAACAGAAAGCCCCGTGGAGGAGCGAATTAGTTTTAAAATTTATAGAGGCCACTGTAGTGGAATGCCTTAAATCAGGGGCAGACTGTGACAGGCCAGTGGGCCGGGGAAGAATGCAGACGGTGGGTAGCTTTATGCTCTTCGTAATCCCACACTTACGGCACCCCGGAACGGAGGAGAGGGGAATGCTGGGTGAGCAGCGGACTGGGCCACCATCTAAATCACAACTAGAAAAAGGCAACCATTAGAGGCCATTTGGCCCAGTCTTCCCGAGCTCTGGGGGCTCTCGGACTTTTGTCTCTTCCCATTGAGAAAGTTGATAAAGAGCGACAGGCCGGTGCAGTAAATCAACTCTCAAGCTTTCTTTATACTTTGGCTTTGATTAAAGAAAAGGAATAAGAACGCAAGTGCAAAAGTGCAAAAATTCATATTGATCACCGCTTCTTTGCCATAACCCAGCTGGAGGCTTCAGCAGGGCTGTAAAGAACTTGAGTAATCGCACTTCATTACTACACTTAAGCATTATTTCAGGGAATTTGTACTTTACTATCTAAACTGAATACTTCTTACACAATTACATTGCAAAAAGATGCCTTTTATCTTGTTAGAAATTTAATTTTAACACCTGAAGTAAACAATTCAGTTCTCAAAGGTCACGATGACTTAAGTCTCCTAACTTTGATGTTCATTTGAGTGAATTAACAAGCCAAAATAAACTCAAATTATGCTTTTACATGCCAGTTATTCCATTTCTGTGTAGACACAGTTATGGTCCATATTTGTCCTTGTGAAGACTTAAAAAAAATTAAAAATATATATATATAAAAACATTTCAATTAACTCAAGTGTAAACATGGTTGACAAAAAAGAATATAAACAACTATATTCAATTGTCAAACAGCTATAATATTTGTTGAATTCAAAGTTTAAAAATTACTAATGAGAGGTTTCAGGATACTGGGTATTATTAGGGCAGTTTTATTAAAGAGCAGAACTTTAATAAACAAAGTTTTTAACATCACTAAAAAGGGTGCAATATCCCCAGTTTAATACTTTCTTTCAATCCATACTTTCTATTGTTTGATTTTGGCATACAAATTCAAAAACATTCAAGAAAAATATACATTACACATTAAGCATTTCTTTGCAGTTGAAACGGAAAAAAAAATATATATATATATATATATATATACTTCTTTTTTAAATTTACTAAAAATCTTTTCATTTATCACAAAGAAAAATATATATATACATATATATATAGTAGAGTTTGTTTGAGGGACGGTGCTGGAAGAACTTTCAATCTTGAGTTGAGTATAAAAACTAACCGCCAAGCTGTGACAACTAGATTTTGTTTACAACAGCAGGGGGCCAGAAAATGTATTTTCTTGTAAACAAAACAGCCACTTGATGCAGTACACAAACAGAAAGAGAAGCACTGCCAGTTCATCCTACACTAACACATTGTACTACAGGCTGTTATGAAATGAGACTGGGCTGAGATTTACCGCGCAGGCCACAGCACAAGACAGCTGCAAACATTTAGAATCAGTCCATGTTTTTTTTTTTTATCCAAGCTGTCAGTCTCACGTTGCTGAGTTCGCTCGTCTGCAAAGCTAATTAGATTGTGAGATATGCAGTGCCACATACATCATAAACAGATTTTGGAAGATGGACCCACGGCGTAGGATGACAGCATCACTGGGCTTATGCTCCTTATTGCTGAAATTCTTTATCACCAGCATTACTTCACACAGGAAAGAGGGTTATCAGCCACAAAAGCAAGAGGTTGACTTCGTTCCTCTGGGAGAGCTAGAGCTAGAGCTAGAGAAAAGTCTTTTTTTGGGGGGGGGGGTGACTTGAATGACTATAGCAGTTGTAGAACGCTGATCCGTTTCTCATCTGCCCCAGCAAGCTCTCTGGAGGCTTCACACAACTGCAGGAGGAAGCGGAGCAGGAATGAGGACAGAGGATGCCAAAGCTCATGCAACAGCCAGTGAAACATCTGTTTGGCCGCCAGCACCTTCTAATGGCTCAGACACATGAGGGATATATAATGGCAAACAGTTCTTGGCCATTGTAAATAGATTCTCTTTTCTATGTGCACTTTATCTGTGTTTTCATGGAACAGGCCAGGATCCCAGAGCCAGACGAATCCTGACAAGGCACCTGCAGCCCGGGTCTCAGTCTGCACAGGAAGTTTCATATCCTTTCTAGAGAAGCTCACTTTCACTCTGTAACTGGACACACTTCAAGATGTTGATAATTACTGATGTTACAGGAGAAGAGGGAGCTTAAAACATGGAAGAGAGACTGCGTGTCATGTTCTCACTCTCTCTTTTCTGTAACATAATTCATTGCAATTACCACAACTGAGATGTCCAATTGTGCAACATATGTAGACACCCCCTACGCTCAATCTTAGTTAGCATTACACACTAAAAGTGTAAAAAGTAAAAAAAATCTTAGTCTACAGTGATAAAACTTTTCAATAAGGTTCAACTTATTAACATCAGTTAATGTAGATATCATATACATATACCTAACAATACCTAACAATAAACAATATTTTGTATTTATTAAACTTGGTTAATATTAATTCCTACATTAACAATTTTAAGAGTTTAAATTAACAATAGTTAAAATGTATTTTGGACAATGAACGATAGCATATGTATTATACGTATTTAGTATGAATTTATTATATTTATGTACGATTTAGAATTATGAATACCATATTATAGATTGTTAAAGACAAATTATCATATATTAGCTAGATTAAGAAATGCTGTTAAAAAAATGAACTGTTCAACCTCAAGTCCTGTCTTTTTTAATGTTTCACATAAGAAGGCAAATCATACAGGTTTGGAATAACATGAGGATGACGACAGTATTTGAATATTTCTGTGAACTATTGCTTTAACAAACGGAACCATAAAGTGTTAAAGTGTTAACGGAACTCTTAAGTTCAGTTAATCTTTTAACAACAACAACAACACATTTTTTATATATATATATTTGTTTAGCATATCTGTGCTTAAATTTGGAAAAGGTAGCTAAACAAACATGATATTGCTAAAAATTCAAAGACAAATCAAGCTTTTTTTTTCTTCCTGAGGGGAAAAAAAAAAACAGCGCAAAAGCCTAATATAATCAATGAGGAAGATGTGAAGAAAAGATCAAGAGTCGGAATTATAAGTCAAAGCAAAAGAGGGTGAGAGAAAGAGAGTCCTCACTGTGCTGCTTACAATAAATCAAGCTTCTCAGCGTATGCTCTACTTTGGCCGCTGTTTGATGTGAAGAAATGGTGGGTTTTGAAGTGAAAAACTCCAGAGGTATGGGACAGACTCTCGTAAGTCAGGGCCACTGACCCTAACAGTGAGACACAGCCATATATTACACCCTGCTGGACAGCTTCTGGAGCAGAAAACCCCCCTGACTCCCATCTGTACTATCTCATGCACTGACGGATTGATGGGGCCTACCTCATTCACTCAAGCTGTCTCCCAGATTAGTTTACAAAGGTCCTCACTTCAGCGCACACTACTGTCCTGGCTGGACGCTTAAGCCCTTATAATATAAAGACATGTCCAACAAATGGCTATCAAGTGTCTTTTTCTCCATGAAGCTGGCAGTATAGAGAAACATACACATGGAATTAAATTCTGTCATCATTTACTTTAATGACTCTTACTTTAACAAGATATTGGGAAAGATCAAGATATTTTGGACCACACTAACTTTCATTGTAAATATCTTTAAAAATATATATTTTATCTTTATCGGTTGCGATAACATTCCTCGTAATATCTTATTTTGTGTTCCACAGAAAAAATAAAGTCATACAGGTTTGGAACGACATAAAAGTGAGTAAGTGATGAAAGATTTTTTATTTTTGAGTGAATTATTTCTTGGAATTGTATTTCAAGGATTATCTATGTATACATTTTTATTGAATATCATTGATAAATTCCACTGACTGCAAACCACATCTATGCCAAATGTGCAATTATCAGTTACGTGGCACAGGGCAAAGCGAGAGAGCAATATCCTGTCTCCTGTTTCCTATCTATTTCCAGGTTTTAATCTCAAGAGTCTGCTTCACTTGTGTTATAACTGAATGAGTGAGCAAATCATCACCCTGCCTGCTGGAATACAACACCTCTCTTTCAAAAACACTCCTGGGTCCTAATCAATTACACTGATACACACTATCAACATAAGCTTTCCTTTCTTTTTCTATCTTCCATCCGAAGAGAAAACATCCATAACCAGCCATCACTGCAGACAAATGTATGGCTTCCTTAGTGCCATTATCAGCGCAGTAGGCCAGCAGACAGAAAAGGAGAGAAAGAGAACTCCTTCGGCAGACTAGCTCTCCTGTGACCAGTCAAACACACACTCTTTAAACGCTGTGTGGAGTCAAGAGGAGATTCAGTAAGACTGTAAAGTGTACTGAACTCAGGTGTATGCACCAAACAACAGGACTTTGAGAAATATCGGCATGATAAGCGGAAGCTCAGTTGTAAATGTTCAATGGTGGGGCAGATAAGTTTCCTATCAGTGTGTTTAATCTCAAGTCTGTAACAATTACAGGTGTAGTGACGGTCACATAATAAGCACAAATGTAATTGAAGGGGTGAAAAGTTTACTGGGGAGCACAAAGTCCATGTTGTAACAATTTTACTGTAATTTCAGTGTACAAGTAACAATCCTGACTATTCAGATTATTTGGATTTAGCATGTGAACAAATTAAAAACTAAATAAAAACTGCAGCACTTATTAAATTATCTCATTTTAATCTTATGAATAAGGCTTTCAGTAAAAAAAAAGCAAAATATAAGTATAATAGAAACATTATGCACAATATAATTACATATATATTCTTATAATAAAAAGTAATAAGTAAATACTAAATATTACTATGAGTCTGTCTAATAAAATATGTTTTGTAATGATAATTGTATTACCTAAGCTGAATTACAAGCCACTGCCTCTCTCTTTCACTTTCTGATATTAATAATTTCACTTTAAATGCCAGACTGGGTGTGTTTCAGTATTTACATTAGCAGTTGACAGTGATAAAGGAATGATAAGTTAAGTAAGCCCATTAATGATATTTCCATAACTCAGCATCTCAGCATAAAGCACAGCTCATTAACAGCACAGAAAACAACTTAAGAAGTCTCCATGGAGTTTGGTTAAAATGGGTTAACCTCAGACCTACACAAAGAATGGTATTGACTGGGCATATTTGGACCGTTACATCAGAGGCTGTGCTGCACCAGGCACACAAAATCTAAAGTGAGAGGGGGGTGGGGATAGAGAGAAAGAGACCAAGGGAAAGAGGGAGATGGAAAGGGTGTGAAGAGAGTTCACATCACTAATTCCCAAACTGAAACCCCCTACACACACATACAACCAGTATACAAATTCCTAAGGATGAATCCTTCTCACACTCCCATGTGTTTCTGAAAGCAGGTTTGCAATGAGAGCTGAAGATGCAGGGTGTGTATGTCACAGGTGTCTCCAGCTCTTGCTCTGGCTGAACTTTACTCTCTTTACCACAGTGATAAGTGGCCTGCACTGCACTTTGACTTTATTCTCTCACCGCACAGCAATAAAATTATTACTGTCAAAACGGGGAACATTTAAGATGACCTTACCAACAAAACAAGAGAGATTATATATTCTAATCATTTTATGGAATGATTCAGCACTTCTTTGTTTTTTTTGTTGTTGTTTTTTTCAGAGATTAATATAAGAAGAATACATTAAAATCATACAATAGTGCTGAAACTTCATTACATCTGTTTTAATGTCTAAAAATGAATGCGAAAGCCGACTTTTACATGGCATACGTTGTCTTCTTGTCATCATAATCCTTTTTTTTTTGTCCACAACATAAAGAAAATATGAATAATTTAGATACTAAGCTGAACTAGACTGTACCAAAGAATTCAAAGGAGAGAGAGGTGACCTCTAACGCGCACCGAAATGCCTATAATTTAAAGTAAGTCATAAATAATTACAACCTGTTCAAGGCAAAACTTCTTAACCTGTTCAAATAAGATTATTAAATAAGATTATTTAAAATAGTGACCTACAATTTTCACTATATCAAGATCGAGAAAACTTTCATGTTCGATGCACCTCTATTAGACAACAGGTAGCCTATCTAGACTTTCACAAATATAACTAGTTTATTCGATGTTAATAAAACGGAGAATCGATATAGGCCTCGCCTATTTATAGCGAACAGCACAAAATTATACTGCGTACTTAAAGAATAATATATCCAAAACTTGTTAGGCAACTTGTTACCAAATGTATATGCAGATAAGCCTCATGGATCAAGTCATCATCTACTTATGAGCCGCATTATCTTAAGATTAATACTGGTACATTCGGTTCAAATGTACAGGTATGAGCCTGTTATCAATTCCATGGCACGTTGCGCTTTTTTTTTTTTTTTTAGCAGAGATTTGTTTGCGCGCAGTCAAAACAAATCAAACGTGTCTTTTAATCGAAGTTTGCGTTTCCCGTTTAAGCAGTTTTTCTTGAAAGAAGTTGTTAATAATGAGTCTCACGAACCTTAGTGTACTTGATTTCAGGGTTGGGTACCGGCGAGGGCACCAGATGAAGAGATGCCATGAGCGCAGCCGGGTCGTTCTTCACCTCTCCACGCAGCTCAACTTTACTGGAGGTCATTGCGTCTCTTGAAGATGCCGGCGGGGATTTTTTCTGACGATTTGCGATTACTACTTTGGAATCCGTCCTGTGTTTATAACCAGGTGTCAGTCCTGGTCCATTTTTATTGGGCAGAGAATAGGTCCGTCCTCCTAATATAATTAAAATGGACCATTTACATAAACTACTCTCTCTCCCTTTCTGACCATACTGAGTGAGAGAGATACCACCCACTCTCAAGACAACTGTGTGTAGGACTATCAGGATTTATCAGGAAGAAATTCAGCTTACATGCAGTAGTTAACGTCACTGTAAAAATGTTTTGTCAGGTAACCTGAAAACGTGTTTCCTGCATTATAAGCATTAGTCTATTAAATAGTAACAATGTGAATCGTTTTAAGGTGAAGATCTGGTTTTAAAAGTAATGTGATAAATTTAATGACCTTATGAAAAACACCTTACAAGTGTTTCACACGCAAAAGTTTAAAATAATTTATGTTAACCAGTTTTTAACAAATCACGATTTTTTTTTTGTCTAATCGGTAGGTATATGCTATAAAACATCAGTCTGGTGATTCTAAAATTTTAATACATTTGATCAATAAAGTTAATTTTGCAGACAGAATGTATTCTGGCTGAAATCAACAATAAAAGCAGACTAGTATTAGAAAAATAAATAAAGGTAAGCTAGGGTTTCTCACCATTGGGGTGCTCAAACTGTCACGTAAACGTTAAAGTTTTCTTTGGCACAGCCCGTTTGGCCCTTTCATTCTCACGGATTCTCCTGTAACATATCTATCCTGTCAGCATGTTATTCGACTATCTACATCAAGCAATCACAGGTTATTTCCTCGTCGTGCCTCCTGCAGCGCCGGGACTCAGATCGCATTTACCTCAGAATATCCAATAAACATTATAGACCATCTAAAAGGGCTCTTGACACTCTCAAAGAGGTTGTGGTTTAAAGGATTACCCAACACAGACATTCACACTTCTACTTTGTAACTGATGGATAAGGAAGCATAAGACAAAAACATCTAAGATTATGTCGCCGATAAATAAAGCCAATAATCGCCTTTACACTTCCACCGAGGAGCGTTTGAAGCGTTTACCATAACTTGCATGTAGTTTGAAACATTACAAATGTAAGTAAAATCCTAAGCATTATTTTTTATGCAACCATCATAATGTTAACCTCTCAGTCCTGTGATAAAATATGTTGTTGTTCACACTATCCTGCTATTAAATAAATAAACATGTTTCTCTCTCTGTCTGTCTGTCTGTCTGAATGAATGAATATTAAATAATTCATTTGGTAAATTAAAAATTAAATTAAAAACTCTAACTGACTTTAGTGAACTGTCTAAATGAACTTGAACACATTTAGGTGCTCTGTATGATGACATGCAAAGGCAAGGCTTGCAGTCCAAAAAGTTTTATGTCATGCACACTTAAATTGGCTACTTAGGCCTATTATAAAACATTTTTAATGGGTAGGCTGCGTGATAGCAGATATCAAGTGTGCCAAGCTAGGGCTAAGGGGTTGTTAAGATGATGAAGGGGATGGGGTGTTATAATTTGTTAGAACCCACTGGGGTGCTTTTTCTCCATCAGCACATCCCCCTCATTTCACAGCACTGACAGTGTCTGCCTCACATCAAAGACGACACCACAGAACAAGTGACAGTGATTAATGCAAACAAAACATACCGCTACCATCCCATCGCTTCTTATTTTCAGTCTGTACCGACAGTCACGGGACACCACCGTCAAACTCTGGCCATCTTTGGGAAACTGTTATTTAATTAGTCAAATAGCTCTACCAAGTGGACAAATATACGTATTACAAGTTTAAGTTCTGCTGCAATGTGCCTCTTCGAACGAGAACTGGAAATTTGGACATCTGAAAAAAAAAAACATTTTAAATTAAATCCCATTGATTAGCAAACATTTAAACCAAACATATAAAATATGTTGTATTTAGAGAATAAATAAACCAAGACCTTGTATTTAATTGTTGTTGTTGTTTTGCACGAGTTCAGCCAACGTGTTGTGTGCGTATCTACTGTGTATTGTTCATTGTGTAGGTCTACTGGGTATTGTATATGGAGGCCAATTAAAAAAAAATATTTTTATAATTTCATGTAAAAAAAAAAAAAAAAAGAAACCGCGGTCTAGAAACTTACAGAACGCAAGAAACCTCACAAGTAAAGATTATATATTCAGAAAAGTATAGAAGCTATTAAAATGAAAAGTAATATTTTGCATTTTCTTCACCTTTTATCTTTTTTGAAAGCTCCACAAAACAGCTAAATTAATTAATAAAGTGAACAGTTTCTTAATGAATAACATTTTGCATATTGTATTTTAGATTAGCTAGATCTTTTTTTGCGTTATATTGTAGAAATGTAAAAATGTAATCAACTAACTGCAACAACTCTTCTGTTAATAAATGTAATACTACTTAAAATACAAAAAAAATAAAAAAAATAAAGATTAGGTGATTTTAACAAAGTCTAATATTTCAAACATCGCTTCTATAGTGTTACATTTTGCAAACATGGGCTACGTAATGATATTTTCTACTAGTTGCTCTGACTGTTTTTCTCAGCATGAAGAGGATGGATGAAGTGTGAGCAAAGAGGAAGCACCAACCTGTCATGTCAGTGTGTTTAATGACATCTGAGTAGCAGGAGGGGCGGGGAAGGTTAAAGCCTAAAACACTTAAACTCCAGCGAGATCAGCCCTTCAACTATCTGTCCGGACATCATCACATCTCATCTCAGCTGTCGGGGAAAGTATGGAGCTCGAAAACATTAGAAATTTGAGGGAGAGATGCAGCGTGAGGCGGGACATCGTCAGAGAGTTTCTGGCGGAATTACTGGGGACATTCGTATTGATAGTAAGTCTTTTGGCTGTCGGGACTTCAGGACCAAGTAAACTGAGATTAACAATGTTATTATTGTAAATGCATTAGAGTTATGATGGATATTGCAAGTTTACTGGACTGTTTTGTGTCAATTTTTTGTTTTAATAATGAATCGGTCTGTCAACTTATTTAATTCTTATCACATGGTTGGTGTCAAGGTTGATATTCTTTCATTTTAAGGAGGCTCTTAACATTTTATAAACGCGTGACCACATATTGTAATAATAGCTTTATGAGACCACATAATGATTTAGCCCAGTGCTTCCCAAACCTGTCCTGGAGTCCCCCCTGCCCTGCACCTTTTGTATGTCTCCCATCTAACACCTGATAGTAGAGACTGCATGAACTAAATTGGGTGTGTCTGATAGGGAGACATACAAAATGTGCAGTGCTGGGGTGCCTCCAGGACAGGTTTGAAAACCACTGCTTCTAGTGATGTAAAAAGTGTCTCTTATTTATGCGTTTTATTGAACAGTTCTAATGGCTATTTAATTGCATATGGCTATATGTAGTGAAGGGTTTTATTTCAGTAACTACAAAGTTTTAGTTTAATTAGGTTAACGCTACATTTCTCTGGCAGGGTTTTTTTTTTTTTTTTTTTATCTTAGTTTTAAGCACCTGATTCAAAACAGTTTTTTTTTTTTTGGCAATTATGTTCTCCAAAATACTATTCCAATAATGATATTTTTTGCTATAGCTCTTGTGTAAACCAGCGAACACAATAAAACCACACTGACACACGTTCAGGCTAGGGTTAACTATAAAATAAAGAAATCGTCCTGTTCTTAAGAATGTATTTATTTTTATTTTTAATTTTTTTCATGAACATCACATGCTGTCACGTGATTGATAAATGTTATACATTCATTTTTTAATGTTTGTATTGTACTTTGTATTGTATATTTTGCAGTTTAGTGAATTGTTTTGTGTTTCATAATTGTTTTAATGTCAGGTTTGACAACTTATCCAATATAGAGTGAAGAAAAGTACATTTTACTTAAAAAATGTAGTACCTGAAGATTTGAGTAATATCGCAATCTTTGACTTCAATTATTTAATTTAGATAGTAAAACATGAAATACAATTATGCTTTTGTATTCTACTGGTGTTAATTGCATGATAAGATTCTGATTCAGCATGACAGATTTGATTGCTTTGGGTTGCCGCCCTGACCATAATGGGCTGAGTTTTTGAACAAACTGTCCTACTAATTAGTTTTGAATAAGTGCTCCACAACAAGAGTGCTTTTCTTATCTGTATGGCAGTAGCTTTTTTCCCCTACTAATTGTCTACCTAAATTGTCTTCTCTCTGCCCATTTCCTGTTTGCAGCTCTTTGGTTGTGGTTCAGTGGCCCAGACTATTCTCAGCAGAGAAAAACAAGGAGAAAATCTCACCATCCACTTTGGCTTTACTCTAGGGGTGATGCTGGCCGTGTACATGGCGGGAGGAGTGTCAGGTAACTGGTCACACTGGCAAATAGAGAAGTCTAGAAAACACTTATGTATATGTAACATGTACATATACCACATAAACCTAAAATGTACCTGATTGTCACACTAAGAAAAATTTTTTTAGTTGTGTGCTCATTTTTTTTTTAAATGAGCTAAAACATCATAAATCTTTAGTTTTTTTATTCAGTTGTCATTCGAACTCAATTTTATTATATTAAAGGAAATTACAATTGTAAAATGTTAACTTAAACCACTGAAGTTAAGTTGGGCCTACATCACTTACGTTGCATTGACTGAAACTGAGCAGTAGATTTCTAGTTCCCAGCATGTTTTACATAGGGATAGACCAGGGGAATAAATGTTGAAATTAAGTGCAGTTTAATGTGTTTATGGTAAAGGGAAAGACATATTAAAGTTTGTTGTTCAGTTATTTTTGACATTTAAAAGAGTTTATGTTAATGTTGATTTTTGAGGTTACCATTATGGTGAAATAGTCTTTGTGTTTAGGCTACATGAGCTGTAACTGTGCTAATGCCATGAGAACATTTTTAATCAATCATTACTTGCATGCTACAAAAATTTTACTTCGCATGTGAACGAGTTTTATGTTGGCTCTTACATTCTCATAAGAATAAATATGAGAATTAAAAGAAAAAATAAAAGAATTCAGTGATCATGTGATTTAAATATTGTCTCTATTGTTAGCATTTCTACCCTTCATGATCAAATGATCACAGAACATTTACGTGCATGTATAACAGCTATTGACAACCTAAGCACAAGCTCTACTCTTCACCACAATGGTAACCAAACCAACACTCTTTTAAACAGGCCTTTCCATTTTCATAATAATGCAGTAAACTAGCGCAACTCTGCATGAAGGCACTAGTTTGAACAGCAACAACACTGGTCTGATCAAAAAGAGTGAATTATGTTCAGGAAACATTCACTGAATATGTCAAATGAAATTGGTGTCATCTCATTAAATTAGCATGAATTTTACTCATCAGTACATTTAACTGAATTAAAGTTCCAATAAATTAGTTTAAATGCATGGAAATGTGCGAAATCATTTTATTAAGTTAAACCAACAAGCAATTGTTTTGAGTGCACTTACCTATATTCTGCTATAAAAATAATGCACAACAATTTAAATTGAACTTTTAAATGATGAATGCATGAAAATGCATTCAATAAAGAAAAGGCATTAGCCTGGGACAGCTGAGTTCAAAGGATGTTCCCATTTCAAAGGTCATATTTAGCTATCCATCAGGGCTGTTTTCACTGTTGCTTGTGATCATTGATCATGATCAACAAAACATGCAATGTTCAATCTACACACAAGTCATCTACTTGCCATATGTAACATTACAATATCCATGATCTAATCAAAATTACACAAACAGCCCAGTTTATTGCAGTTTATGTGCATTTATTCTCTCAAGAAATTTGGTCACAGGAGTAAAATGTCTAATGAGGTAGGAAAAGCCTTTCATGCAGTAATAAGCCTTAGACAGCTGGATCAAACATACCACATACAGAGTATTCCTTCTTGACCTTTGACCCTAACGAGAGAGAGTGAAAGGTGGATTTGCTTCAGTGCTTAACAGACTTATGCTTTCTTATAAATGATAGGATTAATGAACGACATAATAGAGAGTGGAAGCCTTGTGCTTACTGTATTTGATGTGCTCATTCAAAAATATACTGCAGTGATGGACAGGGGGAGGAGGAAATGATAGGTCAATTACATGCTCTTAAATCTTGCAAAAGGCTTGGTGTCAGGTGGAGGTGTGTGTTGAGTTTGATAAACCATATTGGGCATGTATGTCTGGCCTTCATTAAGACAATTCCTTAAGGATTATGTTGAGGTGAAGCTTTTAATATAATGTGTTATAATAGTGCAGATGATTCTTGGAATTTCTTTAAAAGCTTACCAGTGAAGTTGCCTTGCATTAACACAGTGGGACACATGACTGTACCATTATCATCTCCATGTAAACTACGAAACTGCAAATTTGAAAAAAAAAAGTGATGTAATACGCGTACATATTACGTCTCAGTCTATGAATATGTGTGCAGGCAAATAGTGTTTCCTCATCATATGCTGCCAGCAGTTCCTTCCTCTCACTGTGTCACAAGGGGAGACAGAGCCATATATAAATGTATGTATTTGATGTTAAATATAGAGTTCTTCAGTAAAAGTCGTCTAAAGGGTGCATTTGTGCATGAATAAGTTGGTTAGCCCAGCAGCCCACATGACTGTGATAATCTTACATGCTGTGATGATGACTACAGTATTGAACTTATAAGCTTTTCTGAAGCATGTGTCCCAGGTGGAAGTCAGGTATTAGCACTGGTCTGTCATTATCAAAGGGGTAGTTTACCAAAAATTGAACACAAAAGAATATATTTTCAATAACCAAACAGTTGATGGTAGCCGTTGACTTCCGTAGTTTTTTTTTCTTCCATTTAATTTCATTTATTTACTTATAAAACACAAATGAACACAACAGGAGTTGGCCACTGTGATGCACAAAAGAGGAAAGGTAAAATAAAAAAGAATAATAATAAAAACACACACCAAAAAACTAAACATTAGTTAAAATGAGACCAAGAATTATAATGAATTAAATGCAAGAGTAGAAAGATTAGACTGTAACTTAGATTTAAAATCATATACAGAAGATCCAGATCTCACACATAAGGGAAAACTGTTCAATAGCCTAGGACCGGCCACTGCAAATGCACGGTCAACTTTCAACTTCAATCTTGATCTTGGACATGACAGAGTAATACTGTCTGAGGATCGCAAACATCGGGCAGACCTGTTTACATTTACAAGATTTGACAAATAAGAATGTGCCAGAACATTTAAGGACTTAAAAACAAACAGCTACATTTTAAATTCAACTCTATAACGCACTGGCATCCAATTAAGAGACATTAAAATTTGGACTAATGTGTTCTCATTTACAAACCCCTGTTAAAAATCTGGCTAAACCATTTGAAGCAGTGACATGGAGGATTGGGGTAGTTCAATATACAAGTTACAATAGTCCAAACGTGATAAAACAACAGCATGTATGACTCTCTCAAAATCTTTAAAAGATAAAAAAGATTCAACTTTTGGCAGACGTTTAAGATGGAAAAAACATGAACACATTTAAAATTTGGTTTTCCTTTACCCACAGAGGGTCCAAAGATATTTGCTTCCATCTTTTCCTCATTTAAATGAGAAACATTTTTAGACATCAAGATCTTACATCAGCAAAGTGTGCAAGAAATGTTTCTAAACCATTCTTGTCATTGTGTTAAAGGCCAGTGTTTTCCATTCTGAAGAAGAGTGTGTAGCGGGGTCAGAGATAGTTCTGCAGGCCTGAATGCTTGCTGAGATACTCCTAAGCCATGCAGTGATGTCTGAGGACTTAGCCAGATTATGTCAGACCCAATTCCCATTGATTACCTCAACTAGTTTTTGTAGCCAGTGTTTATGAGGAACACTCTGGATTAAGAGAGTGTACTTATATAGCAATTAGAGAAAGCACATCATAACTGTGAGATGAATGACACAGTGTGCTCTTTTGATTCCAGTAGATGATCTGTACTACAAAAAACCTCAGCATGCTTTTATGCAAACCTCAGTCAATACAAAATCATCATACACAAATGGACCACTAAAACCAATACAGACACTTTGCTGTAATCAAAAGTTTGCAGTCTCTCAACTCTTGCATCTTATTGCAGGTGGACATGTAAACCCAGCAGTTTCTCTGGCTATGGTTGTCTTGGGGAAACTCCCATTAAAGAAATTTCCTGTCTATGTCGTAGCCCAATTTCTAGGTGCCTTCCGGGGTCTTGTGCTGTCTTCTGTCTGTACTATGGTAAGTTTTCACTTCACTTCTTGGCTTCATGTTATTGGCTCATCTTACACCTAAGGCAGACTTCTTAAAAGCACTGGCCACAGTGATTGGATTGAATGAGCTCATTCTCATTAATAATTTGGTGAAGAACTCAGAAACTGATGACACATTTATTTTTACTGTCATTCACAACTCCAAGTTGACGCATGTACCTCACATTTCATGACATTGGTTCAGTTTTGCTTTCTAATGTGATATCATTGTTTTCGGTGCAACCTGTGCGGTTAACATATTAACATTTTTTTTTGTGATTTTAGGCATGACATTAGGCATGCACACAATATATAGAGACGCACAACTCAAACTAATTTTAATTTTTTTTGTCTGTTTTTTTTTTTTTCTAGCTGAAAAGCTGTTAGGATGTTGAAGTACAGTTGCATTTCAATAAATTAGAATGTTGTGGAAAAGTATATGCATTTCAGTAATTCAACTTAATTGTTAAACTTGTGTATTAAATAAATTAAATGATCAATCAGCTAATTAACTCAAAACGCCTGCAGAGATTTCCTGAGCCTTCAAAATGGTCTCTCAGTTTGGTTCAGGCTACACAATCATGGGGAAGTCCACTGATCTGACAGTTGTCCCGAAGACAATCATTGAAACCCTTCACAAGGAGGGCAAGCCACAAACATTCATTGCCAAAGAAGCTGGCTGTTCACAGAGTGCTGTATCCAAGCATGTTAACAGAAAGTTGAGTGGAAGGAAAAAGTGTGGAAGAAGAAGATGCACAACCAACCGAGAGAACCGCAGCCTTATGAGTATTGTCATGAAAAATCGATTCAAGAATTTGAGTGAACTTCACAAGGAATGGACTGAGGCTGGGGTGAAGGCATACAGATGTGTCAATGAATTTGGCTACAGTTGTTGTATTCCTCTTGTTAAGCCACTCCTGAACCACAGACAATATCAGAGGCGTCTTACATGGGCTAAGGAGAAGAAGAACTGGACTGTTTCCCAGTGGTCCAAAGTCTTCAGATGGGAGCAAGTTTTGTATTTCATTTGGAAATCAAGATCCTAGAGTCTGGAGGAAGGGTGGAGAAGCTCATAGCACAAGTTGCTTGAAGTCCAGTGTTAAGTTTCTACAGTCTGTGATGATTTGGGGTGCAATGTCTTGCTGTTCAATGTTTTTTGAGTCACTGCACACGTTTACCAATAAATTTTGGAGCACTTCATGCTTTCTTCTGCTGACCAGCTTTTTGAAGATGCTGATTTCAATTTCCATTAGGATCTTGCATCTGCCCACACTGCCAAAAGAACCAAAAGTTGGTTAAATGACCATCGTGTTGGTGTGCTTGACTGGCCGGCAAACTCACCAGACCTGAACCCGTATTGTCAAAAGGAAAATGAGAAACAAGAGACCAAAAAATGCAGATGAGCTGAAGGCCACTGTCAAAGAAACCTGGGCTTCCAGACCACCTCAGCAGTGCCACAAACTGATCACCTCCATGCCACGCCGAATTGAGGCAGTAATTAAAGAAAAGAAGCCCCTACCAGGTATTGAGTACATGTACAGTAAATGAACGTACTTTCCAGAAGGCCAACAATTCAGAATTTTTTTTTATTGGTCTTATGAAGTATTCTAATTTGTTGGGTTTGGTGGGCTTTTGTTGAATGTGAGCAAAGTCATCGCAATTAAACCAAAGACTTAAACTACTTCAGTCTGTGTGCACTGAATTTCACAATCCACAATTTGAGTTGAATTAGTGAAATAAATTAACTTTTCCACGACATTCTAATCTATTGAGATGCACCTGTATAACTAATATTCTGTCCTTTGAAGCAACTCATTTCAATGTTTTCTGCATAAAATACCTAAAAAAAAATCCATAGGTGCCTTCGCAAATTTTGCTGACGGAAAACGGATTGTAATTGGTGAAAATGCCACAGCAGGTATCTTTGCCTCATATCCACGTGAAGATCTTTCATTGTTAAATGGATTGATTGATCAGGTGAGTAATTCATTTTTTTTAAATATCACAATCTCACTAGTGATTATGCAATAAAATTAAACAACACTCCACTGTTAAAGTTGATATGATTTATTTGGGGTCGTAACATACTTTGGTTAAAATTCCTCACTGGTTGTGTAAAACAAAACTGTTTTACCTTGTCAAAAACAGCTCTGTTCACAGCGACCCGTCTAGGTGCATGTCTCTTTAAATGCTGCTGAGCTAAATTAAGGGTTTTGTTTAATTTTTTTATGTCTATTTTAAAGTCAACCCAAAATGATATAGAAAAAGGGCAATAGAAAAATAAATGTTCAATATCTTCAATTGATATATTACAAAAGGTACATTTATCATTAACTCTATGAATATCTCCTAGCAACTGCATTTACACCTACTTTATTATAAAAAAATATTTGTATGGTATGCCATGATATACATTGAGGTTTAAGACATTTAGATTTACATGGAGGATTGGTTCTGACATTAAAGGATTTTCTTACAAAATTGTTATTAAAACATTTGTAAAAAAAAAAAAAAAAAAAAAAGGAGATATCATTTACACAAAGTTGGGAATTTTGCACGGTTTTGTACAGTTGTAAAGCAGGTTTACAATTAATATAGGGAACCAAATCTCCATGGAAAAAATCTTAGTAGGATCTCACATTTAGACTGATTTAAATTCAATGCAGACAATTTTAAAAAGTTATTACTGATATTCAAAGCCAGAGGTATGTCATCAGTGTCATCAGCAAGTTGTGATTGTTTTTATTTGTCTTTCATGTATTGCAATACTTTTAAAGCGGTGTTGATTTATCATATTTATCATATTACTTCAAATTTGAGATACGACACAGAAAAGGAATGCAGAGATTTTTAATAAATAAATTGCTCAATCCAAAACTATATTGTTTAATGGCAAACAAGTTGAAGATTAGTCAATAGGCTGTCAATTCATTAAATTGTTTCCTCACAAAAGCTGTTTATTCAGCATAGTGAAGCCTCTCCTCCATTGACATCCATTTAAAAACTGGTTGTGTCCACAAACTGCTAAGACACATTTATATGCAAACACCATGTAAAAATGAATTTGCATCCGATGTCCCCGTGCTTTGGCTTATAGACTGTTGTGTTTTAAGAGGGAAATTAAAAGGAGGAAACAGTAAATATAAATCATAAGCATATAAATCTCTGGTGGACAAATTTGAGAGCCTATCTCAACAATAGAAAATAGCTAGTTAGTAAGAATTTTAACTAAATATAACTTTACATTTCTCAATCTGACTTTATTATTTAGACATTTCTCTTACAATTTAATTTCTAACTCTGAGGTAAAACAAGCTTCCATAAGAGAATATTTTTCATATATTTACAGGTGATTGGTACAGGTGCCCTGGTCCTTTGTATATTAGCCATTGTAGATAAAAAGAATATTGGGGCCCCTAAAGGAATGGAGCCACTGGTTATTGGTCTGAGCATCCTGGCTATTGGAGTGTCCATGGCGCTGAACTGTGGCTATCCCATCAACCCTGCCAGAGATTTGGGACCTCGTCTCTTCACTGCTATGGCAGGATGGGGACTAGATGTGTTCAGGTACAGAACATATATTTTTTTATTGTTTGTTCAGATTTTTCTGCTTCTTCCCTTATCTGTATTATTGCTTATGCTGTAACAGGAAGGTTTTTTCAGAGGGTTTGTATAATAAGACAGTGCATCTAGAACTGTTACCCTGTATCTATGTGTCAAAAGTGTCAACCAGCATGTGAGAGACAGAAGCACACCACCAACTAACATACCTTTTGAAACTCTTAAATGCAAAGGCCTTACACCATTCTTCTGACGGAGCAAATTCATTTTTGAATTAATTTGTGTATCTCCTGCATATTGGACCAATTTTTTTAATTTACGTGAAGCAGTCTGAATTCTCCTTGCATGAATATTCAGGTTGGCACAACCAAAGACAGGATGTGTTTTATTCTTATTAAAGGAAAAAAAAATTGTCTTTTACTAAACTCTGTTTCTAGCTCTCACAATTATCTACATTTGAGAGATTTTATTGCTGCTCTTCAACAGCGAAAATAGTCAGAGTTTGTGCACAGTTCTGATTAAGCGTTGAATAAAATAACTGCCTGACATATGCAATACAATACCACTGTTTAGAATCACACGTCAGCAGTGAAAACCCTCCAAAACACTGTAGACTTTGACTTAATGATCCATAGCTGGCATATTCCAGTTTTGCATTACTGTGATGTATTACATTTCTGATTGATAAAGGGATAGTTCACCCAAAAAAGATTTTCTTTTCTGCTTACTACCAGGGCATCCAAGATATAGGTGACTTTCTTTCTTCAGGAGAACACAAACTGAGATTTTTTTCAGTCAAACCTTGCAGTCTATCACTCTTATAATGTATGCCACCTGTCTCTCAAGTGGACCATTGACACTCTATCTACAATCTCAATTAGGAGTATCAATAGTCCACTTGAGAGAATGCTGGCGGAAATGCACTTATAAGTCTGCGATCCACCATGTAGCAAGAAGAAGAAGAAGAAGACGCCTCACGTGCCTGCGGCTGAGAAAACGCACAACAGGACGTGCTCAGGAGAGTTCTAACAGTTCAGACATTGTGTGAAAAAAGAGGGAAAAAAAACGATATAAATACTATTCAGGTTCTTGCACAGACCAATTGTTTTGTGTCTTTACACATCAATGTATCGTCACAAGCCGCAGGGTTTAATTTGGTTTTGTTGTTTTTTTTTGATTTAGCCGTGATTCCCATCCACTTACTTTATAAGAGTGACAGACTGCAAGGGTTTGAATAAAAAAATATTTACTTGTGTTCTACTGAAGAAACAAAGTCAACTACATCTTGGATGCCCTGGGGTAAGCAGATACACATTAAATTTTCATTTTTGGGTGAACTATCCCTTTTAATAAACATTAGATATACATTCTCAAGTACATGGACAATTTGTGCAATATTTGGTCACTTAAAACAGTTAAACATGTCTGAATATCATTGCGTGAAGTGGAAAATATAAAAAAGAGTGGCGTCTGCATCTTTGTAATTAAAACTTTTACTGAGCAAAAATGCATTCAATTGATCAAAAGTGACAAACGCATTTGATTTCTGAAGGGACATGCAACACTGAAGACTGGAGTAATGGCAGTGGAAAACCCAGTTTTGCCATAACAGGAATAAATTGTCTAGAAAGTTATTAATAAAAAAATATATATTGAAAAAAATATGCAATAATATATAACATATTGCTTTTTTACTGTATTTATAATTAAATAAATGCAACCTTGGTGAGGATGAGTGATGTTAAAAAAAACTTTTAAATAGTAGCGTGTGCGTGTGTATATGTGCATATTTAAAGCAACAAACAAACAAAAACAACTTAAAAGTGTTCTGTTCTTGCCCATTTGGTTGTTGTGATAGACTAATGAAAGTTTTACAAAACGTGTGACGGTCTTGAATTTCTTTGAATTTCAGTAAATTCCTCTTCCTGTTGTTCCAGTTCAAACTCTGACTTACCATGCTCTGTGTGTGGCTAATTCAATTCTAACTGAAAATTTTCTTTAGAATACTTACATTCAGAATTTATTCTCAACTGTGCCATGCATGTGTCTTCAGGGCTGGAAACTGTTGGTGGTGGGTTCCAGTGGTCGGGCCGATGATGGGTGGTGTGGTTGGGGCAGTGATCTACTTCCTGATGATTGAGCTGCACCACCCCGAGCCTGAGAAGAACCTTGAAGATGACAACAGCATCAAAGATAATGAATTGAACACCGTAAACTAGAAGGAGAGAGAAAGTATGGGATCTTTTCCTTCACCATAGGCCTCAAACAAAAAGCACTGCTATTTCTACCTACTCTCTCCTTTCTGTCTTTTCTTCTAGATCTCTTTTCTGAGTCTTCCGCCAAGTAATTTCATGAAACCAAGCAGCTATGAAAGACAGCAAGCGTTAATTATCCATAATTCTAGCTTGCTCTTAAAAAGTTTAATTATAGAAAATGTCCAAAGATCACCAACAACACTTACGAAAGGAAAATATATTTACCAATGTATTTCTTAAATTATATTATGATATATTGTAATATATTATTTTCCCTTTTTATTTTCTAATATATTATATATTTGAATACATTGAATAATATATTGATGATACATATATTATATAATATATTGCAAAATATACAAATGATTGCCGCTTTCAATATATTGCAATATATTGGAAAAAATAAATATTAAATCCCATATATAAGAATATATGCCTAATATATTACATGCTATTTTCCAATACTGCTATATATTTTTGTTTCATAAGGGAACACAAACAATCAGGTATTAAATGTAAAGCATCCACAGTTTATGAGTGCTTACCATCAATAAATGTCACACCACTGCCAGTAACAGATTACAGATGCTAACAGATCCTCCATATTATCAGCTCTGGAATGTATAAAGATAATCAGAATTTTTGACTGTTTTCTGAGGTTTACGTTTTCCTTCCCTTAAGTTTCAGCCAATGTAAGCTGTCCAGCCTCAGCCAGAGAGAGTTGAACCACTCCAGTATAGTACCTATGATTTTTCCTTCATTCCTTTTTCTAATTCTCCTACTAATCCTACTTATCTTGACAACCTTATCTCTTGCCATAAGCAGACAGGTGTTTTCTCTCACTGAAATTAAAGAAGAGGGTACTATTCTTTCCACTCTGTTTACTCAAATACTAACAGGTCTCCTTGTCAGTCAGGATGAATCAATACATGTACTGCATGCATAACCGCTGATAAGGTAACATGCATGAATGAATGTTGCAATGCACGCTAAAAATAAATTTGCAACCAACTATTATATATAAGCTTAAGAAGAAATAAATGTGTATTTATGCTACAGTGTCAAAACACTGAAGAAAATAATTATATAATAATTGCATCAGAACGTACAGGAGCAGTATTGTGTATAATATGACATTACATGATCATTTAAATGCATCAGTCACAGCTTCAGTAGATATTTTGTAGCTATTGTTTGTGACACACACACATTTTTTTAAAAACATTGTAATTTATTTATCAGCACTTTAATAGCAGTTGTTTGTGCAATTCAGAGAGATCCTATTATATATTTCAATATTTTTTATCTTTTATTGTTTTTTATTCTGTTCAGGTTCAGATTATGTTACTTTCTCTCTCATAAATGAAATATTTATTAATTACTCCATTCAAAATGTTGAAGATTGTATTCTCATTCTGCTAATATAGACATAATTAAATAAACATATACTGTTATACATATTTCATGTCTTTTTTGTGTGAATGAGGATAAGAACACAGCTTTCACTATTTCTTATATGTCTATATTCTACAGTATTGTATCACAGTCAGTTTAGCCCTACACATCTAATGCAGCTTCTTAGATAATGGCAACGATGTTTGCAAACCTGTACACATTACATTTGTCAATTCATGTACTTAGAGCAACGTCTCGGTTACGTATGTAACCCTCGTTCCCTGATGGTACTAATAGAAGTCTGACTCCTATAGAAAAACTACTTTTTCAAACACCTGGAAATAGGTCTTTGATTTTGTCATATAAGGTTCTTAGTGTTACATTTGAGGGACAAGTAGTTTTGAATACTAGACTTGCTTGGGAGAAGGAATTTCTATCTGTATGAGGAAGTGTATGAGGAAGTGAGGAAGATTGGGGTAGTATTTGGAATTATGCCAAATCCATTTCAGTATGTAACCGTGCTAAGGTGATACAATTTAAAATTCTACATAGAACGCATATTTCACCAAACTGTAGACATGCATTTAACAATAACCTTTCACCTCTATGCCTTAAGTCCAAAACACAAGTTAGCACTCTCACTCTGTCTACTCTCTGTCTACTGGGCCAAGATTGTATCTGAAATGAGTAATATCTTTGATAGAGATTTGGTCATGGATCCTCTATTGTTGATCCTTGGTTTGCCTGATAAAGCATTGATTTTATCAAATGAAAAGAGACTTTACAATCTTCTCACATTTGCAGCCAGGAAAAACATATTAATGAGATGGATAAGTGATAAGGCTTTCCAGATGGCACAAGCTTTTAATGGAACTAATCCAATTGCAATATTTAAAATGTTTAGATTATGGTCAGCCGGGTCAGTTTTATAATGTCTGGAAGCCTTACATCAGTAATCTAGGGATTGATTTGTCAATTATCCTGTTGAAGAGTTTTCCTATTCATGTAGCTACCCCAAATGAGAGCATAAGAGGTTGAACTTATATTGTACTACCACTATGTATTTAGTGTAGTTATCCACCAATTTCTGAGTGTCTAAATTTTCTTATCCTTTTTAGTGGCTTAGGACAAGTCTGCCTATTTTTATTTTGCCTACAAATATATATATATATACAGTACAGACACACCTTCTCATTCAAAGAGTTTTCTTTATTTTCATGACTATGAAAATTGTAGAGTCCCACTGAAGGCATCAAGGGCTATTTGACCAAGAAGGAGAGTGATGGGGTGCTGCGCCAGATGACCTGGCCTCCACAGTCACCGGACCTGAACCCAATCGAGATGGTTTAGGGGTGAGCTGGACCGCAGACAGAAGGCAAAAGGACCAACAAGTGCTAAGCATCTCTCGGGGAACTCCTTCAAGACTGTTGCAAGACCATTTCAGGTGACTACCTCTTGAAGCTCATCAAGAGAATGCCAAGAGTGTGCAAAGCAGTAATCAAAGCAAAAGGTGGCTACTTTGAAGAACCTACAATATGACATATTTTCAGTTGTTTCACACTTTTTTGTTACGTATATAATTCCATATATAATTCCACATGTGTTAATTCATAGTTTTGATGCCTTCGGTGTGAATCTACAATTTTCATAGTCATGAAAATAAAGAAAACTCTTTGAATGAGAAGGTGTGTCCAAACTTTTGGTCTGTACTGTATATATATATATATATATATATATATATATATATATATATATTGCAAATCCATTTCATCCATAGTAAGTAGGGCCTCCTGCTTACCTCTACACATGCTATTCAGTTTTTCTCTGCAAGCATATTTCAACTAAGCTTAAATGTAAACCACATTCTGTCACAACATAAAATAATTAATGTATACCCTAGTGAATAAAGTGCTACACTCTTTCTTAGAAGATAATTTTAAAGGTATAGAGTACCCAAATATTTTGTTGTTTAGTCATCCAAATGTTGTCCCAATCTTGTATGACTTCCTTTCTTCTGCAGAACACAAAATATATATTGAGTGGTCTATCAGTGTATTGGAGATTTTTCTCATTACTTGCAATGCTGTTTTAACCATTCTGACCAAAAACAGTTGAAACATTCCGCAATACATCTTCTTTTGTGGTGCACAATTAAGCTTAGTGGAAATATGCTTGCAGAGATAAACAGTATAGTATGCGAAGAGCCATGCAGGAGGTGCTACTGATGCTCCTTGTTAAAGTCAAATATTATGGATGATTTGGATTTGCAATAGCAGTCATCATAAATTGTACCACGTCTCATTTAATTCCTGCTGATGTAAATGGCAAAAGCTTGCAGTAAACAATGCTCTATAAATAAAGTGCTAGGCTGTGTTTCAAAGATGAAAAAGCTTAATACTAAAAGAGAAATAAATACCTTTACATTCATACACTGCCCTTGCTTAACATGCACATTTTCCACATGCTAATTTTACATCACTGCTAAAAAGGCTAAATCAGAACGTCAAGATAAAACTTTATTTGAAGTTTATAATTATCCTTTATCTCAGATAAATAAATAAAAAACAGACACTTAAAAATAACATTTGTTCCATATTATTTCAGATTTTTCTGTCCTTTCATATAATATTTAACTGCTAACCTAACAGAGAGATCAATTCCTCAGTCAATGTATGCAGAGACAGAACCCTTTAAAATAAATGTTTGCACAGGAAAACATTAAAACAGGTGGTCATAAGCAGGAATCTAATCTGGCTCTTGTGTTTTTACAAGACATGCAATCAAAGATGTGGTAAACTCACAGGTACAATACTCAGTTTTATGTAAAAAAAGTTACATATGTTGATAAAATAAATGCTGTATGCAACTGTAAAATGCAACGTGTGCCATATCCAACTCTCCACATACTCATTTAATCAGCAAGAGTGATGGGTAAACATTTTATTTGCCTTGACTCCAGCTAAATATGATCTAAACACCCCCATCTAACTTAATTTCAATGTAAGGTTCCTGCATTGCTGATATAAATATATATGTATATCCCAGGACTATTGTATCACCTACATTGATGTAAGTTCATCAACCGGGGTGGTGGTGGCGCAGTGGATAAGACACATGCCATTGGTCAGAGAGACTCGGGTTCGAATCCACTGTGAGACACCAATGTGTCCCTGAGCAAGACACTTAACCTCTAGTTGCTCCAGAGGTGTGTGACCTCTGACATATATAGCAATTGTAAGTCGCTTTGGATAAAAGCGTCAGCTAAATGAATAAATGTAACTTACAACATGGCCACCACAATAATGAACTGTCTGTGAACTTCAGATTTTGTGTATGACCATACTAACAGACACTGAGCCTGGAGAGAGGATTTATATGCCCTGTGAACCTAAATCAGCTTTGTTTGCTAATGGAACATTTTATCATTTCAAAAATATTTAAAAACACTTAGGCAACTACATTGCATTAATATGTGAATGTCCCTAACAGGATTTCAAACAAGTCCCTTTAGGAAAAGTGCATTTGATTGGCTACAGCCTTGGAGCTCATATATCTGGGTTTGCTGGGAGTAACCTAGCAGTTTCAGGGAAAACCTTGGGAAGAATTACTGGTGAGACAGTCTTGTCAGCATTGTGAATGTATCACTAAACAATGGTGCTATATGAATATGAAAATAAAAACTTTAAACTTGAACTTCATTCTCTGCAAATTCGTTCCTTCAGTTTAAGTTTGTCTTGTTCGTGTAGCAGGGTTTGGTCCTGCGGGTCCATTGTTTGAGGGAATGTTTCATACCAAAAGACTTTCACCTGAGGATGCTGGGTTTGTGGGTGCCATCCATACATTTACCCAAGAGCGCATGGGACTCAGTGTTGGCATCAAACAGCCCCTTGCACACTATGACTTCTATCCCAATGGAGGATCATTTGAACCAGGGTGCAAGCTACACGTGCAAAACATTTATGCACAATTAGCCCAGTATGGGATTATTGGTGAGTTGCTTGGATTGAAAAATAATTGGATCAATTTATGAACAGAGAGAGTGGAAGGAACAGGTTCATTCTCATATCTTAAATGTCGCATTAAGATGAGAATGAGATCCATTCAAAGCATCCCATTACTGGCACTGTGAGAATGGCTAACCAATACTGTAACAACAACTTTCCGGATGAAAGACATAGACACATAAAAGCAGCTGTGATCCTGATTAATTTAATTGTTTCAAATCCCTGTTCAGTTTCTCTGTCCTACTGAGATATGCCTTCATGCAATTAAAAATCCCTATGGGAAAACCTGAAGCAGAAAGACAGACCCAAAAGCTTCACACTGATGAGTCGGACAGGCCCACTCCAAGGATGGGACATCTGTAACTGTAAAAATGAATAGGGGAAAGATAGTTAATTAAATTTGAGGTCATTATGATTTTTCTTTGAGTCTCTTAAACCCAGACTGCATTTGATAGATAAAAGATACAGTAAAACAGTAATATTGTTTCATACTTCAATTTGTATCATCATAATTTTTTGACGGATAAAAAGTTCAATAGAACAGAATAAAATGTAACATTATAAATGTCTTTACTGTCACTTTTGATTAATTTAACGTGTCCTTACTGAAAAAAAAGTATTAATTTATTTAAAAAAAACTAAAATCTAACTGACACAAATCATTTGTATCATTGTGTGTATATGGCGGCACAATTTAGCCGAGCGTTGCCATCACTGCTAACTCACCACAGTAAGTCTAGACAGACAAGTGAATCTATGATTATTTACTGTTTATTAATCTTACGTTGTTTCCATCTAACTTCAGGTTTTGAGCAGACAGTGGAGTGTGCCCATGAGTGTGCTGTGCATCTCTTTATTGACTCCCTGTTGAACAAAGACAAGCAGATTATTGCCTACAAGTGCAGCGACAACATAGCTTTCGATAAAGGCTACTGTCTGGACTGCCGAAAGAACCTCTGTAACACTTTTGGTTATGACATCAAGAAAGTCTGCACAGGCACAAGCAAGAGACTGTTTCTCAAAACCCGTTCACACATGCCATATAAATGTGAGAAACAGCTATAACAAGCCAAAAAAGTGCAAAGCAGTCAATTCCTACTCTTATGTTAAAATAAATAAATAAATGCATACAAACAAACATATAAAGGGAAATACTATTTAATTTTAAAAAGAAAACCTACAAAAATGTTTTAAATGTTAAATGTTTTTAAGAATCTTTAGACATTTTATTGGCAAGCAAAAACAAAGACATTGTTTCTGATTAAGAATACATTTTTTTGTGTGTAATTAATTCCTCTGATTACTTGTATTTGATTGTTTTTGCAAAAATATAATCTGTTCTAATCTACCATCACTTTCCTTCCCATTAGTGTTTCACAATCAAATCAGGATCCAGTTCATCAGACAAACTGATAAGATGGAGTCCACCTTCACAGTCTCTCTAAACCTGGACACTGGGTGAAAGTGAACATTTACCCATAACACTGTGAGTATGCACTTTATATTGATATCAGCAGCTGAATCTGAAGAGAACATCATCACCTTAATGAGCTTTGTAATGACTTTCTCATCATCATCCATATCATATTATGGAAACATTTGAGGTCTCTGCCATTTAAAAAGCTTTTTGCTCTTAATCATCATCTGCTACAACCAAAGTAAAGCCTATAAAGCATCCGTTTGGTAGTGTATAATTACAAGAACATAAAAAAGTAAATACATTTACAAATACAGTTCTTAAGTATTAATCTTAAATTAATGTGCCAGTAGCAGAAGCTTGATTTCAACAGTAAGCCAAAGATTCCTTAATGAAAGACCGCTTGATAACATTTGGGATGAAGAACATTTATTTTTTTATGTTCTGGGCTCTAAAAGCTCAAAGTAACATGCTCCGCATCAAGGGGAAACCACTCAATTTAGTCATCATAGCACACAGAGAGCTCTCATCAGAGGAACTCATTTCACATGAATAATAGGAATCTAAAAACTGAATGAGGTAAACTTGAACAATCACTTAATTCCCCCTCCATCTTTCTCAGTGTTGAAGAGATTTCTGGTAACAAGACCTTTACGTTCCTCATCACTCTAGATACTGACATCGGTGAGCTGATGATAATGAGCTTCACCAGGGAGGGAAGCCCCATGTGGGCCAACATGTGGAGCACGGTTAAGACCATGATACCTTGGGCCAAAAGTAGCAGAAGACCACAGCTCACTGTGGGGAGGATAACAGTGAAAGCAGGAGAGACCCAGAGGAAGACCACAGCTCACTGTTGGGAAGATCACAGTGAAAGCAGGAGAGACCCAGAGGAAGTCAGTGTGAGAGAACACATAACAGTTTTCCATCACAGATGATGGAAGTGTTAAAAGCAGATCACTACAGATTCATATGGAAACAACTGCACACTCACAAAGAAATAAAAGGTAAAGGAGATGCAGACTAAAAATTAAGAGCCTAGATACAGCATTTCATGATCTAACTGATCTTGATTTCCTCAGTATAACAGCTTTTAATCAAATGGACAAGATGAATAGATAAAAATAAAAAATAAATGGGGAAAACCCAATGCAATACAGAAGCAGGCATGATGCTATGTATGTAGACAAGACCATATCTCAACTAATGTTAGGTAGAGAAATACAGAAATAAACAAAGAATGAATTTTTAGAGCAGACACCAAAAAGGTTCAAACATAGTCAAGTTTCCATTTCTTGTTAAGTTATTATAGCGACCTCTAGTGGACATTGCAGGACATGGATAGGCTTTTTTGAAAAGTGGTACAAAAAAAATCATTACTAACTAGGCTGAAGCTCATAACAGTCTCTTTTCTTGTCAGAACTACGTTTTGCCCACAAACAGATGACGGCATGTATATTGAGCCGCCACAGGAGAAAGTGTTTGTGCACTGTGAAAAGAAAAGCAAGAAGAAGCAGCAGAAGCGGAGGATGATGAAGCACAGCTAACATTTTGGGATACGCATGTAACCGTGCTTCCCTGAGAAGGAGCGAGATGCTGTGTCCTAATGCGAACACTATGGGGAATGCCGACAGCAGGACTGGTGTCTGAAGCACTTCCGAAACAACTCCAATCCAATTGATCCACATCAAAATTGGGGGAACCCAGCCAATCATCCAGAAAAAAAAATTTAATCAGGAGGGACAAACATGGTGGATGAGAGGTTTAGATGAAGAGGATTGAGTTACTAATAATTGTGGCATAGCGTGGGGTTTCAGTCAGGACTTGAGTAAGCAACTATAAACTACATTACATCTCACACAGTAGGCTAGATTAGGGTGGGTTAAATGCAGAGTAAATTTCCCTACATGTATCAGTAAAAGTAATCCGCCAGGACACGGGTCATTATTCACATTAATGTAACTATAAAATGATGATGCATCCACAGCAGGAAAACTGTACGTAAAATGTAAAATGCTGGAAGTCTACACACCACAGTATTATCAACGCACGTACACCTCCATAACAATGTGCATGACAAAATACTCATCAAAAAATAGTCACCTGTGTCTGTGTGTACTCAAAGTCTGTGCATCTGCCATGCCATGTACCTTTATGTTACTTGAATTAAAATGTAAACATGGCCAACAAAATATCTTGTGCTCCGTGCTAGCTGTTAGCCACACATAGTTGCAATCTTTGAAATGGCACACAAAAGCTTTGCTGGCCTTTGTTAGCGAATCCATTTTCAGTGAAATAGGTCTTCATTTCTCAGTTATTTCTCTTTTGTCTGCAAAAGAGCGCCTTGAAAAAGACGTTTTTAGTAGATTGGCAACAAGATCTGGTGAAGGCGCCAGTGACTGTTGCTGTCATTTTCTTTTTGTTGTATTTCACTTTCATACCTTTATTATTCCTGTTTGACACTGGAGGCAGCACTGGGCACATCACTAGACCCGGAGGAACGTCATTGAACTTCAAAATGTAACTTTCAACAAAAGGGAAGCACTATCTGTGACTTTTAATGTAGGATATCCCAGTTCGACCTCAACGAAATCACAGACAATTTTGTGGACCTTACACAAATGAAAATGATACCTAAATAATCAAAAGAAACATTTTCCACACAATTTTCTTTTATAGGGCCAGCAGAGAAGGCCTTGCTTGGCCCTGACAGCCCATAATCAATATTTAACCTTGTAAAAAATATTTAATGTTATCTGTTTTCTATTAAATCTGCAACATCAATGTAAACTTTTATAACTATCCATTTGTTCGTTAACTTTTAAATTCATCATTATGCAGAAAATATGGACAGACCCCACGGCTCACAGATCAATGTGCTACATCTTTTCACTCTGATATGGTAGGAAGTTAGATGAAATTAAAAGTGGAAGATGTTAACTGTGACAAGATGATTGACAGGCCAGTTTCAGTGACAGGGTGCATGAAATGCACAAAGCATGTGACAAAGGTACAACTGTATGACATTACAGTATGTTCCAAAGCTTGCCTACTCTTCTACTACACTCAAAAGTGTGTACTTTTTCTTCACCAAAAAGTCTTTACTTTAAGGGCATAGTTTAAGTAGTAACATTGGGATGCACCTCAAGTTAAGAACACAGCTATCCTCAGAAGGCTAGGTTACAGTGAGCCAAAACAGAATGCTGCATGGGTCCAGTCGAAGAACGAACTGATTTGACGTCATTTCGAACAAAATCCGGCCAAAACGGAGTTCATTTTATGAGTTTGAAACTGCTTGCCAAAGCAAAGTTTCTGGAAAAGTTTGTTGCAGCTGCAAAACACCGTCATACTACCATTGGTCCATGATGATTACATCACTAGAGGTGTGCGTTGAGGCTCAGAATACTTTCATACGGAACTCTTCTCTGGGTTACTTTCGTCTGTAAAGTCCTTGGAGGTGATATGTTTGCGCAGTGGAGAGACGATTTTTATAGAAGCAAATTAAGTTTTGCTTTTGATGAAATGAAACACTGACACTGTTTTTCATATTTAATAAAAAGCAAACTCACCTCACACTTGCAGTTGACTGCCATTAGGGATGGGCGACAACACTTTTTTTGTCTTTGATATGATATTGATACTTTTAAAAGCCAGTATCGTCAATATTGATACTGATATCGGTATAATAGGCTACTTCTAAATTATTAATATTAATCTAATAATATTAATATTATTAAATTACTAAGAGTAAAATGAGTAATGATACCCACTTAACTTTACATTTGAAATGCATTTTAACATTGAATACGCCTTATGTAATATATGTATATATATATATATATATATATATATATATATATATATATATATGATGTTAATGAGGAAGCGCTAATAATATAAGCAGGCTAATAAATAAAAGTAATATATTATTCTAATACGATTATTCCTTTTATTGGTATATATAAGAGTTATCTGTATAAATTATAAAACACTATGACAAGGTAATGTTTAACTTATATTTTTTTATTTATTTATTACATTTTGTATATTTTGTCACACATGGATCACATTTTCTATAATGTCTAAATTCTAAATCAAAGTACATGATTTAAATAATTTGCATAAAACAAACATTTTCAAGGATTAAAGATTAAATGGAAAAAAATAAAAATGATTGCACAGCCATCAGTTAGGTGGCGATATGCACTAAGCATGTAAACAACTAATGAACAAAAGAAAAAAAAAAGAAACAGCTTTGCGCGCTTTTTCTTAATGTCCGTTTCGATTCATCGCTCTGTTGAGAATGTCTCGAGTCTTTACCAGGAACATACCCTGAGTTGAATGAACTTACTCCCGGACGCGTTTTTGGAACCACATACCTCGAGTAAGCAAGGTTTGGGGTTTAATCAACCGAGAGTTCAGGTTTTAGTTCAAGGTAAGTTAACCCTGCTTTCTGGAATATACCCCAGATGTGCAGGAAAATATTTATATCCTAGTAATTCTCTAACATAGGTTATACGTCCAATTCAATACAATTTGTACACATTTTTGGATAATTAAAATCACTGGTATATATATATATATATATATATATATATATATATATATATAACTTTTGACATTTAAAATGTAAATATTTTCGATATATCTATACTTCAGGATTGATACGTCCATCCCTAACTGCCACTGGGACTTATGGGACGTGGATACTAGATTTCCTGTAGCCTGCCTAATGCTTCCTACCTTTATTTTTTTGGGAAAAAAAAGAAGTATGGCCAAGTGAATAAGGATTTTGTTATTAAAGATGGTTTTTGTATATCAGATATCATACCCTGAAACGTCAGCAAACAGAAAGCGTTCTGATTGGGTAAAAGGCACAGGCATAAAATTGGCTAAAAGGCAAATTGCATAACAACTTTCTTGGTACCATCTAGCACTTGAGCACTGTTAAGATCTACCATCTTTATCTCTGAAATAGTTTATGAATCCTAATCTCCCAAAACTGTCTGAATATTGTCACATTGTCACATATTTCTACGGCACTACAATATAGATGCTTTCTTTAAATTAGAACACATCCCAAAAAATATTTAGCCATATTAATTTTTAACTCAATGCTATTTTTTGCTCAGGGGAAAATTTATAACCAGACAATCGCTGGATTATGTAAAAAGTAGAAGATACATCACTTACTGTGATGGCTTGTTGAATACTTCATCAGTGGTGCTCCTGAAATATACTTTAACAATATATATATATATTATATTACTTCCATTAGTGTAGATTTGTAGAACATACAGGCAATTAATACAATTTAATCCAACACATGGACATTTCTTACTAAAAAGTGAAAGGAGCTTTTAATCAAGGCTATTTTATTAATGCATTTTAAGTATTTAAAAAAATGACAAGTTATCGCACAATACTTTTACAAAGTATTTAGTAAAAATTTTCAAAATTGAGCGCAAAGAGAGAAAAAAAAACACAAATAAAGCAAAACAGCAGACATTACATTCAAACAGTAGTACTGGACATTTTCTCCATCTTATTTTTCATATTTTATCCACGCACCATGCTTACATATCAGTGCACATTATTTATACATATTTATATATTTTTTTATTTTTTTTTAAAACCTACGCCAAATCCCCGTACAAATTCAACCAACCCATTTACCTCAAAATAACACAGAAAATATTTATTATTTGAAGCCAATTGCAGTCAGAGCAGTTAAGTCAAGCTCTCTAAAAACCTCTTTCCTATTAAGATTTACAGAGACACACAAATGAGGTGATGATTTAGATCAAAAGGAGGACTTATAGTCGGGAATACTCATCTTCTAGGAATAAGCAAATCATCCATGTTTTAAATGCACATCCTTAAAAGATGCAAGGTTGCTTGAGAAGACAGACTTTAGAAACATTGGACTCTCAGTCACACTACCAGGATCCCATTCAACAAATGTAGAAAGAATACATTCACATAAGAATATATTCATATAACAAAATATTCCTGGTCTGGTAAAATACACAAAAGAACAATACATGAACAAACAATGCATTTTAATGCATGAATAACCATCTGCCTTATTTGAGACACACACATAAGATAATCAAAAGCACATTTATAGAAAAAAATGGAAGGATTTATTTTAAAAAAAGATGTTACAGATACACTAAATAGCAACACAAGGCATATGTTTTGATTAAATAGGCTGCTAGTCTGGATCTTTTCTTTTTTATCTATTGAAAGATGTAATGACTGAAAACTGCTAAGAAAAATGTCTTTGGGTAAATATTGATTGGTGTTTAAAAACACTAAAGGATCTACAGATTGCTTCTATCTTTTCTGATGTGTTTATTTTCTCAAGTCTGTCTCCTGTGGGACCAGTTTTACTGAATAAAGTCACAGTGACTCTCAGCAGATCAGGATTCTTATAAGAGTGATGTTTTTTACCTATCATCTCTCTCATTAACTCCCTTGCCCACATGGAATGAAAAACTGCAGCTATTTAGTGGTTATCAATGGCGGTGTGGCTTTCAGCAAACGCCTTTCACAAATAGAAGCTCTCTGTGCTGTTATTAACTATTATATCCTGAGTGTCAGTTAAACATCCTTAATTATCATTATCAAACAGAATAAAAAAAATGGTATGACTGAAATGATCCGACGTATTTTGTGATCTCTGTACAATTGCACGCAGAAGACAATGAGAAAGCTTCAGAAATAAAAGCTTTTTTTAATCCTTTTGATTGCATTTAAAAAACCCATCTTAATTGCATATTGGAAAATTAGTCTCTTTAAGGAGTTCTCTCAGCCATTTTTGATTGGTAAAATATCTGTGACATCCTATCATGCTCATCTCCACAGGAGGGTGGCAATCCAAAAAAAAAAAAAAAAAAAAAATTATATATATATGTATATAAAGGCAAAAGAAGAAAAAAAAACCTTGTGGAGAGAACAATGGTTTAATAACTTGTGAAAGAATTAGAAAAGCAGAAAAAAAAGTACAACTCTGTCCTCTTCCTCAAAACTAGCTTCTGATTTTTTCTCTGAGCTATGTAACGAAAGCTTTGCTGGCGCCCAGAGCAGTGGTTTCTTACTCTTTAAAATGCTTATTTTCTTAAGTAGAGTGCTTTGAAGTCCTTTTATTTGCCAGTTTCTTTGTTTGTAGATGGGGCTTCATTGATTGATTCAGCGAACTCTTTGGAGTGAAGTGTTTCCCACTGTAGGCACTAGGAAAAAACAAGGCAATGAGGAGGGCTTCTCAGGGTCGCATCTGGCCCATCTGATAGTCCTCTCTCTGCTGGCGATGGCGCTGTGGCTGGGACTGTTCAGCGGCATTTCTTCTCTTCAGTGTGCCTAGACAATACATACAGGTAAGATTAATCAGCTTAAGTGCAGGGGTTAAACTAGGTTTTTGGAGGTAAGGGAATTCTTAAAAATTAGTGACATGACCTTCCAGAATGTTGCCTCTACCTGAGTCTACCACGCTTTGTGCACAGTTTTGTTTGTACCCGGGACTAAAATTCTGGCTTAAGCCCAAAATATACTTTTTTAAATATGTACTCTAAGATATGTGTACAGTAGATGTGACATAAATCTCATCATCAGCATAGTGCATGCCTTGTCCAAAAGGTGGCAATAACCTCTGCCCATTTTTCACAGCCAAGAAAGAAACAGATGAGATGGAACAAAAACAAACTGAAGATGACAACACCAATAGATTCTGGCACTGACGAGGGCTTATGTGAGGGGTTAAACAGAACCCACATCTCCAGCTTAAACAAATACGAAGACATTTTTATCATTCATAATGTCTTGAGAGAAATAGCACATAGTATGATAGTGGTCCTCTGGGATATATCTCTAGCTGTGGTTTGGTAGGGGGGAATACTGAACCACTTATGACTAGGAGGTGATCTAGACAGGGACCATCTGGGGTGAATTACCTGGCAGAGGTCTGGGTGGGGGTAATTTAGGGTTGCTGCTAGGTGTGTGCACACTGCAGATCTTGATAAACCCAGCCATTAGCATGATGAGAGCAATGCCCAGTAGAAGAACCACCCACCAATGCCCCTGAAACACAAATATTAAAATGAGATGAGCACTGTAAGCGATAAATCATATTGGTGAGTGAAATACCATTCTCATGTCTTTTTACAATGATTAAAGCCACAAAAAATGCAGAGGAAAAGTAGTTAAGGATAACAAATGAGACACTTGCCACTATCCACTGTCCAATGCTTGTGTAAAGCTCAGGGTTGAAAATGGCCTTCTTAAGCCTTGCCAGAGGGCCATCAGCATCCACCAGCCTACACCTCATGAAGACATCGCAGTAACCTCTGAAATCATTACAAGGAGAGCCAGGCGGTAAGGTGATGACAGTATCGTTAAAGCGATGAGCCCATTTCTTTGAGCTAGTGCTGCTGCAAGTGTCGGGCTGACCTACAAAGACAAAAAAAAAGAAAGAATGGGATTGGTATGACTTAAAAGATTAATGTTCATTTTTTTATTTATAAACATATTTAAAAAACATCTTATATAATATACATTTTTGTGCATTTACTTTAGGGGAAACTTTTGAAAATGTTTTATGACAATTTAAAAAGGCTACATGCTGGAGATTTGTTGGGGTCTGGGCTGCAAGTTTGAGAAAACGGTCAAAAACGGTGTGTGTTACTCACCCTTTGACATACAGCACACATGACACAGCTCTGTCTCATTTTTCCCCTCCTCAGTGACACAGGTGCAAGCCTCTAGATCCTCATACATCTGACAGATAGAGCCAGAGCAAACCTTTAAGTGAAAGAAATGATATTCTCAGACAAAATGTCCTGAAACAAAGACAACTATTACACATACATATGCACACATACAGTGAGAAATACTGGAAGCTGGGCCAACATGATTCTTGACATTAAGTCTTTTTATAGTCTTTTATTCAGTTCTGAAGCAGAGGAAAGGTTTTATAGGCAGGGTACAAAATGAGCACACAGGTCATGATGCAGCACCTACCCCATTAAGGCAGACTTGTCTTTTGTTGTTGCACAATGTAAGGTTTGCTTTAGGCGCTGAGGTGGGGCACTGGGCAGAGTTTCCATTGCACATGCCTTGAAAAGCACACTCAGAATCATTCCTGCACATCACACCGCTGTTCTTAAATCCGCATTCTGACGTGCAGCATGGACCCTGACTAGGACTGTAAGAGAAAAGTACAAGAAGAAAAATGAATGCTTGGTTGCACTTATTGAAAAAAAGTGTCAAATGAACAACAAATTACTGCTAATAATACAGTATAAGTAATGCAACCATAACCTCTGATGTTATATAAAACAAGTCCAAAGTTTATAGTAAAGGTGAAAAAAAAGATATTTCAAATAAACTACATTGTATATGACACCAAAACTGTTGTCAGTCAAAGTAGACTGTTAGATGGCTGTATAATTCTAATGGCTATAAAAGGTTATAAGATTCTAATGAACAGATGTTACAATATTAAAGACAGTGTTATTTTAGCAACATTTACACACTTTTATAGTATGTATTATAGGGATGTAACGATTCACTCAACTCACAATGTGATATAATTCGACATACTGATTTCATGATAAGATTTTTTTTTTTACAAATTGAGATTTAAGACAAAATATAAATGAAAAGGTATCCTTTTATTAGTGCTTAGACGAAATGCTGCAGATTTGTGACCCCGTCTATAAAACCCCAGCTAAAGATGCGTAATCTAGCTAATTCTGAGATTAATAGCGTCAAAGTTGTCATAGCCAAGAAAAAAGTTGAAAATATGTCATTTGCATTAAGTGCTGTAAATGAAAGATTATATCAAGGGATTCCAGATACATTTATCACATTTTCATTTATAACATGATAAATGATGACATTTTTTTGTGCAAAATACTTAACTGTAGTTTTTCTTCCTAAGCATTGGTTTTAATTGTCTCTGGGTCTACTTCAATCACCTGCTGAATCTCACATAATTCAGTTCAGAAACTTATTTTCTATCATTACAAACTCCAAAAAGACTGTAATATCAATCCACAAGAGTGCCAGGAAAAGCAAGAAAACTGCGACTTTAGCCGGGTTCTGATTTCTGTGAGTATTTTTTCTTGGCATCACAGAATTATTATTTTGTTGTTTGTTGCTGAATATTCTGCTTATTTTAAGGACTGTTTATGTCTGTTACATGTCGAAATAATTCACTCTTTGGATTCTGATCATAATGAATTGGGTTGATGAATTATCTGAAGTGAGTCTGCGTAAATGAGAAAATAAATATTAATAGTCTAGATGTTTTAAAAATATAATTTTTTACATTTGATTATTACATTTCTGTTTCTCTAATTTTTTGTGTAGTGCCAGATTTAGGCTAATCCAAATGTTGCACAAAACCCAAAGACATGAATAAGATTATCTATCTAAATTTTATATATTAATTTATATATTAATGACATTTTCTACTGATACTTCATTTTACTAATAAGTTATACAAATCATAGAGTTTACTTGGTAATTGTTGTTACACTCAAACTCTTGTGATTCCTCTCATAGCTTTCAATGTTTTATGCCTTTTGGACAAACGCTTCATAATAATTAGACCTGTTTTACAAAACTTTAAGAATTTTCTCATAAATGTGTCATATATTACTGCCAATAGGACAATCTCACCTTTAATGCTGTATATGGCACATAGTCAGGATAATTATGTTTCAAATGTTCAAATCTGTTGCAGTTTTAAATAAGCTTTTCTTCACATTGAAATTTCTGAAATGAAGCAAATCTTTGACATGGTCTAACTCAATATTAAAGATATCAAGGTTATTTTTTTTGCAGAATGTCCTTTACATTATGCAGGATGATTTTATGTAAAAAAAAAAGACTTTAGCTGGGCTTTAACAGAGTGAGAGACATTTCTTTGTGAAATGTCAAATAATAAAAAACTAAATTGACATTTTAAAACAATCCTCAAATCAAATACACAAATAAAAGAAATCTCTTATAATATCTCTCCAGCCTGGCCTGTGCTCTTTACACTTAAATTCATTCAAATTAGAGGCAACCACTGTATTCTAATCACAATACTAGCATAAATGCTACATACATGCAGCATGAGCAGTTTTTAATGTACATTAGATTGTATAATTTTGTTATACAATATAGAATATTGTTATTTAGCTTTCATTTTTTAATATTTCAGCTTAAATTTATTTATTTTCGTCTAATCTTTCTATTTTATTTTACATACAGATAATGTTTAGTTTATATAGTGTATTTATTTTCAGTTTATTAACACTAACAACTCTGGTTAAACAGACTGTTCCAGATCTTTTTATATACCTGCATAAAAAGCCTGGATCTGGTCTCAGTTTACACTTCAGTTCACCTGGCTCATTGGCATCATAGCAGCATTTGTCCTTGCACTGATCCCTATAGCCACAGTCACACTGTTCATTAGCCTCAACCAAACCATTACCACAGATGGGCTGTCCAGATTCTGGAAAAGAACAAAACAGTTTGAGAGAGAAAGAAGTCTGCCGCCTGATAAGGGCTGGTGCATTCAGTTTTTTGAGACTTTAATGAAACATTCCTACAGATCAGCGCAATGAGCTCATTACAATGACAGTTCTTCCTGGAGCAATCTGGGGTTAAGTGCCTCACTCGAGGCCACCACTTCGATAGCTCACGGTTCGTTTCTGGTTACCAGCCCGAGAGCCTTAAATGCTACTAAACACAAATATATGACATACAAAAATACATTTTAAAAAATTGGACATAATGTACTGGATTTTACCTGTATTTTGAATTGAGAAATTCATTGCATTGTCTTTTAGGGTTAACCAAAATATCTGTACAAATACTGGATATTATCATGGCAGAAAATAACCAGTATATATATATTCTACTAATTCTGTTGTCTGCGTTCAATTAAACTGATATGCTCAGGAGGTGAGAACCAATCAATGAGCCGTTTGCGCATTAGTTCCACCCACTACTAAGAACTCCGTTATTTTTTCAGGAAAACAAGAAAATACAACAAACAGTAAAATACAACAAAGAATATCGTTTAGCACGTACATGTAGCGCGTCAATTCTGCATGTATGTAAGACTCGCTCACTCTCTCTCTCTTTCTCTCTCTCTCACACACTTTGCACATGTGAGAGAAAGTGACGGCGAGTCGTGGGCCTTCACACTATAGCTCACGGTACGTCAAACACAGGTGCACTGCGTGTCCATTGAGAACTGCTTTGTTCTTTATCAATCAAAGCTGGTCACGGGGGGTGCTGCACTTGCTATCTTTCTATTCACTTTTGCCGTTTAACTAGCGCGAATGAGACGAGACAGGCACTGCGGTCACGTGTGGTGTTTGTCAACGCGCATTTAAAGAGAAGTGAAGGTGACAGCTCGGCTAGTATCGATACTTAGAGAAATTAGTATTGGTACCGTTCAACATATAAATATGTATATATATATATATATATGTGTGTGTGTGTGTGTGTTTATATTTTTGTATATATTTGTTTTTACAGTGGATTCGTGTATGAGGTTAAAATCTCACCAACAAAGCAGATGGATCTTTTCTTTTCCAGCACTAGGCTGATATTGAGAATGCTGCAGATGGAGAACTTGTTGTTGTTGAACTTGTCTCCTGATGTGGCTCTGGCATACATGATGTAGTTGCCTTTTTCTTTCTGGTCCTGAGTCTTAGACTCTCCCGGAGTGCATTCACTTCCTGAATCATGCTGGAAGACAGAGAAAAGAAGACAGGTGTAATCTGTAAAAAGCATACAGACACGCTCAACATATTAAATATACCAGCAACTACTGCCCTGCAGTGTTTGCCTGAAGCTAAGAAAGGGCTGGAAACCTGGTCAGTACCAGAATGAACAAGAAAAAAAGTTTTGCTTTTGGAGGTGTTACTAAGGCCAGAAGGGGGTGCTCTCCCTGCTATATGTACAGGTAATGCACCATTACAATGATGGGGACTGGACACAAAATAATAAATAAAAAATTGTTAAAATAAGGTCCTGGTTCTCTGTGTCATTAAAAATCTCAGAATCCTTATTGAAATGAGTAGGATTGTTATCCTTCTCAATTCTCTCTGCTCAGGCATTTTTTGTCATTTTAATATTCCTCATGTACTCATACTAATATAATATTCCTGTTTAAAAACCCATCAGTTCAGAATAAAGCTGGTTTGTTGGTCCTAAACTGGTTTAAGGAGTCTGGCCAAGTTAAGCTGATGTTCAGCTTGCCCATACTGAGAGCAGATAGCAAAAATTTGACATCAGGTTATTCTAAAAGACTAGCTAGATTAATTTGTTCATAAAGCCTTCAGCTGAGGTGTATATTGTCTACTGCTAATCTGTCAAGGATGCTACACATGATTCAGTGAGAAGAACTCACCGGAGAGCCGAAGTTATGTCCGACTTCATGAGCGAAGGTGATGTGGGAGACTTTAGGGGGAACGTGTGAAGCATAGTTTTGCACTGTGATGATACCAGTGTTCAGAGACTTCATCTTCGTATCGGTGAACACTCTATACTTTTCACAGATTCCACCAGAGCTGCCTGAAACCAGACAAGCAGAAAATAAACAATAAATGAATCCAAAATTTAAAAAATCTCCATGTGATGGTAATATTATCCTCATCATTCTTAACCCACTGGAGTCTAAGGGTATTTTTGGGGCCTGGAGAAGTTTTGTCATGCCCTGACATTTGTGCTTTTTTCAGTTTCTTATAAATATCTAAATGGGTAAAGTCTAATCTCACTGTAATCAGCACAAACTGGGCTATAATAATAATATGTGAAATGCATGTATGTTCATGATTGTGTTTTTGAGAAAAAAAAATATTATGCGTGGTTAGTGAAAAACTAAAAATGTTAAAACACTTGAAAAGGCCATAAAACACATAAAGAACAATGGTTCCCCGGGATTTTTGAGAACTGGAGCTTGTAGCCTAGAATTTTTCTTTCTAAATTATGTGAAAATCATCTTGTTTACTCACTCACAGAAAACAATATATTGATTTAAATTTTCTAACACACTTTTTGTTGGTAAAAGTCATATGTGAGTAGGCGTCAACTATATGAATATCATTGTGATTTACACCTGAGAAGACAAAGGCCTGCATAATGAGCTGCATAATGAGCCTCTCATTCAACTGTGCCACTGTGAGTGAGGAGTTACAAGAAAGAATGTGAGAACAAAATAAATCTATATAATTTTATGTTTGTAGTTTATTAAGAATATATTTAATTATCCCACAACATAATTTAATATCCACTTGGGGGAGCAGTTAAACAGTTTATTAGAAACAATCAAAGCTGACTTTCAATCAAATTGTTTGGCATCATTACTCCAGTCACACAATCCTTCAGAAATCCTTTTAACAATCTTATTTTCTACAAAAAAAAAAAAAAAAAAAAAAAAATATATATATATATATATATATATATATATATATATATATATATATATATATATATATATATATATATATATATATATATTATTAATGTTGAAAAGAGCTGAGAATATTTAGGGGGAATAAATTGAAAGAAAAGTATTGTTTTTACATTTGTTACAGTTATCTATTTGTTACATTTATATTATTTACATCAAGCTTTTGAATGGTATAATACTGTATATTGTTATTGAAACTTCATAATGTTTCACTTACATTTAGTCAGGAATTACAGTTTGGAAAAAGTCTTTGGAAAAAGTCTAACTAGTAAAATGTTTACACGTTATGTAAAAACTAGTACAAGTATATAAATAAATAAAAAGAGACTTACTCATGTTTATGATCTCTGCTGAATAAAGTGCTTCATTCTTTTTTTTTTTCTGAGGAAATCCATTTCTCAAATCCTTAACCACATCACATCTTTTTGGGGTGATTTATGTCTTATTCCTCTCATCGCGAAGCAAACAGTAAAATAAAAAAAACTTGAAGAACAGTCTCGCTACTTTATCTTCTGTGTGGGTGTATTCAAGCCGCGCGCTTCAGTTTGAATCTGAATAGCGCGTTCAGCGCGGGGGTGTGGTCACATTAGATATAATGAAGGGAGACATGAAAACAGACATCGCGTTGCTTTCATATGGCTTACTTTATCACAGAATATCTGTTTTTGGCATCACTTGTTTAGTTTAAAAATAAACATGTCAAGCTTTCTATAGATATCTCTCTCATGTCTTTTCGTTGAGTATTCACGGAGTTACACTTCATTTTAATTACGTGTTTGTACATGACGATCAGCGGAGACAAAGGCTGCAGACAGAGCACCTTGTTTGTTATCTTTATTTTATAAGTGCACAAAGTTTTGTTGTTATTATGTCTGTATCCAAAAAAAAAGTAGACCCTTTACAGATTCGATTGATGTATTGCTCTTATCTGTACGATTAAAACTGAAAGTGTCATTTAAGTTCTTTTCGGGGTTATCAGGAGAAAATGACTCAAAACGCATATATTCGTTAATCGACTCGAAAGGGTTAAGTGGCGAAATCATAAAGAAATTAAAAGAGCAATTACAATAAAAACAACTTTGTATACATTCTTTTGCTCAACTCATACACATTTCTACAGGACGTTCAAGTGAACTTTAACTTTTTCTTCTTTTTATTTTTCTTTACTTCTAACACAATTTAATTTGCAGAGCCAGCTATAATTGTCCAAATAGTATAAAAACTGTGGCCCTTTCATCCCAACCATGCTGGCACAGCAACACTGGCTCAACCAATGATTTGGGGTTAAGCCAAGATGATGTCTTTGTTCAAATGATGGAAGATTTGGAGTGGGAAATATTTGTTTGGTGACGCTGGTGTCTAAACTTAATAAATCAGTTAACACTGAGAAATGTAGAAATGAAGTGATCTCACAGAAGCTGTGGCTCAGATGTTTCAAAAGTCACCTTCTGATCAAATTAGAATAAAGAAAACAAATGAAGTGTACTGGCAAAACAACTCACAAGCCAGGTGGGCAACAAATCTCTTAAGAAACTTTATTACAATAATTTAGAGCTTGAAATTTGTCATCTCAAGCTATTGTTTTGAATGGAAAAAAGCTTGAAATGAAATGGAGGCATGTTGTAATTCAGCCATTCAAATGTTTTATCACAGATTATTACATCTGAACAATAAGAGAGCCTCAGCATCCAATCAGAAATCAAACTGCTGAACAAACTATACAAAATACACTATACATCACTTATTAGTATCAAATTGTAAGCATGTTTGAATTAATTTTCTGTTATGTTCCCTGCCAAACACATGCATACAAACACAAAAATGTTGGCTGATATTAGTTTATTCACTCAGCAATTGCTGCTGTCCCTTGTGACTAGCCAGAATGAGCCCGAAGCAGCAGACTTTAACAATGAAAATTTACCTTTATTTATTGAAAGGATGTTTGTGAGTAGGTGTTTGTTCCCCCTTCAAGAACAGTGTTTAAGTGTCAGGGTGTTTTTTTTTTCCTTTCTAGAAAGCTTTTTGATTTGAGTGCAAATAAAAAGACTCTATCAAAGACTTAATTCGTACTTTTTGTCGAATTACCAACATTATTTACAGATTTTAGGTATTATTCAAATTCATTGTATAGATATGAGCTTATTTGGTGCTTAAAAATATTACTTAAGAGTTACTGAATAAAAACTAATACAAAAATTTAACAAAACTTTAATAAAAGCTTACATTATGGAGAAACTGTTTATGCAACAAACTATGCATCTCCATGTTAGTGAGTGTTTGGACACGGTGTGGCTGCACTGTGTGAAAACAACCAGCCTATAATGGTACAAATCCACTCACTCACTCCAAAAAAATCCTAAACAGTCTCTCCACACAAGCAGTTCCAGACTATGATGACATATTTTGTGAAAGTCCCACCCATTTGTGACACTCTCTGCCCTATTAGCATATACACAGCCCTAAATGAGAAGCTGCAGTCCACCATTACTGTTCTCTTGTTGTATCTGCTGGAGGTACAATGTCAGTGCCAAAGAGCCATTAAAAAAAAATTGTTGTATGTTGGGATGCACCAATGAACATAGCAGTCTCCATAGACTGCTTAGGACATGTGGTTAACTTTCATTTTTAAAGAAAATGTCCCAAAACCCCCCCGGAAAAGTCCTATACCTTTTCCTATACCATTTTTCACCGGACTGCCTCACAAACAAGGGTCAATTCAGTGCTGGAGTCGTGCAAAGATTGATTCTGAAATAAATAAGGACAAAAATCTATTTTATACACCATAATTTCCGTTTCTATAACGTGTGAATATATCCTCTATCATATTCTACAACAAAATCAATCAGAGCGCCTCGTTATCACTAGTTTTATTTTGATCTCCCAGGTCCGCTATTTGCTTATAGCCCGCTAGCATCGGCAGTATGGTTGCTGCTAATCGCACTTGCATTGCTAGTACTCTATTCACACACATTACCATTGCTTTACTCACTACTTGCTTTAATGGCGGATGTCTACCTTTGATTGCAGGTGAGGACACGTTCGAGCTGCATTCAGCGTAGCTCGAGCTGGAGGCCATGGAGAAGCAGATTCGCAACCTTCTTGCGCTGGAAACCTCCCGGGCTGATGCTCACAAGTCCGGGGTAAGTATACAGCACACTGCTAACAGTCCCACAATGTTTACTCTGTGTGTTTCTCTGCACAGGCCCGGTGCACCCAGAATGCGATCTTCCCAGATGTCCTTCACTCCGGCGCCGGGACACCACAGACCCTGGGTGCATCCACAGCGAAAGACGTGAGCCAGGCCCTGGGCGACGACTTCTCCCTCTCTGGTCTTCGAGATCTCCACCCGGAACCCTCCGCGAGACGGGAAGCGACGCTGTGATTATCGGAGACTCCATCGTCCGACACGTCCGTGCTACGTTAACCGAAGGTTTACCTGGTGCTCTTGTTCTCAATGTTTCTGCACAGATACCCGCGATCCTGATGGCCAACGAGAGCTCCAGAGCGGTCGTGCCTCATGCCGGGGTTAACGACACCACGCTGCGGCAGACGGAGACGCTGAAGTGGGACTTCAGGAGCCTGATCGAGACGGTTCGCAGCACAATGCCCGCAGTGACGATTATCGTGTCAGGACCACTGCCCACGTTTAGACAAGGACACGAAAGATTCAGTAGACTTGTTGCTTTACATGAATGGTTGTTGTCACAGTGTAAAGAACAGAAACTGCTATTTGTTAATAATTGGAATCTTTTCTGGGAGCGTCCTAGGCTATTTCGCGCTGATGGCCTGCACCCAAGCAGAGTCAGAGCAGAGCTACTCTCTGACAACATCTCTAGGACACATTGCTCCATGTGACTAGTAAGACAATTCTCAAATAACTATTATGATGATTTTTGTTCTACACGCTCAAATGATAGAAGTACTTGTGCTGTCCAATCTATTAAGACTGTGTCTGTTCCCCGAATAGTGAGGTCAAAATATAAATTTAATGTAGGATCTAGAGAAAATCTTATCGTGATTAAACCAGAAAAATGTAAAGTAAATGAACAAAAACTATTTTTAAAGTTCATAAATATTAGATCACACACACCCAAAGCAGTTATTGTAAGTGAAATGATCACATATAATAGTTTTGATGTACTCTGCTTGACTGAAACCTGGCTAAAACCAAATGATAGTATTGGTTTAAATGAGTCTACTCCACCAAACTACTGTTATAAGCATGAGCCCCGTCAGACTGGTCGTGGTGGAGATGTTGCAACAATATATAGGGATATTCTCAATGTTACCCAGAAAACAGGATACAGGTTTAACTCATTTTTATTTAGCAAAGTGGCTAAATTAACAAATAACCAGACGCCACCTAATTCAAATATTCCATCAACGTTTAATAGTAATGACTTCATTAATTTCTTCACTGATAAAATAGATAACATTAGAAATACAATTGCGAATGTAGATTCTACAGTGTCTAATACTTCAGTTTCATCCATCGCACTCAAAGATAAACTGCAGTGCTTCACAACTATAGGACAGGAAGAGCTAAATATCACTGTATCTAAACCAACAACATGTTTATTAGATCCTGTACCCACTAAATTACTGAAAGAGTTGTTACCTTTAGCCGAAGAACCGCTTCTAATATTATTACCTAATTGTTATCTTTAGGTCACGTCCCAAAGCAATTTAAGCGGGCGGTTATTAAGCCTCTTATTAAAGGTCCCATGACATGGATTATTTCCTTTTCTTTAAATGCTTTTTAATGTTTCCTTAGTTGTACTTATATTGTTAGTATGATTCTTACATTTAAAATTTAGAAATAAAAAGCATTTTTATATCCTGATATTAGCCTTCTGCCTTGAATGCTCTGTTTGGAGGGGCGGGTCTACTGTGCGACTCCGAGTAAATGACAACTGTTGTGATTGGCTGACATCTTTGCATTCGAAATTCATATTACACGTGGAACCCCTCTCAAATATATATATATATATATATATTTTTTTTTTTATATTTATTTATTTATTTATTTACTATTACAGCTGTCGAGATTAACAAATCGTGGAAGTGTTGATTATATAATTATTTTTTGGATCTTTTCCCATCACATGAAAGGCTGCAGTAATGAGCATTGAGTAAACATAGTCTGTTTATCGCGTGAATGCAGTGATCTCATCATTTTTGCTACACGTTTTCTCTCACAAAATGCTTTCACCACAACTAACAGCAAACACATGAATGCACCACATGAATACAGTAAGAGCTTTGTTGTGCAGCATAACAGCATCATTCATTGTAACGGCAGTTTAGGCAAGAGTGCAGATATACTCAAGATGTGTGACAGCTCCGGAAAAAAAAGGGAGCGTTCTTTTATTGCTTTCTGTAATTAAATCACAATTTAAATAACAGATTTGTTTCATGCTACTAAGAGAAACAACGTGAAGTTGATCGTTTAGTCACTGGCTTGATTCACTGATGCATAAACAGTATTAAACGATTTAAAGAAAGTCTGTATGAACTTGAATGATTAGCTACACATCAAAAATCACTGATCACAGATCAGGCATTAATGAACACTGTTACTTACTGTTTGTGGCGGTGCTGTCGAATCCATATCATAAAAGTCTGTTTGTAACACCTGTGTTGACATTGCGACTGAATTATATGTAAATATTTGGGCGGGCTAATCAGAGAAAGACATTTCTCCTTATAACGTCACAAGGAGGAGATTCAAGATCAGCCTGTTTGAGCTTCCATTTTCTCAAAGGCAGAGAAAGATAGCAAAATCTCGATTTACACCGATTAGAATTTCTAGAAACTTGGGGACCATATACAGGCTAGGGGAACTCATTATAATGTTAAAAATCCTCAGAAAGTGAAATTTTCATGTCATAGGAACCTTTAAGAAACCTAAACTAGATCATAGTGACCTGGCAAATTATAGGCCTATTTAAAATCTTCCATTTATGTATAAAATAAATAAAAAAAAGTTGTGTCTGCTCAATTGAGATCCTTCCTGCAAAAAAATGATCTGTATGAAGAATTTCAGTCAGGTTTCAGGCCCCACCATAGCACAGAAACTGCACTTGTTAAAATTACAAATGACTTGCTTCTTGCGTCAGATCAAGGCTGCATCTCATTGCTAGTTTTACTTTATCTTAGTGCTGTGTGCGACACCATAGATCATGACATACTCATAGATAGATTACAAAACTATACAGTTATTCAAGGGTAGGCTCTCAGATGGTTTAGATACTACCTGTCTGATCGCTACTATTTTGTTTATTTAAATGGGGAGTCAGCTCATTTATTACCAATAAAATATGTAGTGCCACAAGGATCCGTCCTAGGTCCCTTTCTATTTTGAATATACATGTTGCCCCTTGGTAAAATTATTAGAAAATATGGGATTAGTTTCCACTTTTATGCTGATGATACTCAGCTATATATCTCAATGAGACCAGACTAAACTTCTAAATTATCTAAGCTAATAGAGTGTGTTAAAAAAGTAAAAGACTGGATGACCAATAAATTTCTCCTATTAAATTCGGATAAGACAGAGATATAAATTATTGGACTAAAAAACAGTACACAGAATCTTGTAGATTACAATTTGCAACTAGACAGATGTACTGTTACTTCCTCTACAGTCAAAAATCTGGGTGTAATATTAGACAGCAACTTAACCATATTTCCCATGTTACAAAAACTGCATTCTTCCATCTTAGAAACATTGCCAAGCTACAAAACATGTTACCAGTTTCTGATGCAGAAAAGCTAGTTCATGCTTTCATGACCTGTAGACTGGACTACTGTAACGCACTTCTAGGTGGTTGTCCTGCATCTTCAATAAACAAGCTACATGTAGTCCAAAATGCAGCTGCTAGAGTCCTTACCAGGTACCAGGCACTGGCTACCTATTAAATTCCGTATCAGTTACAAATTATTATTTCTTACCTATAAGGCCCTAAATGGTTTAGCTCTTGTGTACCTAACTAGACTCATACCACGTTACAATCCATCACGATCCCTAAGGTCTCAAAATGCTGGACTTTTTTTAGTTCCTAGGATAGCAAAGTTCACTAAAGGAGGTAGAGCTTTTTCACATTTGGCTCCCAAACTCTGGAATAGCCTTCCTGATAATGTTCGAGGTTCAGACACACTCTCTCTGTTTAAATCTAGATTAAAAACGCATCTCTTTCACCTAGCATTCGAATAATGTATCTCTTAAATTTGTGACTGCAGTTGTATCTGACAAATGCACCTTCTTATTCTTTAGCATGGGTTAAACTAATATACACATATACACAAGCTCCAGTCTGGATCCATTACACCTGAGAAGAGATGATGCTGAACCCTCAGAGGACCTCAGATGATGCTAACCCTGAATCAACAAACAGAACTAACAAATATTGCTACAAGTGTAATTGCATCATATAATAATTGCTGTTAATAATGTTCATCGTCTGGCTGACTACGTCTTGTATAGATTTTTCTGAAAAATCCTGTCATATGCACACAAACTGGCAGTCACCACTTATAAGCTACTACTAAATATTGTTGAAACTTAATTTTCTGTTAAGTTGCTTTGTAATGATTTGTATCATAAAAAGCGCTATACAAATAAAAATAAACTTGAATAGACTTCTATTATGTTAATAAGTTTAACCCTTGTGCACTGTTCGATTTCTGTGTACACCCTTTATGGAGCGGGTCAAATTGACCCTAATTGGATTCAATACAATTCCTCAAAAATCACACTATGAAAAACAACAAAGATTCAGGTACAAACTGAAAACTTTTATTATCAACATTTGTCAAATAGTCCCCCAAAAATATATCTGAAGGTATGATTTAATGAAAATGTTTTTTTTAACCATTTTTAAAGATATTTTGTTTTAACAAAATTTGAAAATAAACAGTATGCTGACTTGTTTTGCATATAATTTTTTTTTTTTGCTTTTTTTTTTCTTAGAACATCATAACTGAACAATTAAATGTAGCTGTATAATGAAAATTTTTATTTTCTTCAGTTGGCTGTTTTGTAAACTCATTTGATAAAGTCATGAAGTTACTTTTGACATGATGAGCAAACAGCAAGTGTGTGCTTTTGGCATATGAATTTCTTGCACTTCACACACATGATGCTGGTTTTGCTGTTGCGCTTGAATGGGCACACCTCACATCTCTTCCATTTTTTTCCCTATCATCTGTGTTCACTCCTTTATTTTCTGTGGGTCTGACTCCAGATGCACGTTTCTGCCCTCCATTTTCAGAATCTCTTTGGGTAGCTCAGGTTTGTCATTTGTAATTTGCCATTAATTTTGAACACCATGATTTAGCTTTTTGAAGTGTGTTTGGTTAGGGTTAGAACACTTTTAGATACACTTACACTTTAGAACTGGAGCTGATGCCAGACATACATGAAATTTTTATTTTTATTTTGTGTCTGTACAGTTTCTTTTGAATGGCTGTTTATGAGGGTCAAACTGACCCACGAACATCACACATGCAATATTCATTTTGCGTGTATATGTAAAAAAAAACAGCATGTTGAAACTTTGCATGCATATCCATGATGATAAATGAGAAAAAGTCACAAAATATCAATAAAAGAAAAAAAGGTTGAATATTATTTCAGGTAGCTTGAAAAAATAAATGATAGGTAATTTTTACCATCTGTGGCTTACAAAATATTTTCTGTATTGAAATAAGTGTGCAAAACCTAATTTTTTAGCTTCATAAAGTAGTAAAATAATAAAATAACAAAATATAACCAAGAAATTTTATTATTTTGGTTCAGTACAGTTTCCTTAGAGCGTTAAAATATGCAGGTCAAATTGACCTGCGAACATCACGAACGTAATAGTAATTTTGTTTGTATATGTCAAAAAACACCAGCATGTTGAAACTTTGCATGCATGTTCATGATGATAAATGAGAAAAAGTCACTAAATATCAAGAAAAAAAACATAGGTTAACCAGTATTTCCAACAACTAGAAAATCGAAACAGGTCAAATTGACCCACAACATAACACAAGGGTTAATATAATTAATACAGGCTTACCCTAAACCTAGTCCTAAATTAACATATTTAGCATTTTTACAATTTATTTTCAGTATTTATTTATATGTTTATTACAAATAAATGTATTATTACTATAATAAATAAAATATTCCTAATTAATAATAATACATATTTATTAATTACATTTATTTTCCAAATACAAATTCCTGCAAAGAATACATTTAGCTAACTTTAAGGAACAGTTACGCCCTCAAAGTATAGTGGTTTTCAACCTGTGGGCCGTGGCCCCCTAGTTTTCTATATTTATATTTTTGATACATATTATACAGAACAGCAAATTCAAGCATGCATAAATGGCTGCCAACATGTTCCCTCCTGACTGCTTGCTCCGCTGACTGTCTACCCGCTGCCGAGCTCTGCCTGGATCTGGTTTTCCCGTTTTGCTGAGCGGTGCCAGCCCGAGTTATTTTCTGTTCATTGCCAGTTCATTCTGGGGCTGTGCGATTAATATAAATCATCATAAAATCACAATTTGAGCATGCACGATTTTCCGCAGCCCTGACCTCCCGCAGTATGCTATCCAATCAAATCAGAATGCAACGCGCCTAGCGCGAGAACAGAACAGACTGGGCATATGCCTAACTCCAGGTTCACACACTGTCTGTGATGCGCCTTTTTTCAGAGCCCATGTTAAAGGATCAGAGCGTTCACACTGCACGCGGTAAAAGGCTAGAAATAAAAATGTGCAAAAATAATTAATATCTAGCACATGAGCATAGAGAGAGTTGTGAGCACACAGGATGCAGTTTAAGTGAGAGGAGACATGTTTTAAGTGCACACATGAGAGCAGCATGTATCTGCGCAAGCATGACTGGTTTTGTGACAGAGCAAATGAAATCTGCGTGCGGAAAGAGAGATTTGCACTTGTGCATTATTTTAATGTGCTTTCGCGTTACAATAATGCGCTCTCGTTGCTGCTTCTGCACCACATACACATACTGCATACACACTGCAAACGGAGTACATGTGAACCTGTATAATGTATAACAAATCTATTTCAACACCGCTACAATTAATGAGCTCTAAGAACAATGCACGGCAAAAAAGAAAAAAAAAGTCCTAGGAAAAGGGTTTTTTTTTTTTTTTGCCATAAGTCTAGAAATTTTGTTACACTTTTACTATAGTGATTAGGGATGGGCGTTTTCCGCAAATATCAAATTCGAATATTTGAGCTCACAAAAAACGAATATTCGAATATTTGTTTATTTAAATTAAGTTTAATAAGACAGACGTTATTTTTCAGCAACATTTCGTGAAAACCTTAAACAATGTGTGCAAACAAACAAAAAAGTAAAGATTAAAAGCAAAGAAAAAAAAAGTGAACAAAGAAAAAACTTAAATAAAGCAGCCTGCAGCAATTAGGCTACAGACCGTAGCCTACATTTAACTTGGAAACTTTTAAACTGTCTGCAAATCTTTCTTTTTTTTCTATTGTTTTACATGTTCTTGTTAAGGAACACAGGCAGTGCTTAATTTGTAAATTGTGAGGTCCTGGAACAAAGCGGGGTAACGGATCCGGCATGTGATTACAGGAGGGAGAGGTAACCGAACATTCGTGCAATCACATTGCTGGACCAGTTTAAGTGCATTTAGGGTCTGTAAGGTCATGAAAATGCCATGCGATTTTAAAACAACAATTTCCAGGCCTAAAAACGTTTTGAAAAAGTTGTGGAATTTTATTTTTCAAATCTCTGTGTAATAGATATATTTAATCAGGTCCTACATTTCTGTGGTTTTAATAATTCTCACAGCTTTCAAGTTTATAATGAGGTAAATCCCTGCATTTATTCAACAAAGCTTGTAGGTTTGAATAATAAAATAAATCCACACAAACAAGATTCAATCAGTCATTCGAAACCATAAACGCTCTTCTCTTCAGCGCATCTTGTCTGCATTTCAGCTTAGTTTTTCTTGTTGTTTAGCAAACTTGGCCAGTGTCTTGTGATATAAACGATAAAGCGCTTATGCACAGGATATTCAAAACGTACAAAAGAATATCGGCTAGATGGCAAAAAATTTACTTCAAACACACAAAGACATTAGCCTTTACAGACATAGTGTTTGAGTAAAGATAATGCTGTTCTATTCAAACAGTTATTTGTTTACCCTTCCTTTGCGAATAGATCTGTCTCCTCCAGGCAGTGCGCGCGTCAATCTGTGTGGAGGCGAGGTGAAGTGATGAGGTTTCGCTTAGAGCTTGAGGATCCAATGGCGTAATGAAGTTTTACTGAAAAGCTCTTTTAAATACTTATCATTGGTTAAATATTTATAAAACCCTCTGATTTAAAATAATAATAACGAATTATAATAGAGATATGAATTTTGTTTAATTTTACACGGCACATATCTGTCTGCCATATGGAAACGCCACCCCTGGAGGAAGGGGATCCGCCAAAATGAGGTGCCAGATCCGATTTCGGAGGTGCCGAACACAGGCATGTCAACATGATCGGGGGGAAGTCAGCTCCTTAGTCTGTTAACAATAAGGCCGGCTGCGAAGAAAACGCACTCTGACTGCACAGATGTTGCCAGGACACACAAATAACGGAGTGCTGAGAGACTACGTTTTTTGAAGCGCTTTGTGTTTTCGTTTCACCACTGAATGGGATCCTCATCTGGTGGAATACATGGCTCCAGCAAGAACTGTTCCCACTAGTCTCGGCTGGACTCTCTGTATAATCATTGCTGAAAAACTGGCTCAGCCTTTTCCGACGAGTGGGCATTGCCGGTGTCAGAACACCGGATCCTCTTCATCGTTGGTGGTGGCGGCTGCATCCGCCCCACTCTGATAATGAAAATGCTCTGATAATGTTCCAAAAAAAAATAATTTCTTACTTCACTCATGTTTTCCTCGAGGAACTGGAGACGTTTGTGCCGAGGGTCTAGGGCAGACACGAGAAGAAAACTTTTCCCTGCATTCTCCAAGTCAGCGGTGTTTATTTGTTGCTTGAGTGTGATATGCCGCAACAATGTTCTTAAATTCGTTCTTTTTCAGTGATTCTCCACAGCATATTTGAAGCACTGTAAAAGACCACAGTTCTTATTCATTCATTAAATATTTTTTGCTTACAGCCATTTTCAAATATTCGGTAGAGAATCACAGAAAGTGACTGAATTAAGTTTTATTGTGGATTTTTTTAATAGCAGAATTCAAATATAATTTTTATTTATCGAATAATTACAGCAGAACGAATATTCGAATGTTCGACTATCCGTGCACACCCCTAATAGTGATAGATATTTTTGATAATGCTCTAATTGGTTTTCTTTTGGAAATATGTTTCAAATTCATCCTGAATGCATTTATGACTGTAAAGCCTATCTGCGTGCGTCAAAATTGCAATTAAAATTGAAATAGCAAAATTGATCAAAGAAATCGCAATAGTTTTTTTTTTCCATATCGCACAGCCCTAGTTCATTCAATAAATAGAGTTTAAAATCTAGCTTCTGAGTACTAAGTTATTAACCCAACAATAGCGGGATCAGTTGAATTTTTTTGCAGTGGGCCGCGCAAACATTAGTGTGTGGTTGTGTGGGCCTCGATTTGAAAAAGATTTGGAACCACTGGCATAGTTCATGTACACACAAACAATGTGAGGTCTTGTCAGACTGTGTATTGAGGTTAATGGAGACGACATGAACAGTCTCACATTCAAGCGTCAGTGTTAATACTCATGAACAAAACATCTTAATAGCAGGTCTCCAGCACTGGCTCACCTCCTGACATACATGCTGCAATCATTTCAGATTAGTAGTAGGGATGTGCGATTGATCAAAATCATCATAAAATCACGATCTGAGCCTGCACAATTTCTAAATCATTTTATAGCACAATTTTCCACGGTCCCATCCTCCTGCAGTATGCTATCTGATCCAATCAGAATGCAGCACACCTGAACGGAGCGCGAGAACAGAACAGACTGGGCATATGCCTACATAACTCCAGGTTCACACACTCTGTCTGTGGTGCATATTTTTTTTCCGAGCCCATGTTGACGGATCAGAGTGTACACACTGCACGTGGTAAAAGATGCGAAAGATGTGAACAGAAAAGGATAGAAATAGAAAGGTGCTTAAATAATTCATATCTAGCACATGAGCATAGAAAGAGTTGTCAGTGCACAGAACACAGTTCGAGCTAGATGAGAGGCATGTTTTAAGTGCGCTCACTCTCTCCGGGTGAGAGCAGCGTGTATCTGAGCAAGCACATCTGGTATTGTGACAGAGCAAAGGAAATCTGCATATGAGCAGAGAGATTCGTGCTTGTGCATTATTTTAATGTGCTTTCGCGTTACAATATTGCACTCACACTGCTGCTTCTGTACCCCATACACATACTGTATACGCACTGCAAACGGAGTACATGTGAACCTGTATAATGTATAACAAATATATTTCAACACCTGAGGCACCGCTACATTGAGCTCTATGACCAATGCAAGGCAAAAAAGAAAAAAAATCCCTGGACACGGGATTTATTTACTTATTTTTTGCTACATGTCTAGACATTTTGTCACAGCTTTACTTAGTGATTATTTTGACTTATGTCTGTTCTAGAGACATGGTACAACGTTTTTATAAAACTCTAATTGGTTTTCTTTTGGAAATATGTTTCCAATTCATACTGAATTCATTTATGACTCTAAAGCATGTCGGTGTGTGTGTAAAAATCGTGATTAAAATCGAAATGGCAAAATTGATCAAATAAATTGCAATAGGTTTTTTTTTGTCCACATCGCACAACCCTAATTAGTAGACACTTATTTAGTAGGTCACTTGAACACACATAAAACCTCTCAAGAGACAAAACTGTGGAGACTTTGCATGGCAGCTCTGATCGTACCTGTAGGAGCCCCGACTCGGGCCCGACCCTGGACTCCATCATCAGAGTTTTCATCTGTGAAGACACAGGCTAGGCTGTAGTCATCGTGATTCTGCTGAAAAGTCCTCTACTTTGTGCTAACATTTTATACTAGACTGCCTCACAAATGAGGGCCAGTGAGTGCTGGAGTTGTGCAAAAATTGCTTCTGGAAGAGGGATTGATACAAATGCATCGTGCTCAAACGTCCAGAAAAAGTAAGCATCACGCGTCATATTTTGTTTCACAATAGAGCTTTGGCTCTCTGTAAGGCTAATGTTGCTAAAGCTACCATTGTCTCTGCCTGTTTTCACTAATGCTGCCTTCACGTGCTACCAGAATGATCACGAATAGGAATGTAGTTAGCAATGTGTTCAGTAAGCTCTTGAGCTCTTGAAGCTCCGCACTCTTCTGAGAAGGGAGCAGGGTTGCCAGGACTTTGCAACAAAACCCTCCTGCTGACATGAAAAGCAACCGGCAGCAATAGTGGACTTGGCAACATTGGAAGAGAGGTGGGAGCACCAGCTAATTTTCATTTAAAAGGGACATGCACTTAAAATTTCCTAAAAGTGCAAATTCAACAAGCTATAAAAAATGATCTGTGGGGTATTTTGAGATAAAACTTTGTATACACACTCTAGGGACATCAGAGAACAATTTAAAATATTGTGTCAATGTATTCTATAGCACCTTTAAGGTGTGCATGTTTGTGTTAAAGAAAAGCAACTATATGAAAACACTAACAGGGTGTTTATCAAGCAGAGCTGAAAGGCAAAATGTACTCCGCTCTATGGGCCTATTCAGTGTGCAAAGCTTTAATGCAGAACTGTCCTAACTTCTCTGTACCTTGAGACTAACGCAGTTTAGAAAACTACTTAAAGTAAAAAAAATTACAATAAAAATCTCACAGAAAATGCAGAATATGATGGACTTCATAGACTTCTGTCTAAATAAGGACTTCATAGACTTATGTCTAAATAAGGACTTCATAGACTTCTATTATGTTAATAAGTTAAATATAATTAATACAGACTTACCCTAAACCTAGTCCTAAAATAAAATATTTAGCATTTTTAAAATTTATTTTCAGTATTTATTTGCATGTTTAATACAAATAAATGTATTAATTCTATTATAAAAAAAATATTTCTAATTAATAATAATAAATATTTATTAATTACATTTATTTTCCAAATGCAAATTCCTGCAAAGAATACATTTAGCTAACTTCAAAGAACAAGAATGGACCAGTCCCACATTCAAGTGTCAGTGTTAATACTCATGAACAAAACATCTGAATAGCAGGTCTCCAGCACTGCCTCACCTCCTGACATGCATGCTGCAATCATTTCAGATTAGCAGACACTAATTTAGGTCACTAGCACACGCATAAAACCCCCTCAAGAGACAAACCTGTGGAGACTTTTTAAGGCAGCTCTGATCGTACCTGTAGGACTCCCGACCCAGGCCAGACCCAGGACTCCATCATCAAAGTCTCTATCTGTGAAGACATAGGCTAGGCAGAAGTCATCGTGATTCTGCTCAGAGTTGAGCTCAAGAAATTTCTCCACACCAATGTTTGGTAATCGAAAAGGGTTAGATATATTATCTTTTATATCATCAGTAGTGTTGATCTGAAATGAAAATGCAAACAAACATCAGATTAATACAACGGACTGCAGTCTATGTTCATGTTCTGTGTGAACGCCCCTTTAAGCAGCAAAAAAATATTTTAGAGTAGCAGCCTGGGACCAAAAAGTAAACTATACAAGTCTTCAAAAGAGCTGCAGTACAGAACAGACATGCTTTTATTTATATCTGGTCTATCCTGGCTGAGATCTGTAACCCCTCTGATGGAACTTGTATTCTAACCAGCAAATCACATTGAAGAAGAATATCCTGTTTATATTCCAGACATATTTACATTAGCATCAGTAACTACAAATTACACTTAATCTATATTTCACTAGGGAATGACATGCATATAATTAAAAAGTAGACAGAAGAAAGAGAGAACACACTCACCTTGATTCTCTTCACCATGAAGCCAATATTCTGGATGCCCTTAAAATCTGTGCTTTGATAGATGGAGTTAATGGCCTTCACATGACTGGAAATCTGCAAACCCAAAAGAACAACCATATAAATGTACAATGTAAAAAGCTGCAGGTACCATATACCACAGTCACCTGTGCTTCAGGTGTACCTGTGCGATCACAGCATCCCTGCTGCCGTAGTATTTGTAAAAGAGATGATCTGTCTGGATGAAGAGCTGACAGGTATTTTTCTCTGCCTGTGCTGCACGACGTTTCCTCAGAATCACCGGTCCATCAGCCATCTCTTCGTCAATCACGTGGTTCGGCTGCTGCAGAAAAAAATCAGCAGGATGCATAAAAAAAAATTAAGTGAAGAGTCTAAGAATAAAAACATTTATGTTTGGGCAAATAGATAAAATAATTTATAATTATTTATAAAAATAAAAAAATTCATTTCTCATAATTTAGAATCTATATCTAATTTATATCTGATGAATTATGGATGTATTTAGGCAAGGTATCAAATTAAAATCTGAAATTCAGAACCACCGGAAACAGGAAATGTTCCAAATATCTGTGTGTGGCCCGGTTTCCATGTTTGTTTGTATTTTGAGATCAGGATCATGATGCTAGTTGGTGATATCAGGGTTGTTGGTGCTGACCTGGGTGGGCTTCTTCACTGCAGATGCCTGGTATTTCTTCATCCTCTCAAAAACAGAGTGATCTGCACAGCCACCTTCTGCTCCATATTTATGAGGATAATCTGGGTAGGTAAAATTAAGAGTTTCTTGAATACCAAAGCATGAACCATACTGTTAACATGTGAAGTCTCTAATCAGGTGACCCGCTGCAATTGTAATTCACTCAACTTCATTAATTTATGCCCTTTTGTTTACATTTTCTATTTATTTTAAACTTCAGTATTAGACATAATAATATGAAGCTTTACAGTGAGGAAACTGCAAAGAGCACTATCACACATTAGACCTAAGGGAAAACTGCAAACGCAGCAGTTACCAAGTTCACCTATTCCTGTAACTGTAACTGTAATGGGAACCGCGCAAAGCGTTATTGATATTTGACTTCTCAGCCTTTTTGTGGCTGCAGAGTATAAAATCTATTATATTAACTGCACTGCTTACTATTTACAGAATTTAACACAGCACTGACAGGTTCTTTGATTATTGCTACTGCTGACCAATCACTACTTGACGGCTACATTTGATGACTGAACAAAGAAAACGTTCTGTACTTTCACTCACACTCACAACTTTTATATTTAATGGATAAAACACTATTCAAAATACTGTTTAAAAGTTTGGAGTTTGTCCAAAAATGCAGTAAACACTATAATTTATGAAATACAATTAAAAACTCTTTTATTTTTAATATATTTTATTTAAAATGTAATGTTTTCTTGTGATGTCAAAGCTTTTCAGCCGACATTACTCCATTCCTAATTGTCACATGATCCAGAAATCTACCCCCCCCCCATTGTTATTGCATCCTTGTTGAATAAAAGTACAAAAAAAGTACACTAAATATATCTTAAGAGGAAAATCATATAAAATATTTTTGCAATATTTATGCAGATTTTATTCTGGACTCTGCTTTCACTTCTTGCAATAACCAAACATCAGCAGATTTTAAAATGAATTTATAATCAAGGGTCTACTCTAGATATTGTACTTTATATTTTTAGTGGTATGTCTGTCTAAACTTTTTTACAATAAAAATAAATAAATAAATAATACTTTATTTGCTTTTCTGCATGCTTCTATGGGTTTTGATTTTTTTCTGTTGTTATTAATGGGGCCCCATTAATACAATCATATTCTTTTATCATCTTTTAACATTCCAATCACTGTAAAAAGGAATTATTGATCCTGAATTGACATGATATGTTATGTTGATCACCTCTGGACTCAACCTTGCACAAATCCAAATTCTGAGCCATTATTTCAGGCATGCTATTTCAAGCTCCCAGGACTTTTTTTTTAAATAATACATCAAAATGTACAATTCTGTCAGTACAGAAAAAATTCACTGCCTTAAAATTTGGTACAGCTGATATTATTCTGATGAATATCAGTTTGGCTGATGACCAGCAGAGTATCTAACAACTCACAGATTAGATAAAGACAGACCGCAAACAAATAATGAAAAGAATACAACAGAACCCAAGCAGTTTTATGTTGTCTGCAGCTCTTACACAATAGTCTAATTACCCATGACTGGTTCAGGTTTGAGAGATGAGAGCTGGTCTAATGAGACAGCAGAACTCTGAAAGTTCACTCAGTGTCTAAGAGAACTCCACAGAAAACAGTATCCAAACACAGACACTGAGAAAGCCCACACAAGTTACTCTCTTAATAATCTATACAATTCGGCATCATGTGCATGGCTTCATGACATCACGATTATGTATCTGGTTGAGTGGAACTGCTGTATTAGCCCATTCGTCACTGGATGATTCACAGGATGAAAAAGGTGTACAAGGAAGTGTGAAGACACTGAAGCTCACCCATAAACATCACTCATTCTCCTGAGAGAACTTGTTTACTTCAAGCAAGAACTGACTGTTGTGGAATGATGTTAGCATGTACAGACAATGAGTCATCAAAATGTGCTCTGTCATGTGAGGGCATGGAGGAGAAGAGAAGATGTATGTGGCTGAAGGTCATGGTGGTAGTTAAGAAAAGACTGTCATGCTGATCTCTGATCACAACGACTCAATTTCTTCTCTGTGAGGTTTTTATTGTCCCACACTGAATACGGCCCTATCCAAATGCAAATCTATGTTGGGCAGAACAAGAGAGACATCTGTCTAGATGAAACGAGTCTGAAAGGAAATCCCAAGTGCCTTGAGGAAAGTACTGAAATCTGTCTTCTGAGATGAGAAAAGTCTCTGACTTGTCAAAGTAATCTAAATGGAAGAATTAGCTTTTAGCTAAAATCCCAGATTTATTTTTACTCTTGCAATAAAATAAAAAATGTGGATTATTTGTTATTCATGCCCTGACACATTTTTGCTAAGTAATAAATAGCAAAACAACACCACCACATAAATAAAACTACAAACAACTACTCAGAGACGCAAGCTGTGGTTGTGAGAGGTTGTCTCAAATGGGAAGTGCAGGGTTTCAGTATTAACAACCCATATTGTGATGACTGAGTTTATCAAATAATGCAATAATGCCAAATGATCCATTAAAAACGAAAATTACCAGAGGCAAATGCCAGGTTAGTAAGAAGACCTAAATTGAACTCTAAAATCTTTGTTGAAAGGTAATATTCCCAGGACCAAAAGGATGTTGAACAGGAAAATGTCTCCTACAGGAAAACAAAGACTTCCTGAAAAAACTTCATATTAGTTATCCATTAATTTGCATCAATACAGTACAGTAGATGTGTTCACAGTAGTGAATGCATGTAGATGAAATGATGAATTTGATGATTTCTCAAAGGGATATATTTGTGATCTTGGTTTACAGCGGCTCCAGGACTAAAGCTCTGCTGGAGCATTAAATTATTCTAGTTAATATAAATTCCCTTAAATTAGATATTAAGAACAGCAGCCCAATGAAAGAATAATTAATTATAGGCATTTCTTTTTAAGAGAAGTTGACTGAAACCAATTCTAAATATGGTCAATTACATTCTTCAAAATTTTTGATTTTAGCATTTAAAGGTTCAGTGAGGTTTTCCTTAAAGTGTGTGTTTCATTTATAACATACCCACATGAAACATTATGAGCCTGGCATGAGCCAATGAGTGATCCAGAGTTCACTCCCCTCTCCAGCTGCTCTCCTGACCTCTGTACTTGTGCTTCAATAGACCACTGTCAGCCACAATTAAATCTTTCTTTTTCCTTGCTATAGATAGAAACTCGCTGTCCCCATCTGACCGCATCCAGTCTTGCAATGAACACACATCAGCTCTATTTAATGATGATAAACTCTCTAACTTATTGTATATGCACCAACTCAGCATGTAAACAGCATATGTCTGTGAGCTAGAGTTAGTTATCGTGTTCCTCCCACAACTGATAGCGATACTGAGCACTTCATCACTTCAAAGTACTAGAATGACATAGGTGTGAGGAAAAGACACTTCATTTCCTTTTGCACTAGTACATGCTGTTAATATTAGAATCAGTTTCCTTGTTGCTTGTCCAGTTTTGTAATGTATTCTCTTAAAGGGACAGTTCAAATATCATAATTTTCTCACCTTCAGATTGTTCTAACCCTCTATGATGTTCTTTCTTCTGTGGAACATGAAAGAAGATATTCTGAAAGCCAATGTCCAAACATTATTGAACACTGGACCCACGGACTTTGATTGTATGGAAAAAAACAACAACAGATTATTATTATTTTTTTAAATATCTTCTTCATAATTGAATAAAACAGGGACTTATGTGAGGATCCTGTTTGTGGACTTTTGTTCGGCTTTCAACACCATCATCCCAACAGCCCTCCAGACCAAACTGACCCAGCTCTCTGTCCCTAGCTCTATCTGTCAATGGATCACCAGCTTTCTGACAGATAGGCAACAGTTAGTGAAACTGGGGAAATTCATGTCAAACAGCCGCTCCACCAACACCGGTGCCCCTCAGGGATGTGTTCTCTCCCCACTGCTCTTCTCACTGTACACCAACCACTGCACCTCTAAAGACCCTTCTGTCAAGCTCCTAAAGTTTGCAGACGACACTACAGTCATCGGCCTCATCCAGGACGGTGACGAGTCTGCTTACAGACAAGAGGTTGAGCAGCTGGCTGTCTGGTGCAGTCTTAACAACCTGGAGCTGAACACGCTCAAAACAGTGGACTTTAGGAGAAACCCCCCTGCACTCCCCCCACTCACCGTTCACATATCGCATCTTTTGAGCGCTCAAGTTCTTTATTTCAAATGTAGGCGCGTGTTATGCACGCTCATAATGGAAGCAACGCGGTCGCAACGAGCTCGTTTTTTCCAGGCGCGTCCGAACCACATCGAGTTAAAAAGTTCTCAACTTTTCAGAATGCCGCAAGCGCACCGCAGGTGATGTAACTTCCTCACCTTTTCCGTAACAACTTTGAAAGCCCAGCCAAGATGAAGGAACAGCTGATAGCTGCATGTGGATTTTTAAATGTATTTAGTAGCAGAGCTACTGCAAGCAGTTTTTAGTGCTGCAAATCCATTAATCTATTGCTGAAATTTCCGCGTCTTCGTGGAGAGAGCAGGTCATGGTTGCTTAGCAACAGCAACAGCTATTGGATTAATTATAAATATTAATCCAAAATATTTATAATTGTGTTCTGAAGATGAACAAAGCTGTTATGAGTTTGGAACGACATGGGGCAGCTGATTAATGACATAATTTTCATTTTGGGGTGAATTAACCCTTTAATACCAGTCTCATTACAAGAGGCAAAATTCACAGAAAGGCATTAGCATTTATTTGAAAGTTCATTATAACTTTTGACCACAAGGTGGCACTGTCTCAAAACTTTATGAGTACTTTCAAGTCATTGTCTCAATGTTTTTTACAAAAGTTTTGTAATGTTACACCAATGCATTTGTAAAATATAGCACTTTATATCATAATACTCTATTGTAGTCTATGGCAATTTTGTCTGAAGATGAAGGTCTTGGTGAAAATCGGACGAATCGTCTAGGATGGACAAGTTCTAAAAAGTAGGTTTTACGAACAATTAAAATAGCGAAAAAACTAAACCTTAAGTTTTTTTTAATTTTGGTGTCAATTTGACTCTGCATGAGCCAAGGAATCTGAGGATACAATAATTTTCCTTCCCTCATGATTCAAAAGTTATTAGCATAAAGGTGAGAGAAATTTTGAGCTGCTATATACTTCAAGAGCGGATTAAGAAGAAGAAGAAAAAGAATAATAAGAAAAAAAAGACGACTGACAACGGATTCAATAGGTGCCATTACACCTTTTAATAATAATAATAAGCTTATTTTTGCTTATATATTTTCAGTGTTACATGATCCTTCAGAAACCATTATAATATGCTAATTTAGTGTTCAATATAAATATTTATTCTTATTATCAATGCTGAAAACAGTAGTAAAAACTGAGATACATCTTTGATGAATAGAAAATTCAAAAGCATAGAATGTTTGAAGAACATTTATTTAAAATAGAAATCTTTTGTAGCATTATAAGTGTCTGTACGGTCACTTTTGCTCAACAAAAGTATTAATTTCTTTCAAAGGAATAAATAAATAATAAAGAAAATAAATAATACAACTGCCCCAAACGTTTAAACAATTGTGTATATAATATTTATATAAAGAGAAAAGTGTACCAGATACCAAGCTGCTAATCTTTGACAGGCTGTCACTTTTTATAATTTCTTTTACATGAGGATATTCTAACAGTGATAACATACACTAGTATTTAAGAGGCTTTATCAGCCTGCTGAGCTGGAAAAGTGCACCACTATGTTTGATTAAGGGAGAGAGTGACAGAATGCAAGATAGGGAAATTAAGACAAAAACTGTAAAGTCACACAGCACACTACAGGACTCAAGCTTGTTTCCTTCAAACTTGTAGTCTGTGCCTAGTCTGGGGAAAAGGGGAAGATCACTGTACATAAAAGGGATTTTGCTAAAAGTAGTTTATTTACATGTTGATGCATCTAAAGCTGAGCAACTGGTTATCTTAAAATGACTTGATGAATATACACCACTGTTCAAAAATTTGGGCTTTTTTTTTTTTAAAATAAATTAATACTTTTATTCAGCAATGATGCATTAATTGATTAACAGCATCAATAACAGTATCAATGCAGTTAAAGGAATAATAAAAAAAAAGAAAACAGTTACTTTACATAGTAATAATATTTCACAATATTATTATTATTTCTTTTTTTTTTATCAATAATTGCAGCCTCAGTGAGCATAAGTGACTACTTTCAAAAGCATTTAAAAAACATTAACATTAAAAAACTGCCCCCTAAATTTGAATGGTATGTGTACAAAAAGATTTGTTTGCTAAATATATCTACATAATCTAAAATAATCCATAGAATCTATAAAAATTTAGGGATGTGTAATATCACAATTTTAATCTTGGACTATTAAAATGTCTCCTTGATCTGCTTTTAAGGAAATATTGAAGTATCGTGCTACAGCACACATTATATCAGTTGCAGTTCTGGCACCTCTGTCTTAATATAGGCTACTGTACAACATGACATACATTCACATAAAATGTTAATTCAGCAGAAGAGTTACACTTATGGGACACTGCACTTATTCGCAATTACTTTGCGCTTTAAAGCCTTGCCGGTTAAACATTTAATTTGCGTGCTGTTCTGACGTGCGCTTTTTCTGAGCGTGTACACCTGAAGAATGTGCACACACTAAAAACTGTGACAAACAGTGGCTGACATATTAACACAGTCAGTTATGTGTAAAGTGAAAGAAAACAGTTGAAAGAAAGAAAAATACCTGCATGCTTAGATGCATGCAGGTCTTAAAGTGGCAGTACTAAAAACATGCTGCTGCTTGTCAGTAATGTTAATAAAACAACAAACCATAAAAAAGTGCTCATGACTGAAGAATGAAAATACAGTTGCTTTAATAAGAATAATAGTAAGACCAAAATAGTAAGCAAAATAGTAAAATAGTAAGACCAAAATGACAAAGAAGCATGATAAAATTGTGAATCGTGGTATTCCTAAAAAATGATATTTTCCTGATATTGCCCACCCCTAACACAAACACGGTCAGAAAGCTAGACACACTAAAACATTATATTGATTAAGGTTATGATGTAGATCATTACAATGCAATATCAGCTCACCGATATCATCCTCATGGTAGATGACTGAGTGGTAGGGCACATTCTGGTCTTTGAGGTATCTCTCGGAGGGTTCTACGTAGTATGTGCCCATATGGCTCTTAATGAAACCCTCAAATTTCCCATCCACGATAGAGCCATGTGTCAGAGTGCCCTTCTCACCTGCAAAATAAAAACAAACCAGAGATTAAAGACCAGCAAATGCTATTGTAAAGTATTCAGGGCACAGTAAGAGCACTCTCTCTCTCTGTATGCTGGGAGACAGAGGGAATGTTATGGAATATGGAAGCTTCCATATTATGATCCAGTCATTCATCTCCAAAAACATAAACACACACAGTGCACACACCACACAACCAATGGTGCTTTTACACTGCATGTTATGGCTTGGCTTGTCTCAGTTTGTGCTTCCACTGCAGTTTAGTACCGCTTTAAAGTGGAGGGGATTATAGACATAGTCTATAATTATAGTTGCACTGCTTCTACTGTCATGACCTCCTGAAAACCTTTTTTATTCCGCATCGCCCCATCAAGGTCTCGCTGGATCAGCTCCTCTGCTATCAAAGAGAAGTATTGTTAATATCTCTGCAATTCCACAGAGAACCTGTGCCATCCCGGCCTGCTTCAAGCTCTTCTGTGAATACTAGAGGTTACAAGATTAAGCACCGAGCAATGTTTATCGTTTAGAGAGTACAAAGTGTGCTAATGGATAACAAAGGGGGAGAGAGGGAGCGAGAGGGTTAGAGAAAGGCTGGGAAAAAGAAGATAAATTGGCTTTTTCATTTCAAACATTTTTGGGAAAGTGTGTACAAATTCAGAAGAGACAGAAATGAGCAGTACAGATAAGTGTTTCAGTCATAGTTTTGTCTTTTGACAAAAATATTGTTAATTGTAATCAATATTTCATATTGATGCTGGTGAGTGCCTCACAGTGAGTCAAAATGATTAATCTGGGTTATTAACTTGATACACTTCTACACAGTGATGCTCTGACATGTCGAAATTTATAATTGAGCGTGTGCTCATCACGTCATATGTATGCCACAATAATAATAATAACCTTAAATTGTATGCCCTTGCTGAACAAAGGTAATACTTTATCACATTTTCATACATTCTGAAATGTATATAACAATCTCCAACATATATGATTGACTTTCTACATTTATCTTAAACAATTACTAGCTTTTACTAGTTTTCATCAACAGTAAATTTTGCCATTTTCATTTTATTCAAAATGTAAGAGGCGTCTCACCTTCAATGCTGTAATACAATACTTTAAAAAAATATTTAAAACATCCTCAAGAAACAAAATATCAATAAAAAAATGTGTACATTTTCATTCTTAAACTGCCAGTAAAAAGTTGATCCGATAACTTGCCATTTTTGATCTGTGGTGTTAAAAAATCTACTGTTTTAAAGGTGAGCGATAGCATTGTTTATTAGAGTTAATTCATCACTTCCAATAAATAAACAGTTTAGAACAATTCTCAACCATGTTTACTTCCTCAGGCCTAAAGTCCTTCACTCACTCATATCACCAGATCACATGAACGTCATCTCCTGACAATACCAGTTATTATGAAGCATCCTGTGGTAAGCAGGAAATTACATGAATCCACTCAGAGGAATTCAGAAACTGAAAGGGTGTGTCAGTAACAGGGTCAGGGGAGATGTTCAGAGTCAGTAAGGATGCCTGATCAGATGAAGAGAAAAAGGAAAGTAGTTTCTGTCCATCATTTCAAGTACAAAGGTAATTGCTCCGATCTCACTAATGTGTGCTTATCCCAAGCTGTACCCATCATCAGTCAGGTTCAGTGCCTCATCGCACTACTAGGTACATAATGAGAATAAAGTGATGATACAGATGTCATGATGTCAGATCAGAAACTTCAGAAATTATCAAATGAAAATGAAGAGTAACTGAACAAGGCATTTCATTCACTTGTGCAAAAGATGAGATCTGAAAGTACTGACTGTAAAGAAAATGCTCAAAATTTATAAAGTGACTGGATTAAAATTATCAGTGACAAAAGAAAGTAGAAAGCTTTACAATCTAACATTAGAACCAGGCAACTGTTTAAAATGTGTCCTAGCAGAATTTGTGTGTTTTGAAGTGTTTTACATAAAATAATTGCATTCAGTGTCTTGACAAAATTCTAACATTAAAAAAAAAGTTGTATGAATTTGCGCTATGGGATGGCATAACCTGAGCCACTCATTCATCATAGGGTACTTTTCCCCCAAAGTTTTAGGCATTTTCTGTGGATCACATGAAAGTACAATACCACCAAAAATTTTTCCTTTTAAGACGTTTTCCTCACTATATCAAAATTATTCTCTACCTTACCAGAGCTTCACAAAAATCACTCTACATCTTCAAAAAGAGTGTACAAATACAATAGATGGAGACAACATTTCCCCGGCAACTCAGGAAGTGTGTTGGGGTGGATGCATGCCTTTATGTAAAAGTGTGTGCATGTGTGAGTGCTGAAAAGATGCCACGCTCACCATAAATTTCTCCAGTGTAAATGTGAGAGGTGTCATAGGGAATCTCTTCTCCAGAAACCTCCACCTTCAGATCGGGAGCGAAGAGAGAGGTGTCCCTCTTCATCCGAAGGTTAAAATGCCTGATGGAAGGAGAGGGAGAGAGGGAGAGAGAGAGAGAGAGAACAAGATTAATGGACTGTGAAGTTGCCCACGAGTGTACAAAAAATGTGTCCCAACAGACACACATATTTGGGATGCTGTGCAACACACACCAAAATACTAACAGTCTGAGCCAAGTCAGAATAAGAGTCATGATGCAGCACATTACTGAAACTATGAGATAAAGGAGGAATACGGGAGATCTGCCAAACAGCATTACTCACTGCCAAAAAAATGTTTCTCATTTACTTCACTCCTCACAACATCCTTGTATCGGCCGATGGCAATAAAAAAAATCGACCATGCCGATAGATCGGTTGCCCGATATGTTTTAATAAACAAACATACAAGGGATGGAGAATGTATATGGCATTACAAGTCTATTAATACCCACAGAGCTTTCTGCAGAGTACTGTGTGTGCAGATTACATCAGTCATTTGTTCTGTTGACAGAACAGAGAGAGAGAGAAAAAAATGTCATGCTCTGCTGAAGTGGCACTGACCACCCTGCAATCATGGATTCCCTCAGGATAAACGGGATCAGGCATCAGCCATGCTCGTGCAGCTGAGTCTGTGTGTTTGTGTGTGTGTGAAGCCCTTGTATCTAATATATCAGAGGACTAAAAGAGCCAGATGAAAGCTGTGGACAAGATGTGCCTCTTCATGGGAGATTTTAATTATGTTAGCTAGAGAAAAGGCATTGCACCTGAAAAAGCACAAAGCTGAATTTCATAAGAGGCTCAGTAAAGGAACAGGACGACTCAAAGCCGAAGGGGTGGAGCCATGTCCCTGTAGTAAACACTCCTAATGTACAGGACAGCTGCTCAGTGCTCCACCCAGCATGAGTTTGACCTTTCTGCAGGTGAGACTCACTGCTAACATACGTGCGTACTGTCATGAGGAAACTGAGAACAACAATGAGAGAGAGTGGGAAATGAAGAGGAGTAGGAGGAAAAGGAGAGCGAGAGGAAACTAAAGTACAAAGAGTCCTGGAGGGAGAACGGACAGGTGGAGGAGGTCCGGCCATTCTAAGAACTCTCTCTAATTAAAACTAACATTCACATAGACACACACACCCTCCTAAATGAGGACACACAGACATTTACAATGTACAGCCAAGTAAACTTACATATATTTCCACTACACAGCCTTCTAAATAAGAGGACTCCATAGACCTCAAATGTTTTTATTTGCAGCTAGTTCTAAACACTATATCCTCCTCACTTCGACCCTATATAATAGCATCATCAACTAATCGCTTAATCTAATTCAGAGATATAAACCTAAAAAAATACAATTCTACCAACAATTACTGACCCTCATATTGTTTAAAACCTTTTGAACTATTTCTTCTGTGGGACTCAAAAGGGACTGTTTTTTTTATCAAACTGGTTTCTCTTTTTAACAAAACTACATTGAGTAAGGCTTTCAAGCTTGAAAAAGGGAAAAAAAGGCAATATCATAAAAGTATAAGGAAAAAAAGTTTTGAACATGAAAGTGATTAATGATTTAATGCTTAAATGGGAATTATTCCTTTAGACAGGAGGTTTTGTGAGACATACACTGACAGTAAATTGTTAATGTTAACGGCAACTCCCACTTGGTAGTAAACATAAAAGCCTGTAGTACACATTCTCTAGTACAGAAGGACATTAGGAGTACAGTAGAACAGTTATGTTCATACAATTCACAGAGTCACTAACCAGTGCTTTAACACACAAAAGACATGAATACCTCACGACAAGCACTGATAGGTATCAGCACCTACCATTTCTGGGTGGACACATTAGCAGAGATTTGAGGAGTGAGCATTTTACGTGTTCTTTCTTGAAAGATCCGGAGACGTGTTGTGCTCAGACAAAAGGAAGTAATGCAGGAAGTCTCAAAGTTTTCAAAAACCCAGTGTCTAACTCAGAGAACCTTCGTCAACATGTGACTCAGCTCATGAACAACATCCGCCGGTGGGCATTCAACATTCCATGGTGGGCTTACACTTCAAAACCACCCAAGCACCCAAAACCCCAACACACTTGCTCGGTCTACACCTCATCTAGCCATATGAGTCATAGAGGAGACCACAGAGCATCACATTTCCCCCCAGAGACCACAGCCATTCAGAGTCTTTGCCATCCATCTCAAACCAGTGCATGACTTAAAAAACAATGTAAAAGCCAACAGTGGTGATTTCTATATCCCCACCTCTGGTGCATCTGCAGATAAATATATATATATATATATATATATATATATATATATATATATATATATATATATATATATATATATATCTTTATTGATCATTATATGCAAAAATGATCTTTCTTGTCCAGATTTTCTCAGTAGTTAGGCTAATTGTCCCACTCTCAATATATTATTTTTTTTTTGTTGGTTCGATTCATAAAATATGCAAGAGTATGCCTGCTTAAAGTATTGTAAATAAGAAAAAAGAAAAAGAAAAAAAAAGAAAGCAAAGACGAAAAAAAAAAACCTTTTAAAAACAAGTATAAGTTTTATAGTACCATGGGTGGGAGGCAAAAACTCTCCATTTTCTTTTCCAATTATACTTCGGTCCATTAGGTTTCTTACAAGTGCATTTCATCCCACTGATGCAGAAGGAACACTGTACTAAAATATAACATAAAATAGTGGGATAATTAGATTGCATTTAAGGTGTTCCTTCTGTAAGAACAGTTTTACTAGATTTAAGTAAAACTATTTTTAATAATAGTTTACTTATGAACAGAACTTTCTCTTTTTCAAACGCACCAACAGGAGTATTATTAGAACCATTAAGCCACAGGAATCGTTAAGAGGAACCAGAACCGGAACCAGATTAATTAATTTCCAGAGATACTGACTTTGTTGGTCAGCACTACCTTGGGTCGACACAGTGCTAGATTAGAGAGCATCACCGCCTTCGGCCGTTTGCTTCTCACACAAATTATCAGCATTTCCACTTAACACTACTGCAGAGGGCTGTGTTTATCCTAATGTGATGATGGCAACATCTGGGAAATCAGAGTGTTTGTAAATACTACAAAAAAAAAAAATCACAAAAAAAAACAAACAAACAACTGAACTCAGCAAAATGTAAAAACGTAGGTCTACACAAAAATCACAAAAACATATCCTGAGAGAACAGGATGCCTACAAAAATATTGTAATATTTGTGGAAATAGAGAAACAGAATAGAAACAATTAATTTCATTCTGCAGCCCTAATATGCAAGCAGACGTCTGATTGTGATTTTAATGGGTCTCACCACCAACAGCACTCGACCTCAGAGCCAGAAGAAATCCCCTCATCAGCAGAACACCAGCAAGCCTTCATTAGCTCCACAGTGAATCAACACATTTCCATTGCAGTTGTCAAGCGCCCAGCAAACCACTTTGTTTGAACATCCTAAAAGCCAAAGTAAGGCATCTAGGTTCCAACTGTGATCTTTTGTCCCTCGGCGGCATCACTTTCACTACTAAAGGCAGTTTCGGGAATATCACACCCGATCGCAGTCAGACCCAATTTAGTCCAAGCTGCATGTGCAATGTAATTACCAAGCACTCAGCACTTTCAATTACGTTTACAGTAATGCATCTGAAATTAATGACATCCACCAGCTCAGCCCCCTAATCTGAGAAGAAGTGGATTTCTGATGCAGAGTAATGACAGTCATAAAAAAAAAGGATATGCCAAAAGCATATACAGCAACTACATGAGTCTATATAAAGCCAGAGTGATATAGCAACAGGAGATTTACTGAGTATACGATGCTCCTTTTGTTTACTACAGAGTGATAAAGGAATGCTTTAGTGCTCTATGACAGACAGGAGATGGGGCGGTAAACAGTGCGAGGAGTCTGTGTGAGAGAGAATGATAAGGATTGAGAAGGAAAACAGACTTTAAAGTGCAAGCAAATGAAAGACGGGGGAAGAATAAAGGTTGTTATAGATAACTGTGAGAGATGGCAGCTGAATTAGGCACTAATGAGAAGAACATCCCTAAATTACACAACTGCCTGACTCACTGACCTGATCTGGGTCTACCTGCCTTAAATGACTGTCCTCAACAACAACAGTAATGTACCTCAAAACAGAAATTATTTTTTTAATTAATTAATAATAATAATAACAATAATAATAATAATAATAATAAATATATTAAAACAAAACAAAAACATTAATGAAAATAAAATAAATTATAATATTATTAATAATAAGAAGAAACAAAAACTAATGTTACAACACCACCAGTAACAGTAAATGAAAGCACAACTTTGTTTTAATAATAGCACAAATTAATAGAACAACAATAAATTAATAATTAAATGTACACAACAACAAATTTTCAATTTGTGATCCTATAAACCTGACACAAAATGTAGAAAGTGACTGCAGCAGCCAACTCTCTCCTCATCTATACAGGGGTGAATGATCTGCAGAAACATCGGGCAAGCACAATGACCAAATGTACACTGCTAGATAAGAAGACCTTGAGTGAGTTTAGATTGTTTCTTTTGCTGGGGCTCATTGTAAATCACAGCAGAAATCAGGGCCCTGGCTTCTCTGAGCTGGACTTTGGCCTTTTCTCTCCTACTGTCCTTCTCTCTTCCTTAAAGCTACCTTTTTTTTTTTTACCCCACACCCCATTCTAAGGACTCATTACTGAGACACAGATCGGCCCATCTGGCTGCTGGAGGGCTACACTGTAAAAAGTTTAACTATTATTTACTCAATTTTTTTGGTGAAACATTTTTACACTCAAAAAAATTGAGTAAATTTTAAAGCTGTGAAATCAATGAAATATACTGTTTAAATTGAGTAATTGTAAGTAAAAAAATTAAGTAAATCTGAATAACTGAATAACTTTATATGAGAAATAAAATTAATTAGATATAATCAAAATTATAAAACACCACAACTGAAATTCTATGTAAAATAAACAAAAAATATTGAGTAGATATAATTGAAATATTGGATGAAATTTAACCAAACAAATGTGCTATGTTTACTACATGTAAAAGTGAATTTAACTTAATATTGGACTATAAATTATCAAAATGTTGCATTCACTTTTTTTTTTTACACTATTTACCCTTTACAATTAATATAATAAAACCAAATAAAGAAAGAAACACATTTTTTATTAAACATTTATTTGTCAATTAAACATTAGACAATGTCTAAAATCAACCTTTGAAACATTTTATCCATTTTAATATTCCAGTAGATTGCAAAAATTAAAAACTGTAAAGTAGCCATAAGGGAAATGATTAAACCTTATGAAACATTTCATCCATCTTAGTATTCAAATAGATTACATGTAAAATACGATAGCCGTAAGAGAAATGACATCTTACTTTGTTCCTGGTGCATACCAGCCATTTGCAGTCACACTCATTACCACTCATTAAACCATAAAAAAAAAATAAAAGCAACACTTACATCAATATTAAAGGGATAGTTCACCCAAAAAGATGATGTTGTCATAATGTACTCGCCCTCAAGTTGTCCCAAACCTGTACGAGTTTCTTTCTTCTGTTGAACACAAAAGATATTTTAATGAATGTTGGTTAACAGACAGTTGAAAGTTGCCATTGACTTCCATGGTAGGAAAAAAAGTATACTATGCAAAGTCAATGGCAACCTTTAAATGCGTTAACCAACACTCTTTAATACTTGGCTGAATGTCAGTCACTTCACTTAAAATATCTTTTGTGTTCAACAGAAGAAAGAAACTCGTACAGGTTTGGGACAAATTGAGGGAGAGTAAATTATGACAACATCATCTTTTTGGGTGAACTATCCCTTCAACAGAATTAATCCGATAACAGAAACACTTCCATCAGGAATACCCATTCAGTGGGATGATCATGAACCACTACTATGCAAGAAGATAATTTTTTTAACCTCTGAACATTAACAGAGAGTTTTGGAAGATCCAGCTCAAGAAACAGTTTTTGGAACAACTTAAGTGAGTACAGGTCTTTCTCAAAATATTAGCATATTGTGATAAAAGTTCATTGTTTTCCATAATGTACTGATAAAAATTAAACTTTCATATATTTAATTTATTGCACACCAACTGAAATATTTCAGGTCTTTTATTGTTTTAATAGTGATGATTTTGGCATATAGCTCATGAAAACCCAAAATTCCTATCTCAAAAAATGAGTATATCATGAAAAGGTTCTCTAAACAAGCTATTAACCTAATCATCTGAATGAACTAATTAACTCTAAACACCTGCAAAAGATTCCTGAGGCTTTTAAAAACTCCCAGTCTGGTTCATTACTCAAAACCGCAATCATGGGTAAGACTGCCGACCTGACTGCTGTCCAGAAGGCCATCATTGACACCCTCAAGCGAGAGGGTAAGACACAGAAATAAATTTCTGAACGAATAGGCTGTTCCCAGAGTGCTGTATCAAGGCACCTCAGTGGGAAGTCTGTGGGAAGGAAAAAGTGTGGCAAAAAACACTGCACAACGAGAAGAGGTGACCGGACCCTGAGGAAGATTGTGGAGAAGGACCGATTCCAGACCTTGGGGGACCTACGGAAGCAGTGGACTGAGTCTGGAGTTGAAACATCCAGAGCCACCGTGCACAGGCGAGTGCAGGAAATGGGCTACAGAGAAGCAGCACTCGACTGTTGCTCAGTGGTCCAAAGTACTTTTTTCGGATGAAAGCAAATTTTGCATGTCATTCGGAAATCAAGGTGCCAGAGTCTGGAGGAAGACTGGGGAGAAGGAAATGCCAAAATGCCTGAAGTCCAGTGTCAAGTACCCACAGTCGGTGATGGTCTGGGGTGCCATGTCAGCTGCTGGTGTTGGTCCACTGTGTTTTATCAAGGGCAGGGTCAATGCAGCTAGTTATCAGGAGATTTTGGAGCACTTCATGCTTCCATCTGCTGAAAAGCTTTATGGAGATATAGATTTCGTTTTTCAGCACGACCTGGCACCTGCTCACAGTGCCAAAACCACTGATAAATGGTTTACTGACCATGGTATTACTGTGCTCAATTGGCCTGCCAACTCTCCTGACCTGAACCCCATAGAGAATCTGTGGGATATTGTGAAGAGAAAGTTGAGAGATGCAAGACCCAACACTCTGGATGAGCTTAAGACCGCTATCGAAGCATCCTGGGTCTCCATAACACCTCAGCAGTGCCACAGGCTGATTGCCTCCATGCCACGCCGCATTGAAGCAGTCATTTCTGCAAACGTATTCCCGACCAAGTATTGAGTGCATAACTGAACATAATTATTTGAAGGTTGACTTTTTTTGTATTAAAACACTTTTCTTTTATTGGTTGGATAAAATATGCTATTTTTTTTTAGATAGGAATGTGGGGTTTTCATGAGCTGTATGCCAAAATCATCAGTATTAAAACAATAAAAGACCTGAAATATTTCAGTTGGTGTGCAATGAATCTAAAATATATGAACGTTTAATTTTCATCATTACATTATGGAAAATAATGAACTTTATCACAATATGCTAATTTTTTTGAGAAGGACCTGTATTTGTGGGTCTTGGGATATCTCAAATCCAATGCATACGTGACTCCCAAAAGATAGCAGCAGGCTCTGCTGAGATTCCCAAGATTGCGGAAGACAGTGATGCCCTCAATCACAACTCCTACATTGCTGACGGCCCCATCATTGTCCCGAAGGATGTAGATTTTTATGACCTCCTCTGCCAACTCCGCTTGTACGAAGACCGGTAGATCAGCTGAACCCTACAGGCAAATTTTAAAGATAACTGGTTAGAGCTTACATTCAAACCTGAATGTTACAAGAAAGCGACAAATACACAAAACAAATAGCACCTGAAGAAGCAAACATTCTGTTGGACCATATGATAGGTAAAATCTCAAACAAAGTTTACTAGGGGGAGGAGTTGCAAAAATTAACAGCATTCTTCTTAACAAGAGGACAGGTTAATTTTCTACATAGGGACATTTATTTTTAACAATAAACCTAAAAAAAAAATGAAAAGAGACCAACTGCGAGCTTCTATGCTGTAAATCAATGCTATAGGCTTTTATTGAGGTCAGCATTGTTTCAACCAATTTCTTTATAAACATGTTTAATATTTAAGTAAAATGACTAATGGTTTTGAAACAAAAAAGCTTGTTTAATTGCACTACTTGAAATCAAACTATTTAAGGATGCAAAATTAAACTGATCTGTTTCAGGGAACAAAAATATTACTTTAATTAAAATTAAAACAATGTACCCCTCCCCCAGCCTCCGCTGTCCTTCAATACCCACCAGGTCTGGATTTGTTGTGAAACAGCTGCGGTGACTGGAGTAATGGAATGAAAATTCGGCTTTAATGTATATATATATATATAAAATTACTAGCCAAATGGCGATAGAGGGTGGGGGGATAGACGGTTGTTTTTTCTGCATTTTTTTTTAAATAAATGCAAGCTTAATGAGCTTAAGAAACTTATTTTAAAAACATTAAAAAGCTTACTGTTTTCAAACTTTTGACCGATATTGTATGTGATCTAGGTTTCAGTGCACTAGAATGATTTTACAACGGAGCAGGCCTTAAACTGGCTGACTCCCCATAGTGGGAGCTGATTAAAACGCACCAGTCTATGTTATGTCCACGCCATTTTAAATACTTTTGCATGGCGTATTTGTAGTGGTGATTTAAGAGCTCATACTTGAGTTCATGTAGTAATTATGATGTTTTACAAAAACGTGACAGCTTTTTACAAGACAGAATGTTGTCATTTGAAAGTTCATAAATGATGTGTTCCCTTTTGACAAGCCACTGACCCCAAAGGGGAACCTGTACAAAATCGTTTTCCATTGGGCATGTATAGTTATAGTTGCTGGACCACGGTTACACTTATCGTTAGACTTTCAAATGGCGGTTGAAATAAACGGTGATCCAAATAGTACGAACGTTAACCCACTCCAAAAAAAAAAAAAAAAAAAAAAAACCCCAACATACATATCGCTGCCCCACTAACTAACTTAGAAAACTACACTGTTATGTACACGTACACAAGGTCAATGTTTAATCAACTTTTGAATAAAGTATTGCAAATATACATCGTTATAAAATGACTAACGTTACTTACATGAAATTCGAGTAATGCTGTTCACGTCGTTGCTGAGAAAAGCAGTCCTTCAGTGACAGGTGCCTCTTGCTTGAGCCGCGAAACTTGTTAAATTCTTAAGATGACGAAAAATACAAACACAATTGTTGGGAAATCCTTAATAATTAACTTCTGAATTAAACATCACAAACATATTTAGTTTTAGCTGGCTAAATTACATAACGTACCACGATATGAGAGGAGTGCGGGTCTTGCCGTTGCTGAGGAAACTCAGGAAAGCCGTCCTTCAGGTGACTTCGATTAAGCTACGAAACTTGTTGAAGATGACGTAAAATACAAAGACAATTGTTAGGAAATGCTTAATAATTATTAACTTTATAATAAAGTGTTAAAAACGTAAGTAGGATTAGCTGACTAACGTTACTTACCAGGAGTTGTGAGGAGTATGGCTAGTCGACGTCTCTGCTGAGGAAAGCAGATTTTTTTTTCCTGCGGAGCTGCACACGTGATCACTTTAGCCGCGAAATTTACTCAATTTATTTAAACCGTCATTTATTAAGCTGGAACTTTATTTAGGAAAATTGGTAGGAAATACTTAATAATTTTAGTTTCTAAAACAGATCAGTACAAGTAAATAATTATCAAATATTTCTATTAGAATTCACCAGAAACATTGAGGGTATATTAAAAATATAATTAGTTAGTTAAATACTTATTTATTTTCATTACATAAACTTAAATAATATATGTAAATTTTAGAGAAATTATTTGTTGGATTTTTAATTATTATTTTTAACCTGACCCACTCAAAATATCACTTAAATGATTTCAAAAGATTTTATTAAGTAAATATAGCTCTTTATTTTTGTGAAATTTACTAAGCCACTGAATTATTTTTTACAGTGTATGCACTTGGACCCTTGCTCTATGAGTACACAAAAACCATGAAAATGGGGAATGAATTGTGAGATGCCGGAGAAGCCATTGATTCTTCAGAACACAGCAGACCTGAATCAACTTTCCTTGCCAGTCTGTCTGTGTTCAATGCTGCATGCCACACAGAATCAATACAACAGAATTAATTGCAGACTGTTGCACTGCGGGCAAGAGCAAAGCACTGGTGAGAAATCTGATTCCTAGAACTGAAATGTGATTATTTAATTACACACAATTAATAGGTATGTTGTATAAAATATGAATCCTACTGAAGTAGCGTCACAAAAAATACTGTCTAACAATACCCAGTGAGACGACCAAAGGCAAAAACCATGAAGATGTTTAGATTAAACAAAATTACATTCTAAAACATATGACCATAGAAAATGGTTTTAAATTGTAATAATATTTCATAATAAAACATAATTGAACAAAACCATGCAGCCTTGGTAAGCATAATAAACTTCAAAAACAAACAATAAAACACTTTCCTAAAATTTCCTAGAAACAAACAATTATAAAACAGAGGAAAAGCCACTGAGATGTGAAGCCACTGAGGAAGTTGAGCAAGAGTTACTCTACAGAGAGAGGAGATGGTGAGAGTGAGTGAGGTGTAGATGAATAAGAACAACTGTAGAGACAGACGCAGAGATTCAGGTGCAGAAGCTGCTAACCGTGGAAAAGCTTTCTAAGAACTTTTCAGTACAAAAATCATAAAGAACGCATCTGGTGATGAGTCAACATCCCCTATACAGCACATACTGCTACAGATAGGACATATTTGGACTGTAGAGATCACTCAAATTATGAAAAAGTGTTAGTGAGTAAACGAGACAGAGAGAGAATCTTTTGTGGTGCTTGCTAAGAAAGGATTCAGTGTTGTTGTAATTAATGTTGCAGCATTTTTACTAGACATGAACTTAAAATTGTGCTTTTACTTTTCTAAGTGATTGGACTTGTGTATAAAACTGGCAAATAGATCCTTTAGACTTAAAAAAAAAAGCTTTTCTCTGCGTCAAAGAATCCTGACAAACAAAAAATGCATGGTTTCCAAAAAATGTTAAGCAGCACAACGTTTACAATATTGATGATAATAAGAAAGGTTTCTTGAGCACCAAATCAGCATATTAGAATGATCACGTGATACTGATCCTTCAGAAAGAACTGGAGAAATGGCTGCTGGAAATTCAACAGGAATAAAGTGCATTTGAAAATATTTTCAAACCAAAAACAATCATTTTCAGTTTTAAATGTACACAAAGATGAGTATTTAGTTTACACGCCAGACTGTAAAAAAAAGAAAAGAAAGAAAGAACATAAAAAAATAAAATAATGCATTTATACACACACACACACACACACGCACAAATAAATGTTCGGAAAATGGCACTTTTTTAATATCTGAAAAGTACACTCTTAACATCAGTCAGTCAAGCATTATATGATGTGCTTTTTTGGTCATTCAGTGTTTCTGTAAAAAAAAATGGGAAAAAAAGCTAACAAAACACTATCACTAGCTGGCTCTATTCTTTATCTATTCTAACAGTATTTGTATTTTTTTATATATATTATTTAAAAGCCCTTGCTATGTGTACTGTGTTAAGCTAACTGAGACTTGTTATAGCCATACATATATTGCTCTTTTTTTTGGTTTTTACTGCTTCCATTGTCCTCATTTGTAAGTCGCTTTTGATAAAAGTGTCTGCTAAATGACTAAATGCAAATGTAACAAAAATACTGATAAGATAATAATGATACAAATGCTAATAATAAGAACTATAAAATGCACTAAGGATATCTATGATTAATGAGCTGCTGGATTCATGAATATTAATCAGGTTTTGTGCGTTCACTCGAACAGATTTGCTGAAATCAAAATGGGGATGATAATAGGAGAGCGCCAGCCAATGAGATTGCCATTTGCACATTAGCCCCAACCACTACCGGAAAACACGGCAGTTTTTAAAAGCTGAAGAATACCAAAGGAACGCCGTTATTTTGACAGGAAAATACAACAAAGAATATTATTTACATGTAGCGCATCAATTCTCTCTCTCTCTCTCTCTCTCTCTCTCTCTCTCTCTCTCTCTGCATATGTGTGAGACAAAGCGATGGCGAGTCGTGCACCTTCACACTACGGGTGTTTACGGTACATCACATACAGGTGCACTGCACATCCATTCAGGTCCTTTCCCAAATGGAATAATTCATGTGCACTTGTGGTGTTACGGACTTAACAGATGCGCATGAGGCGGCCATTGTAAGTCAACAAGGCCGTAGGGTGTCCCATTTATCATTTAAGCATTCAGAAGGGTGCTCGCGAGTGCCCCCCTTGCGCCTGTTATGCGCTCTCCATCCGGACTTCTACTCATATTTCTACCCGACAGTCAAAAAGTGAAAGTGAAAGTGAAAGTGACGTGATATTCAGCCAAGTATGGTGACCCATACTCAGAATTTGTGCTCTGCATTTAACCCATCCAAAGTGCACACACACAGAGCAGTGAACACACACACACACACACACTGTGAACACACACCCGGAGCAGTGGGCAGCCATTTATGCTGCAGCGCCCAGGGAGCAGTTGGGGGTTCGATGCCTTGCTCAAGGACACCTAAGTCATGGTATTGAAGGTGGAGAGAGAAATGTACATGCACTCCCCACACCCACAATTCCTGCCGGCCCGAGACTCGAACTCACAACCCTTCGATTGGGAGTCCGACTCTCTAACCATTAGGCCACGACTTCCTTCAAAGCGGCATTATGTCACGAAAGTGCGGACTCAAAGGAAGAACGCAAGGGTTTTGGCTGCCATTTGGGACAGGGCCTCAGGTGAACTGAAAAACAGCACAGATCGTTTGAAGGAGAGTGAAAGAGCTCAGTCAGAGTGTTCGGTGAGTGTAAACTTATATTTAGCCTCCAACTCACACACTGGTGAAACCTGAGAATTTATTAGCGAGTGGCTAATATTGGACATCATTTAGTCACCAGAGTGAAGATTTAGTCACATATGTGAGTGATTTACTCACAGTGTAGAGGGTTTGATAACCTATATATTTTTCATCCCTACTACAAAGCAATTGAATTTGGGGAATTTGTATGTATTTAGCAGTCAAAGTAACCATTGTTTGAGACCAAAGAACCCAAAACTTCAAATAACAGAGTGATTCCCATAAGATCAGACTGATGTGTGCTGAAAAGCATAAAACAGTCAATAAAATACTGCTACTTTGACACTTATATATATAGTTACTTCCCTAGAGATTAAATCACAAGCTCTCGGTTCAACTTTGTTTAATTGGAGACTTTTTTTTAATCAACTGAGAGATGACATAGTCAGCCTATGCTTTTTGTCTCCTAAAGCCTTGCCAAAACCTAAAGAGCTTGGGGAAGTTATAGGCAATTGTCTTACTGCAGTAGTATGCCATCATAAAGTTGGGTTGCTTCAGAGGGACTGTGCCATAGATGATATACTCCAAGTCACCTTGGATAAGAAAGTGACTGCTAATGTACGGTAATTTAATGTAAATACACTGCTCATTTTGACTAAGTAATCACTGCAACTCGTGTGTGAGAACCTGTGACATTGCAGGAACAGGACAGTGATTACCTCACTTTTCCAGTGAGAGAAAAGGTCGACTGATCTGGGAAAAGATGTGCAAGAATTTACTCACAAGACTCAAAATGACTAAGCTCAAGTCATTCAGTGTTGTGATTCCCCATGAATCCTGTGCATTGTTAAATATTCATTCACTCGTAAGCCTCTCTGCTTCTGCAGAGGTGAATGAGTACGGCTGTGGACTCACCTTGGAGAGATGAGCTTCAGGGCTCATTCTGTTCCACCTCTGGCATGATGCTCCACTGCGGCTTAAACCGCTAATAATAATAGACAAAACACACCAAATGTAACACACATGTACACACGCACATTCGCTCACTCATTCCACTCATTCATTCCACTCACTTAATACACTGCTTTCAGCCACACAACTGTTTGGAAGCACCCCATCCCATATGTGTCTGAACTTTCGGTTGAGTTTCTGAGTTAATGTCAGAAACTAAACAAAACTGCATTCAGTGATAACTGAGAACACAGAGGCTTGTTATATGCAAACTATCCAGCTGTTCAATAAAACACACTGGCTCTTTTTACCAAGAATAGGGACAGAAGACCATTTGGGCAAGAGAGAATGCGGGGGATTTTCACTGGCTGATGTTGTGTTTCACTTGAGCCCCTTTCACATTGCACGTTGGTCCCGGAAAAATTGCCGGACTGCCTTCTGTGTGAACGCAAACATGTTCTAGGTTGGGGACCATATAACAGTGCCAGGTTCAGTCCTGGAATGAGCTGTGTGAACAAAAGTACGTCAGATATCACGTGTTATAAATAGTTTAGTGATCTATAATATATCTGTATCGTATTGATTATTAATTTTGGTAGATTCTAGATGTACACTACAGTTAAATAGTGTGGAGTCAGTTACAATATTTAATGTTTTTGAATGAAATCTTCACTAAATCTTAGGTTCACCAAGACTGCATTTATTTGGTTACAAATACAGTAAAAAGTAATACTGTGAAATATTTTCACAAATCAAATAAATAACGGTTTTCCATTTTAATACAGTTTAAAATTAAACCTATTCCTTTATATATTGATTCTTTCTATACACACACAGACAGATAGATATTGGAAAAAAAAAGTATGTATGCATGAATGATTGGTAGTTTATATCGGCCAAAACTGAATTTTTTATTCTTTATATTCATTCAGCATTCAAAAATAATAAGACTGATTCATGAATAATGTATTTAAAGACAAAACACTCCATTGCATGTGACAAATGGGAACTTCATATGCTGTGCCAAACTCAAAGATCCTGTAAAGCACTTACACATCAACTTGTCTCACACTTTGGCCTCTCAGAACCCCTTTCACAATAGATGACCTTCATCCTGTTTGAGTACAATGGCTTCAAAAGAGACCTTTGATGTCCAAAGGGAGAAATAGCCCTCTGAGATCATGCAAACAAGGGCCCTGTTTACAACTTATATCAACATCCATCTTGGATGATAGAGATGAGACAGACTGCTGTTTACACCGGTATTTTAGAAGTATTTCACCTGGTGTCTCAGAAGAGTCTTCGCACTAAATGTATATGATGCAGTCACATGGATTTCTGATTAGATCCGAATATGTTTTAAGCAACTGAATCACACAACATTCGGACCCCGTTCTCACCTATGTTTAGTGTCATCCACATTTTCTCCTTAATGACTATTAAATGTAGCATCCGTTGTGGTATACTCACACAATGATAACAGTACTTCCTTTGTAAGCTGCTTTTTTCCTTTAGTCTCACTTCATGCAAAGACAGAGAGAGAGAGAGAGTGAAAATAAAAGTACACTTGGGATGTGCTATTATTAGGCTGCTGAACACTCTTTCAGAAACATGCAGGCAAGAATAAAGCAGATGGTTATGTGGACTTGCGTGTGTGTTTTGGAGTGTTCTTGCCACAAAAAAACGTGCGTAAGGAAAAGTGCAGTGCAGTACAGTACTTAATCTGCACTTGAGAGGTAATTTCTGGTCTATGCTTACTTTTTTAACTTGACATACAAGCAAATGTTGTCTAAGTTGTCTACCAACAAACAGAACAAGTGAATGAACAGCGCTCTCTTCCACCCTCAATACCACGACTGAGGTGAGACCCTTGAGCAAGGCACCGAACCCCCAGAAGGGAACACTACTGCCGACAAAAGGGCGGCCGAGAAAAATGAAAGCAAAATATCTCTTAGAAAGTCCCAACAGTACAGGCTAATAAAACAAGGTTAATTGTTTCCATGTTTGGTTTCAATTCATTCAGATGTTCGTTCAATCCATCACAATATACTGTGAAAGGCTTGTATGTGCTTAATGGTCCTTAAAAGTCCTGAAATCACAAGTCCTTGATGAATTGATGAATTTTTTATTAGATAAGTTTTAAACGCAGTAAACAAATGCTACATTTAATGTGTCGCTAGTCATTTGCAGTGGAGCTCTGCTCAACTTTTTTTCTTTGCCAATGGTAGCTTTTGCTTGTGTCAAAGAAAACACCAACTCTTGTTAAAAATTTATCATATCCTGTATCTCTTTGTTGCTGCAAATTGCTGTCAGTATGAGCATACTGGGACTGTATAAAAAAACTGTACAGATGAAGTTATATTTAAAACGAATAATTAATGTAAGAATGTTAACGAAAATACAAGCTCAACATTTCTGCTTTTAAATCCTACAATAAATATGCACAAAGACCTTCATGGGGAGAGGCTGTACACCTTTGATCATTTTTATTCAAACTGAGGTACAAGTTGAAATGATTTTCTGTGGTAATTGACATCAAGCCACAGATGCTGTAGAATGTAACTTGTATTAAACCTGCAATAATTCTTCCATGAAAATCCAGTGCAATTTCATCAGATTCTCTACTTTTTCAGAGACTGAAAATTTTATCTTTCTAAAATCCCTGTAGTGAAATAAAGTCTACAAATAACGTTTGTGTCAGATGAAATCTGTAGATTAAATATAGAGGGGAATGTAGAGTATAAAGCTGGCAGCTATATTAAAGTTACCACCATGAGCAATGAACTGGTTATTTACTACAGAGATATTATGTCATAAAAATATAAGGGTAATGTATATCATGGTAAGACAAAATCTGGTATCAGAATAGTGCAAATCATGTCCTGTGTAAATGCTGACTGGTCATATTACTACACTGCCTCAAGAGGCACCAGTCGTACCATCCGTGAACAGAACGATGCTAAAGACACGATCACAAACCACAGAAACAAGAAGATTTCTGTCAGCAGGCTGTTTGTCAATTTGTTTCTGCATTGCCTGGAATGCTGAATCACTGGGGGTCTCCATCATTCTGTAATGCTCTGCAAAAAGTGTAACCTCAGGTAGAACATAAGAAACCAGGATCAATCCTAAAGAAAAAAATACAGGATTTTCACAGCACTGTGACTGCCCAAAACTCATGTTTGAATCAGTGGCAAATCCTTTAAATGTGTAAACTAGGGATGCACCGAATATTCGGCAACCAAAATTATTCAGCCGAAAACAGCAAAAGAATCTCTTTCGGTGCTCGGCCGAATAAGCAAAAAAGGCTGAATAATATGTACTGAACAATGACTAATGCAGTCAAATAAAGACATACACTAATGCAGCATACATGTCTGGAGTGTGAAAGTATTTACAATTATCCGAGAAAGATGCAGAAATCATTGCAAGCATGAAGTACTGTTTAGTGCTGCACCTCATATCTGATGAGAATAAGAGGTGGCTGATGCTGGTGGTTGGGTTACTGTATGATGATTGAAATCACGGAATTACCTCAAACAGTTAGTAAATAAACTGCAGAATGTTATATTTTCTAATGCACGCACATATTGCATGCACTCTGACAGCGCAAGCTTGCGGCACCAGGGTTCAAACGCCAAAGCTCGTCAGTTGCTCATTAACATTTTTGATATTTGTGAATCTTTTAAAGTCATGTGACAATGTGATATGTGCGACAAACAAAACATCTGTTGTCAACAAAAAGAAGCACAGAGATCTTCCTGCAGGTTTCTGCCTAAATAAAAGCAGTGAAAAAGCAACAAGTCCATCGATATTCATAAGTGATAGTATTGTAATTTAACTTTCATACTGTAAAATAAAATAAAAAACTAAGACAATAATAATTATAATAATAATTACCCTACAACAGCTCTATTAATAGATTTATTATAACATTCACACAGTATTCAAATTGGGATCTGCACTATACTAATGTTTTTAAAAAAGAGGTCTCTTTCTGCTCAGCAAGGCTAAAAAATAGGTCCGGCGTTTTATTTTGTTTTGTTTCGGCTTCGGCCTTGTTGAACTGGGGGTTGGGTTGATTTGGGTTGAACTGTTCTGGAACAGTGTTGTAAATACAACTTAACCACTGATTTCAAGTTGTGTCCTATTTTGGAATGCCAAATGAAGTATTTTCGCTTTCACCGAGAAACAGCGTCTCCACAACATGGCGCCGGCGGCAAGAGCGAGAATAAAAATGAACACCTTCTTTATTTGCGTAAACATTTGGGTGGCGTTTTGCAAATCTTCCCAAAACGTGACATAGACATGTGGGGGCGTGTTTAAACGTGTGGTTGAGTCTAAACCTTTATTAAAAATATCTCTAGCAAGCAAGCAAGCGCAAGGTTGGGGGTTCGATTCCCCGGGAACACATGATATGTAAAAATTGACAGCCTGAATGCACTGTAAGTCGCTTTGGATAAAAGCGTCTGCTAAATGCATAAATGTAATTTAATTTAATTTTTATCTATTTACAAATAGTGTGAACACTCCAATGAGAAAGAAATTCTTGAAGTCGCATCATATGACCCCTTTATAACAAAACAAGACACATCCATTCTTCCAGAACACAACAATTGAGCAGGAAGAGCAAGACAGTTTTGACTGACCTGCCGTGAGCGTGGAAGTCCAGGTGCAGGAACTGGTCCTGGTGAGACAGAGCTCTTTTAGCCCTCTGGTGCTTGCTGTGTAAGACATCTGTGTCGTAGGACAGGCCTTCGTAATGTCGAATATACTTGCTCAGGGATTTTCCATACTGACCTACAGAATAAAAGAAGGAAGAGAAAAGGAGAGATGAAAATCAGTGACAGGTTTATGATCTGACTAGCAATTACTGAACACAAGACTTGGTGCAGAAATGTAACAGGCAAACTGTGGAGACAGAGTGAGGATAAACCTTTGTGACTGTTGGAATTACACTTTGAGCTGCAACATGGTGACTCATTATCTCTAAATTACAAGGTTTAGGCCATTTTACACATCCCTTGTCTGCAGCGCGTAAGCAAATCAGCATTACACTAGGGCACTGAGCTTTCATACTAACAGAGTTTCTCCTGCGTTATACACTCTGCGGCTCTACTGGGGCTGTTTTAACCAAATGGGTGACTGGACATGTGCCCAGGGCACTACGTCAGAAAGAGGCACCATGTAGAGCCAAAAAAGAAAAAGTTATTCCTAGTTCACCACACTGAATTTATTCATAAATTATAAAATGGTTACTGGGAGTAACCAGCTCAATCAGTAATATATGTCCAGCAATGTCACTGCCCAGCAAAAGTGATTATGAATTGATTGCGGTCTTGGAGCTTCCTTTATGAAAAGCATTTGATTAATAGCGAATATTGACCTATTGTGCGTATCGTTGTGGGTCCCGCTGTTAGCAGGATATAGTCGCTGCATTTGGGGTAAAAATGAAGGAATTAGATATCGTGTGAGGTGCCAAAGATATAAAGAGACCCAGATTCAATCATCTGTCAGTGACATCACCTTCCCAATACAAACATGCCCCATAGTATAGTCCCACCCCTGACACTTATTTATAGGTTTCTATGAAAGGACTTCAGAAATTTAAATGCTAAAGGAATTGTGATTCCATTTGAGTTTGACAGATTACAACTGCAACACATAGAGAGTGAAAAAGCAGATGTGGTAATTAATATTGCTATTTAAATATGACAGGCTCATAACTCTTAAGACATGGGAAATACAGTTGCAAAAGGACTTTGGCAGTCACGGTGCGTTCACGGAAGCGAAAAAACTCAAACGGTAATGCTAGATTTGCAATACCTTTTGAAAACAGGCCGCTATATCCTTCCACAGTAATCTGTAAAAATGGGCATAAATATGAATATGTGTGGCGTATGTGTGAAGCTGACTTTATACTGTCATAACATTTATTAATAAGAGGAACTGAGAACATAGAGAAAGAGAAAAAAATAACTAGGCCTATACTGTCATATGAGGGCACTTATATTTTCCTCTTCTATCGTGGGAAAGTACAGTGTTCATGTGTCTCCTCCCATCCTTCCGCAAACTCAAAAAGCAACTTCTTGGCACAGTAGTATTTATTCTAAGAATAGCCTGACCTTAGCATGAAGTATTTACTTTGCACAGTATCTGCTCAAACAACAGTTGCACGCATGAATTACCCACAGCGATCCATATAGTTCATCTCACAAACAGCTTTTCTAGTCCCTTTTCTTAACAATCCTGAAATCTTGACAGGATGATGACAGTTACAGTATATAATCTAATTATTTTGGACAGGGCAATGTGGTCTGACAGTGTATACGATTCTTCAAGACAATATGACTAATAAGACCGTCGTTTTCAGAGGAAGAACTTTGACACTGGCTTTCAATCAGTCAACACAACCCACAGAGAACCAACCTTTCCTGTTTTGAATCTAACTGTAGCTCCCCTGGGCTCCAACCATGTCTGCGAAGACAATACGCCTCAATTGGCTTAAATAGAGCGGTTCCTTTTACTCTGAGAACAGAATAACAGCTGTGCAAGAGGGCCATCAGCGCTGACAGGTAAGGTCATGTCTGGAGATGGTCCGAACCGATTTATGCCTCAAAAACTGAATATCACAGGCCAGTTACTGCTGCAATCTAGTGTTCAAGAGTTGCCTCAGGGCTCTGTATCGCTGCATGTTCTTTCCAGGAAGCATTTTATTTTTTCTTCTCAATTGTTTATCAACTGCTTTCATAAGCTTACACAAGTACACTGACAATACAGCAAGTTCTAAAAAATGCTGTAATATTATTTAAACTATGGCTGGAGAAAAAAAAAATTGGATTTCTCAATTTTAATCAATTCTGCAGTTTTATGAAACTGTATCGATTCATAAATCCCAAGAATCAATTAGTCTATACTGTCAGATAATCAACGAAACATTGTAGCGTGCCTCCAATTCAATAAATTGCAATAAACTTTGTGATTTGTTACTTTTGACATGAAAAAGTCTCAGATTTCAAATTCTGTCCATTTTATTACAATATTTAAATATTAAATATTACACACCAGTGACAGATGGCTGTGAATTGATCATCTCCTCCATTTTAAAGCAGCACTATGTAACAGATGGGGCACTATTTAATGAAGCTCATAGGTTTATCTTATATAAATTAATACCAAAGACTGAATAAATGTAATCAAGGACACAAGATACAGATTTAAGTTAAAGTTAGTATTATAAACTTTACTGAGTATATTTGAAGTGTTTGTATACAAATCAGCAAATTTCAAGCTTCCATGCTATTGACTCTTGGGTATATTTTACAGCATTGTTTGAGAGATTTGACATTTCAAGAAAAAAATCATCAGTATCTATCCTATGAAACACAACAAATAAAACTGAAACAGCAGAGCAGCTTTCTCAGCAAATGTTCAAAAACAACTGACCTGATGGACTGCAGCTGATGCACAGCTTTATTCATAAAACACTGCCGCTAGATTACACTTTCCCTATCCTTAACAGATGCTCGGGTTGTGAGATAAAACCGTAATTAAATAAATCAAAATACAAGGCCAGAAACAAACTGCACAATTGGCACATAGTGAGTGCAAGGAAGGCAGAGAGAGTATGTGTGAGTTTGTGTCTATTGGCTGGGAGTATCAGTGCAGACTGTTTGTCCACCTGTACAGAAGTGATAAAATCCTCCTCTCATATTGCTGTGGAGAGAGAGAGAGAGAGAGAGAGCAGAAATCAGTAGCAATCCTGCCTTAAGAGGAGCAGAACGCTCCAACACTCCTTCCAATTCCACACACATTAGTGCTCCATCTCCCCAGCTCTCCTCTATCTATCTCACTCTCAAAACCAACTTTTTCCCCCCTCTGTGTTTTTCTCTCTTTAGCCCTCTACATTCAGTACTCTGTGCAGGCTGAAATAAAGGTTCAGTCAACTGCTTGATTACATGACTTCACTTCATGGTTTAGCAGGTCGGCACATTTATCAGTCCTGTTTGGAGTGCTTAATATGGTCAAGGTTAGACAGTTCGCTTATGAAGATTTATTAGATATTATACAGTACATCTATTACCAAAGTGACTTGCTGACATTTTTAGGATTCACAACTGAATTATATCCTGAAAGTATATCCTGGATGCACTTTAAGTCGCTTTGGATAAAAGCATCTGCTAAATGCATAAAAAAAATAATAATAAAAAAAATTATATATATATATATATATATATATATATATATATATATATATATATATATATATATATATATATATATATATATATACAGTACAGACACACACACCTACTACAGATACACACCTTCTCATTCAAAGAGTTTTCTTTATTTTCATGACTATGAAAATTGTAGATTCACACTGAAGGCATCAAGGGCTATTTGACCAAGAAAGAGAGTGATGGGGTGCTACTTTCACACAAGAAACTCACTATATCTGTACAATCGACAACAATTCAAACATCAGCACCAAAATTCTGTTAAAACTCTATGAAGTCACTTAACAGAACTGACCTTTCACACAGCTACATTGCTGAGCTTCTGTCGTATTTGACCACTTTTCCTACCACAAGCTAATCATGATTTTTCAAAGCGTCCTAAACTCAAAAAGATGTGAAGTGCAACTTTTGTATGCATTTGTTTTCATGAATGCTAAAAGAGACTGCCAGCCTATAATGCCTTAAAATAGTGTCTTTATAGGCAGAAGATAATATGTTGAGTGCACAAAACAATATGAAGAAGAAAAGGAACAACATCAACAACAACAGTGTCAAATTATTCAAACGTACGAGGTGTTTCAAGGTTGGCTTTAATCACATAGTTTTCTTGAGAGACAAGGACATTTATATCTATGGACTAATGGACAACTGTCTCGTTTTGGCCTTGTTTCCATAGGAACTTGGCACTTTGCTTAAAAAAAAACCCTAGTCATTTGCTCGCTCAACTTCAGCCCTGTTTCCTTGAACCAGAGACAGCCAGTGAACCATTGCTGAGAAGCATAAAGGTGTAATGACAGGGAAGTGATGTTTCATCAAAAGCAAACGGGACTATTTTGCTCTATTAGCTAAGTCAAAGAGGTGAGTCGGTCTTCTACAGATCAGCGTTTTCTGCTCTGCTATTCTACACAGCACCACATCAAAAGAAAGAATATTTTTATACCGCCTTTGTGGATGAACACAACAACAAAAAAAACTTATAAAATATGACTAAACAGTAAATTTAGTATAATTACTGATTTGTTATTTATATGACAGACTGTAGATTTCAGGAGGAAAATGTTACAAGGGAACTGGGTAAAGCATTAGGTATGAAATCTAGGTTGACAATGCAAAGTCCTGATTTAGATCACTATAACTGCAGTGGACAAAGTCAGGACAAATACGAGTTCTAAGACCTGTTCAGGATAGGCCTGAACAGACGCATTTATAGATGAAATATGTATTGTTCAGGGTCAATGAGAATCTTAGAGGCTTTTCAGTATGCACAGACACTAAGAGAAAGGCCTGACTCTTTGAAAGGAGGTTGGACACTGAGCTCTTTTGTAAAAGCACAAACAATAGCTGCCTCATTTCTGCCTAAATTACCCCACATGTGAGGACAAAACTAGAGCTGTCAGAAAAGTAACGCACAACACCACTGAATTATGGAAAAGTTTAGTTGTCGAAAATAAACAGCAAGTTATTTACATGTTTTTATATATTCTATATCCATTATCCACAGAACTTCCAACAGCCTGTAATTACACATATTTTATTGCAGCCACTTCTCGCATCACATCTATAATCAGCTGAAATCTGAGGTGCTCTCATTTGACATCCAAAATGGAAAAATCATCAAAACTTCTGTTTGTTGTTCCACAAATAAGCACATTTATTTTCAATGGTTACTGCCTCCATAAAAGAAGCCCTACACTGAAAAAAAAAAATTAATTATGTAGAAACAAACTGCTAGTACATTTCACTAATAATTACAAAGAAATGGCAAGTAACAGATTGAAGTAAAGATTAAAAAAAGAAAAGAAAGACTCAAATAGTATTTTCTTGTAAAACGTATGCATAATCTTTGTTTTATTTACAGTGTATAATCCACTGGAGAGTATTCAGAATAAACGATCATATGAGAGATCATACACACTTGACCAACAGTATCACAGATTCCGCCTTGGACCATATTGGAAGGTGTAGAAGATTTATTTATTTATTGGTGTCTACTCTCTACTGTTAGGCAAAGCTGAATTTTCAGAAACCATTACTCATGTCTTCAGTGTCAAATGGTCCTTCAGATCATTCTAATATACTGATTTGGTGCTCAAGAAACATTTCTTATTATAATTTTTTTTTTTTTTTTTGTGAAAATGTAATATTTGTTTTTTATATGATTCTTTGATAAAATAGAATGTTCAAAACAACAGCATTTATTTGAAATAGTAATACAGTTTTGCAACAATGTTTGGAACCAGTTTGAGGCAACAGAGTTCAAGTTCTAATTTTATGAACATGTTCACATTTTGTGTTGATAAAATGAAAACCTGTTCATAATAATAATAATGATAAACAACTTGTCTGTTCATATCGCTACTCAAGTCTTTCAACAGAAAAAATAAATTAAACAATAAATACTTAGGATCGCTTTTCACTGTTTGCAAATATAAAAAGGACACTAAGAGTTTTCAATTCAGAATACTATACTGACTGGTGCACAACAACTCCATTTTTTACAGCTCAGCCGATACAGGAATAGTTAACTATTTAGAATATAATCAGGTTGTGTGAATTTTAATAATGCCACCAACACTACTGACTAAACAAATTTAATCGAGAACACAAGATGAATGCAGGATGAAACATTCCACTGAAAATTACAATCAATTTCACTTAAATGTTTGTATATCCAGTTTGTATAAATGTTTGTGGTATCCAGACAGAAAATTACAGGAAGTGGAAACAGCTTGGCTATTATTTATCATGCTAGGACAGAGCCTGGGACCTTCACACTAACATTCCTACAACCTATACCATAGATGAGATTATAGGCAGGGCTCTGTGGAGAAACCACAGATATGGCAAATGAAAACTCAGACTAAAGAACAAAATATAATTATCTTTTTTACGCAAGTGCGCGGGACAGCATACAGTGCAGAATAGTACACTTGTACTGTACATGCACCACCCGATTTTCTAGGTCTCACATGTGCTTTTAATTATTTTTGCAGTAATCAGATGTTCCACAAGGAGGCAACACTGTCCCAGGCCGTTATTTTACCGTAGAAAAACAAAAATAAAATAATTACAGGGTTTCTGGTATTGGTTTGATCTAGCTCAAGTAACATTTGAATACTATCCATCCTAAAAAAAACTCTAAAAATAAAAGTAAAAAAAAAACCAAGTCTGTATTTTGCCCAGTGCATCATACCAATAAAGTTTGAAGTTCTGAACTACTTGTCAAGACAGAATATTATGAAAAAATCAGTTTTTGTCTCGGAACCAAGCTGTAGGCAGTTGTTGGTGGGTGTTTAATAGCACCGGAACATTTTTTTTATTATTATGCCAAGATCTGGACTACACTTGTTTAAGGTAAGCTGGGCTCCACTTCATTCATGTCAAAATTAGAAAAACAGACTTATTTTCAGGTAGGTAAGCCTGGGAACGCTCCTCTCTTTACAAAGAGCTTAAGCTGGCTGAAAGTGATACGGTGGCAAAAGGGACTGGTAATTTGTCCCTGGAACACAATTAAAGGTCTATTAGACTATAATATTGGTTCCTTTCTCTAGTTGGAGTTGTTAACTCATCTCTAACAGAAAATATAAGTTCTGAACAGCAAAGCTTTGCAGAGACCTCGACATAACCAGAGTTGTTTTCTCGTTATCATGACTTAATTTTCTTGTGATCTCGACATAACCAAAGTTGTTTCCTCGTTATCATGACTTAATTTTCTTGCGATCTCGACATAACCAGAGTTTTTTTTTTTTTTCGTTATCATGACTTAATTTTCTTGCGATCTCGACATAACCAGAATTGTTTTCTCGTTATCATGACTTAATTTTCTTGTGATCTCGACATAACCAGAGTTGTTTCCTCGTTATCATGACTTAATTTTCTTGCGATCTCGACATAACCAGAGTTTTTTTTTTGTCGTTATCATGACTTAATTTTCTTGCGATCTCGACATAACCAGAATTGTTTTCTCGTTATCATGACTTAATTTTCTTGCAATCTCGACATAACCAGAGTTGTTTTCTCGTTATCATGACTTAATTTTCTTGTGATCTCGACATAACCAGAGTTGTTTTCTCGTTATCATGACTTAACGTTCTTGTGATCTCGACATAACCAGAGTTGTTTTCTCGTTATCATGACTTAATTTTCTTGCGATCTCGACATAACCAGAGTTTTTTTTTGTCGTTATCATGACTTAATTTTCTTGCGATCTCGACATAACCAGAATTGTTTTCTCGTTATCATGACTTAATTTTCTTGTGATCTCGACATAACCAGAGTTGTTTCCTCGTTATCATGACTTAATTTTCTTGCGATCTCGACATAACCAGAGTTTTTTTTTTGTCGTTATCATGACTTAATTTTCTTGCGATCTCGACATAACCAGAATTGTTTTCTCGTTATCATGACTTAATTTTCTTGCAATCTCGACATAACCGGAGTTGTTTTCTCGTTATCATGACTTAACGTTCTTGTGATCTCGACATAACCAGAGTTGTTTTCTCATTATCATGACTTAATTTTCTTGTGATCTAAACATAATGAAATTTTCTTTTGTTTTTACAATGATTGTTTGATCTGATGTTGCTATAGTAACAAATTCAACTGTGACACACATGTGATGGACAGATAAAACATGCCCTCTTACTGTAGCCTATGTCGTGAATATTTCAGTAAATTTTGCTTCACCCAGAAATAAAGTCTACAATACATAAATAAAGGCTGATCAATCACTGTTGATATTTCCAGAGACAGTACACTAAAACACTGGTTGTTTAATTAACATGTTTAAATGGTCAAAGCAACACAGCGAACACAGACAGAGCACCTTCAGAAGGGATGCAGAACTATTCTAAAATAGTTTATTTGCAGGCACAAGAGTATGAACATTTTAGCAACTACCCCACATTCAATATTACTTATGGTAGAACCAGAATGACGATGCTACCGTTTAAAGAGTGGGTATTCAAATACAGTGGCACCACCAGTATTTTGGAGCCATTGGATGAAAATGCCCAGATGTGAGCGTTGAGGGCATTGAGGGGTGTTTTTTTTTTTTTTCAGTTGAGACGATGCGTTTGCTATGACACAGAATATTTGCTGAAGTAATATGGCTGACGCATCGCAAATGAAATGTTTTGCCAAGAATTCTTTTTCATAACGATAATATGGTAGTCCTGCGTTTCCATCTGTTAAAGACATAAATACTTGGAGAGAAGCAATATTAACTTCTCCATTGTATCAGATAAGTCGTAGTACAAGCAGGGTGTGATGGTTGGTCGATATTAGTCCCGCCCTTCTTCCACTGTGATTACTAGTCCGCTGACTAAAAGTAACAGTGATGAGTGCTGTGTTTTACCCAAAGCTGAACATTCTTCAACTCTCTGAGCCAAGAAAAAACATTTGAAAAAATGCAAACAATAATGAAAATTAAAACAATATGCTAGTCTCTGGAAAAAACACTTTGGTTGGCACAGGGCCATAGTATTGCCATACTACGGTAGTACCGGTATACTGCGCAAACCTAATACACAGTGAACCCAAATGACTGTATTGGCTCATTACACATTCTGATTATTGACTGGCAGAATATCCATAAAAGTGTAAGACCGTCAAAATTACATTCTACATTTATTGATGACAAAAAAAAAGACAAAAGAGACATATATTACATATATATGGAAGCCTCTTGGAATCACTTTAACAAGTAAATAATTTCAATAATAATTTCAAACAATTCTAAGTAATGGACATCATTTGTGCTGACCGTGGGGGTGGGTGAAGCTGAGAAGAGAAACAGGAGAGGGACACCCTGGAGCATTAAAACAAAGTTTTCATTTTTTCTGGGGGTGTCATTTGCGGTGGTTATCTCAAAACACAAACACTGTCACAAACATGATCAACTTTCTGTGAAAACAAGAGTTCTGTAGACTGAATATGAGGTGATGTTCATCACATCATTAACAATACTAGGCATCTTTGAGCCTGTGCATATGTGTTTGTTCTTGTTCTGCCAGACAAAAGAGCAGATCACAGCTCATTACCTATTTGATTTATAATTTAGAGGTAGGATAAAGCAGTTTTAGTGGTGATGTGAATTCACTGCATGGTATTCACTTTTCTTACTATGACAAACACCTCAAAACCACGACAAAAATAACTAAAGCCAATATTATGATGGACGGAAAATTGTTTAGTTTTTAAATGTAAAACCTCTTATAACAAAGCAACCCTACAAACACATATAGTGCTGATTGCATTGGTCTGAGAGAGGAGGTTATCAGTCAACTCTGCTTTCAGTTATTTATTATTCATATCTAGCATTTGGTAAAAATAGCACCAAAGTTGAACATACAAAATGTGAAAATGCACAGCGTTTTTTATAATGTGCATCTTGTAGATATATGAGCAAGACAACCTTATAGACTCAGAGATAAGAATACCCTACTACAAATGTACCAGTGCTGGGCGATATGGGCAATAAAATCATATCTCTGTATTTTTTGGCTGATTTGCCATATCCAATATATATCTCTGTATTTTCATTTTTGTATTTGGATTTAAAAAATCTGAATTTAATATCTATTTATTTCAATTACTGCCCAATGTTGTCCAAAAAAATAAAAAATCCATATGAATGCATATGAAAACAAATAAAGTTACTGTAACCATGTAAGCCTTTATATTTATGTACAAAAAAGGGTTAAAATCACATTTCATTCTAAAATTGTAACATTACAATCTAAAAACAAAAATAAGGCTTTTAAAGCAGAAGTTAAATTCACTAAACTAAGTCTCTTTACAGCCAGTGCTATCATAAAAACAGACTTACTTGTGTGATTATAATTATAGCGCTTCTATTTAATTGAGCTCTGTCTTTGCGAGGTGGTGCTCGTTCACTGAAATTTAAATTAAATTAAATTAAATTTATGCATTTAGCAGATGCTTTTATCCAAAGCGACTTACAGTGCATTTCAGGCTGTCAATGCTCTACCAATTGAGCTACAGGAACACTATTTAAAATTTAATAAATTTAGTGGAGAATCCCAGAACAGAAGGCTCATGCACTTCTGACAGAAAAATGTAAATATTTCCATGGCTTTCTAACATTTACAGATGAAGGATAAACTGTTATATGTGCTATGTAAGTTATGCATTCAGGAAGAAAGCACATCTCAAACGCATTAAACAGAGCAAGTAGCCTGTGTCTCAGTCAGAAGCAAATGCAGCCATTCTGTCTGAGCATATGATGGGCCGAGCCGCTTAGACTACTGTGAAACGAAACTATAAACGTATGCCTTGCCAGTTTTTAAAGGCCTTAATATGAAGCTTGGCATATGTTAAGAACAATCTGGATTAAGCACTTTCTCTGCAGCAGCTCAGTCTGTGTCCTCACAATATTTTCAGATGCGCTCATATTAAACTACTGTATATTGATATCAACGTTATTGCATCATATCATATAATATGAATCACTTATAAATAAAATAATCAATATATCGTTCAAACTTGATATACCATCCAGCCGTAAAATGTACCATATTTTAAATAAACATAACACAGGTGGTGTTACTTTAACTTGATCTGAAAAAATATACTTCTGAATTGTAATGAATTGTCATGTTCCACTCAAAAGCTTATCCTGTTTTCACATGAAAACCCATTGTTGTCTGCGACTAGCACTGGCGAGGAAACCATTTCCTCTATAAATCTGTATTCCATTTATTGCTCTCATGAAGTATCAACAATATCTTTTTTGCCGTGAAACTGTACCTGTCACAAGCACATTAAGTTTTTGCACCTCATATTTTTGTTTTGGTGGTTAAATGCCAGAAACTGTCCACATACAGTAGGTGGCCATCCAAAATGATGGTTCTACCGCCACGCATGCTGCCGCATTTGTAAAGTGCATTTGCAGCTTTTTACCGCTGAGGTTTTGACCTTATGCTCCGTTACTTCCTGGTTTAGATAAGCCAGCTCAGACATTTCCAGTCAAATATGCCGTAACGGGAGCACCGTTTGCTCGGTTTCTCTACATAATCCATTCACAATTTGGAGAAAAGATTTGTTTGTCTAAGATGACCAAACATCCATGTATACCATTTCAGGAATGACAGAGAATCTGTTAAATCATGCCACGAGTCATTGCTATGAACAGAATGAATCATCTGACGAACCATTGTCAAAATAGAGCTGTGCATGTGCATGCAAGTGATTCAGACTTCAGTCAAATAAAACTATAGCAGCAAGCATGCATTATTTATTTGTTATAACTTATTTAATTTAACTATATAGGTATTTAAATAATTCAGCATTATAGCCTGTTTTCTGGCCTTATTTATTTCTTTAAAATGACAAGTGATAAATTCCTGCACTTGCTCTTCAGTGCGATAAAGTACAAATTTGTTGTATTATTTACTTTATAATAAATCAACAGACCTGAACAAAAAATAAATAAAAAAACCTAGGCTGTTGAAATGGCAGCTCCAGCATATGAGCTCATCTACTGCCAATTCGTGGATATAGTGGTAATTTCATTTTCATCTTAAAAAGTCTTTATTTTTCGCAGAAACATGTTTTTGGCACATATCTTCATGTCGAATTCATTAATTAGAAGGTGAACCTTTAATAATGTAAAATTTACTGCAAATAATAAATGCTTTAAAATTTTATACAATTTAAAAAAATGTGTTCATGACTATAAAGGTAGGAGACTATCGAGAATACCATTACGATGTCGTTTAAGAGACTACCCTAACTGCATAAACAGTTATGATAGTGTTTCTTTGTCAGCATTCAAATGTACAGTTATGTGTCTGGGTACTTTCCTGGGATGACCAGACTCAATATAAAATTATGTTCTTTAATAACATGAAACGGTATGTTATTTCTGATTATTATTTACGGTGTTCCAATTGTTTTGTTTCTCAGTTTCTGATAAGAATGAGGCAGGAAAGATTACACGGAAGATTACAAGTGTCTTATCTTTCAAATATCAAATAAACGCTGATGATGAACATTGATTTGCACAGCTTCTCAGTTAACGACGGCTCTGTGTAGTAACAGCTGCTCTATGTGAAATCATGCACCTGATAGAATTTACCGCTGATTAGAGAACCGGCTTTACTGATGAGATGTGCATAACGATCAGCCAATCTTGATCGGTGCATCCCTAGTGGAAATGTGTAATTTAATTTTTCGGACCAAAAGAGAACCAAACTACAAGTTTTAACACATCGTAAAACGGCTTGGAAATAAACTTAAAGGGGGGGTGAAATGCTCGTTTTCACTCAATATCCTGTTAATCTTGAGTACCTATAGAGTAGTACTGCATCCTTCATAACTCCAAAAAGTCTTTTATTAAAAAGTTTTATTATATTCATAAGAGAAAGATAGTCTGTACCGATTTTTCCCGGAAAAACACGACCGGCTGGAGGCGTGACGTGTGGGCGGAGCTAAAGAATCACGAGCGCCAGTAAGCTTTTGCGTTGAGAGCGTTTGGAAGCTGTGACACCGTGAGGACAAAACCAACCAAAACAAACCATGGCTAACAGTCAGATTCAGCCGTTTATTTATGAACCAGAATCAGATCCCGAGGCTGAAACTGAACGAGAGCAGCAGCAGCAACGACTCGAGCGGGGCTCAAACCCAGGTCTCCGATGGGAGGCGGACGCACTAACAAGGAGGCAGAGATATTTTAAGCAGTTTTACTCACCGCCTGTGGTTCCAACACACAATCCTGACCCTTTTTCGTTGGGATTGCATCATCCTTAAGAAATAAACGATACGAAAATCTGTCGTCAAACTGGGCCTTGTTTGTAAAACAAGCATCTTCGAAATGCAGGGAACAAACACAAACACTTGCACAACTCCGTTGATGCTCTGTAAAAATAAACTCCATCCACTGGTCCCTTAATGCTGTTTTTTTCTTTGTCTTGCCCTGGCAACCAAAAACACACTCCTTTTGTGACATTTCGCGACGCTCTCGCTCTGATGCCTGTGCTCAGCCTCTCATTGCTCTGCTCTACGGGAGCGCGCGCTCTTCCGGCAGACGTGCCCTCAGGACCCATATAAGGAAATTCTGCTCCATCTAACGTCACACAGAGCCATACTCGAAAAAAAACTTTCCGAAACTTGTGACAAACCGGAAGGAGTATTTTTGGAACAGAAATACTCCTTCAAACGTACAACTTAATTTTTGTAAACTTTGTCCATGTTTAGCATGGGAATCCAACTCTTTAACAGTGTAAAAAACTCAGTATGCATGAAATAGCATTTCACCCCCCCCCCCCCCCCCTTTAAATAAAGCTTTACTTTTTTTACTCTATGCATGAATGAATGAACTAATTAATTCATTAATATTTCATGGGAGATTAAAAAATGCAAATCTAAAAGATTGAGAATGTGAGATACAATTGATCTAGCCATCAGTGACAACAAGGAGGAAAGATTGTCACAGAGAGTGCAAGTATTCAGCCAAGGGCAACAACAACAAGATAAGACACCAAATACTCTGGAAAACATAAAATCCCATAGCAACAAACTTAGCTGAGCAAAAACAAGTCAGTTAACATAGCTGAACTGCAAAGAAAGCCTACTTGTAAAGGAACAAACAGTATTTCATCCTGATAAATCACGTCATTGTCTGATGGACTTTAGTAAGCAGGAAAATACTAATGCATACAAACTGATCAAATTGATGCAATTTAAAATTTTCTTTCTCTTTGGAGTATTACAAGATCTTGGTGCATAAAGAAGATCTCAGTTGCGAAGACTGTAGTCTCAAATCCAAAGAGATATTCTTTATCAAAGTTAAGACTCTGTCACGCCCCTCTAAAATGGCTCATTTAAACACACCCCCACATCTCTATGTCACTATGTGGGAAGAATTGCAAAATGCCGACACAAATGTTCACGCAAATGTTACTTAAAGCAAAATACTTTTTTGATACCACAGGAAATACTACTAGATTAACTAAGAAAGTTTAAACATGATTAAAGAGACAAGAACAGCCAGAAAAAATAAGAACAAATAAATAAATTACAAGCATAGATAAATATGTTACAAATAAATAAGGTTGGTAGTATTCAAATGGAGAAATGTAATTAGGGAAAATAACACTGCATAGTGTTTACAGTATAAATCAAAAATATTTTTTTTTCACAGCAGTTTTGTTGTTTAATGATCATTAATGACAGCAGCAGTATGCCGCTGTGCCTTAAAGACTTGATGCATGGATCTGATATGATACACATCACATCCCATTTCTTTCTCAGCTGTTTTCATTCACTTGACACAGAACTGACTGCGTTTACATGAATGATTGTCGAGATGGGTATTGTGTCATAATTTTATGTGTATGTGTCTGTTCAGAGGATTCAGAAGAGGATTTTGTCTCGGTATTCACATACCATCTGAAACGCATGTGCACGCGTGTGCGCATAGAGAACTGTACACAAGTAATGAAGCTACCTTTTGCCTTTTCTCTCTGGAACAAATGATAAACTACTCTGTTATGGTTAAATTTTGCCGAACCATGGGACTTGTTCTGTACGGATCATGGATCATATACTAACCGTTTAGCAATATTATAGTACAGTACCAGTCAAAAGTTTGGACACTTTCCCATTCGTGTGTCCAAACATTTGACCGGCACTACATATAGTATATACATAAAAAGAACATGAACACTACAATGGTTTTGCAATAATCACTCAAATGTGGTGATCAAACACTTATAATGACGTGAAAGAGATGAAGGCAGGGCATTTAACAAAAAACTATTTTAGCTAAAATGAGTCTGACATCAGTGCACTGAACAGTAAAGCTGAAGTTAAATTCAATTTCATTAAACATTATTCTGTTTAAGTGTTTCACTTCGGAACATTCGTTCACGTATTTGAGCTATAGCCTGCTGTCTTCAAACACAGACTTAACTTACTAGAGAAATGTGACATAAAATACTCTGTAAATAAATACAATATAAATCACGTCTCATCCTCTTTAATGCCCTTTGATATAACGTGTACATTCCCATGGTAATGGAATCATGGCAGAATTTCACGTGAAGTCCACTTCGCAGTGCACTAATGGTCAAATAAGACAACGCTTGAATGCTGCTACCTGACCTCCTTACTGAAGTGAAAGTGTTGACTGGTGTCACTATCATGCGAATGCGCGGGCGGATCTCCACCAAATTCAGGGGATCCTTTCAGCTCGAAGGTTCGGATTCTCCATGCCATTATGGAGATATAGATTCAATGGTTTTCCATAGACTTCAACTTTAAAGCATTTCATTTTGATCGCCATTAGCAAACAATGGAGGTGCTGTGCTGGACAAACTAAGTAATTACACCATTTCAAGCATTTTATCTGCATTATATGTTACATAAAACCGATTCATCGGGGGACGATATATCGGCGACAGGTAGGGGTGCTCCGATCATAATCGGCCGATCATTAATGCACATCTCGTCAGTAAAGCCGGTTCTCTAATCAGCGGTAAATTCCATCAGGTGCCTGATTTCACATAGTGCAGCTGTTACTACACAGAGCTGTTGTTAACTGAGAAGATGCGCAAATAAACGGTGAAAATGAACGTGGATTTGCGCAGCTTCTCAGTTAACAATGGCTCTGTGTAGTAACAGCTGCTCTATGTAAAACCACGCACCTGATGGATTAGAGAATCGGCTTTACTGACGAGATGCGTATAACGATCGGCAGATTGTGATCGGAGCACCCCTAGCGACAGGCTGATATCGGCAAAATGATATATCAGTCGGGTTCTAGTAAATATGACTGATAGTGATGGAAGACATAAAACTCAAAGCGCTACTCCAATGTCATAATTTCCTGTCTGACAGTAAGGAAGGCAAAATATGTTCACTGGTTTAGAAGAGATCTGAACTTCACCTTACAGAAAGTGTACAACAATCTATGGTGAAATTAATTCAGCCCTGTGCTCTGTGTCTGAAAACACACAGCCATGACTATCCGTCTAACTAAAGGGTGACTTACAACTGACTTCTACTGTTAGTAAACAATGTTAATTATAGCCACTATAGACTAAGCCTGTCCCAAACTGTAGCCATGAGCTTAATCGGTCTAGAAGGTTTTCTTGAGCTTTTTTTTTTTTTTTCTTTTTTTTTTACTTTGATACATTTTCTAAAGTTCATTTTAAGGAGTATAAACTCAAAAGTAAAACACAAGTGAACTAAACTAGCAACAAAACTCCTGTCACTTGTGTGGAAAGGTGTGTAGTCTTTTTTCCCCTAACACCAACTCTCAGAAACATTGCGCAATCGTCAACGCACTCCTGAAATAACAAACCAAGAGTGCAAACAGGAATTTTGGAAACAGGAGGGCAAAAACGTATAGTTCGAATAAATGTATTATCAGTCTCCAGTCCTGTTTACTCCACTCGTGAATGCACTCGTTAAATTAGTTAACTTATTCGGGCAGTGACAGCTAGATAGGGCATTCATTGTCATTTCTTCTGAAATATCCCATTTAAAAGTCATTTTGAAAACTCCACACCACACTGTCTAATAATAATGCTGTTGTTTGAATAAACCTCGAATTCCACGTGTTTTACTGTAAACGTAGTGTATTTTTGTGTTTAGTTTCACTTTCGCACTTAGGCTCAGTCTCTGTTGTATGTTCACCCGTCCCATACTAGCTCACTTCAGCTGAAGCACAATCCGATAAAACCGTCACTTTTTCCAGAAATGAAGCAAAACCCACTTACCTTTGGTTTCGCTTAAGCAGTATACCAGCATCAAGAGTTTTAACAAAACCATATCGAGTAATTTCATCGCTTGCACATTGACAGCAAGGCTGGTTTGGATGTTAGTTTTGCGGGTCTTAAAGGCGCAGTCGCCCTCTGTGAGTGTGTATGTGACGGCTGCTGCTGTGTCTCTAACGGTCTGACGTCAGGCGCAGGCACATCGGGAAGCCACGCCCACTTCCTCTGAACGCTTTGATGAGATTTGTGTTGAACTTAATGGAATTTATTAAATTGGAGGACAACATGACAGCTGTTAAAAAAATATATAATTAACCTTGGTTGAGGTTCATTGAGATGAGATGACTTTCTCATGCTAAATACTTAATAATAATTGTATTAATTATTGATGTATAATAATTTTAAGAACAGCTAGGCTATATGTCAATAAATAAATGAATTAAAAAAACGAACTGCTATTCCAATTTATCTATGGATCTAGTCATTATTAGATACTTAATTGATCCTTTACTGGAAATGAAATTTTCATGGCAGCTTAAACGCACAAAACACTACACCACATAACATGAATATATTATAGGTAGTTATAAATATATTAGTGGTAGTTTTCTTCCCTTGCAACATAAAACCAAGAAAAATTGCAATTTTTATTTTACTCACTCACACCTAAGTGAACTCAGTAAATGAGTCAATCTCTCACCATAAGATAAACGTTTTTGCACTTTTAGAATATAACGTCTATTACAGATCGCTTTTATAAACGAGAACTTTCCTAAATTGAGGGTTTGTCACATTTAACTCACTTTTGTGGGTAAATCTTTACAGGTAGCCTACAGGGAGCAAAGAATGATTAACATTATCTTAGTCAATGTTGCCATCATGCGGTGGAGAGAAACATTACTAGATCGGTTTGCTGTGGATTAGCCTATATTGCGTGATGTTCATGAAAGACATACAATCTTTCACACGTGATCACTATATATATATATATATATATATATATATATATATATATAGTGAATAGAAATTCTAAATCCACAAAAGATTAATGATATCCAAAGAGATATCATTAACGTGACAGACAGTTAGGCATATGAAAGGAAAAATCTGGACACGAACAAAACAACAACGATAATAACAGCACAAACAAAGAGACAACACAACTTAAAGAACAAGAAAATTTTACGTAAAGTTACAGAGAGATAGCCTATTGTGCAAATCTGAAGAAATTCAAGGGCTGCCATACAGATTAAATAAAACGACGTAAACTGTGCTCCAAAGAACAGATATAAAACATTTTTTTTCTTTAGAAACCTTGGATTTTAAACCTTTAAAAATAACCTTGAAGTAGACTAACTAATATCCAATATAATAGTTATTATGCTGTTATTGGGTAAATTATTGTGTCATTCAGAAGTCGTATATATTAATCAACATGATAGTTCGTCTAAAAATAACATTATTTAATATTCTGTCATTATTTACTCATCCCATGCTGTTCCAAACCTCTATGACTTTCTTTTTCAAGTGAACTAACAAAAGAGATGTTAGGCAGAATGACAGGCTCATTCACTTTCTCTGCCTCAGACTGTCAGTCTAAATCAGTCTGAGGTCCTGCCTGACGTCTCCTTTTGTGCTTCATGTAAGAAACAGTTTGGAACAACAACAAAAAAAACGGAGTAGACGATGATATAATTCTTGTGTCTGGATGAACTATCCCTTTAAGTTGCTAGTTAAATTACACCTCCAGTCAGTGGTTGTGTACAGTCGGACTCGGTAAATAAGTGTCTGTGAAGGGGTGACGTCAGAGGTGGAGATGTCATGGCGTTGTCGGAGCTGAGACTGGAGCTTGCCATCTAGTTAAAGGTTGTCGTCGATGCATTCAACGAAATGGAGAAGAATGCAAACCCTCATCGAGACGCGGGAGGAAGTGTCCTGTGCACCGCTATCCCCGCAGAACCCGCGGACATCAAAACAGTGGGCGGAATGAAAGATGTCTGCGAGAAGAGAGAGACTCTGACTACTTGTGCAAGTGCTAGCGGTGCTAATGCTACACCCTGCACACAGACATCAGATGCTGCTGAGACCGTGAGCAAAAGCGGACAGCCGAACGTTTTACCACAGACACCGTCGCCCGATGCAGCGGATCAGCTGAGTAACGGGATGGGACACGAACCGTCGATGACCGCTGCTGGGAATAAAGAGGGTGGCATCTCAAAGTTAGTAAACAGCCCCACGGGAGAGCAACCCGACGCCAAGAATGTGCAGGCGGACGGTTTGGATGGAGGGGCGCAAAAAGCGACGGAGCTGGCCAAGTCTGCTTATTTGTGTGCGGACAAATTAAAATCTGCGAGCTCGAATTCAAACGATCACACCGTTTCCGAGGGTCCTCCGAGCGGGAGTGAGCCCAGCATCGCGGGAGAGTCCCGCAGCTTTGATTCACTGGAGTCCTTCTCCAATCTAAACTCCTGCCCGAGCTCAGACCTCATCAGCGAAGGGCTGGAGGACAAGGGACTGGCTCTGGCAATTGAATACGGGGCTGATGGAACGAAAATCCCCTGTCCGAAAGACAGGGTGACCGGTCAGTCGTTGTACCACATCAAGTGGATCAAGTGGAAGGAGGAGAACACGCCTATCATCACACAGAACGAGAACGGCCCGTGTCCGCTGCTAGCTATTATGAATGTTCTGCTATTGTCATGGAAGGTAAATAAGATGAGCTTCTGCTCGTATGACAATCACAATACCAGCCAAGTTATAGATGTGCAAATGCTGTTTTGCCAGGTGCTCTAATTGTCCTTTGAAACTTTTTATTGGATTGTGTTTGTCTACACGCACTAGTCACGAGACATCAGTTTGTCACTGCCATTTAAATACAGACACTGAACGTTTATTTAAAAGTGTAATAGAAAGACATGAACAAAACTTTTGAGTTATTTGACACTCACGGGGGTGTTTTGTTCTGTGTGGTGCGGGTCGCCCCCTCTCATGAACGCTGCCAGGTTCACATCATGTTACACAAATAATATAGATTGTAATAATATATTTGCTTTATGTAGTGAAGGTATAGAACTGTATGCATGCGATTACCTCAGTCAAAAAAGGTCCAGATTCTGATGGTTAAAAAATTGTCTAAACAAGAAGAATGAGTGATGAAACAGAGTGAAACAAAATGCAACTTTTAATAAAGAAACTTAATGCATGCATTTTATTAAATATATATAATTCCTCAAAATTCACACAGTTGTTCCACACTATTTGATTCTGTAAATGTGACTTAATGTACAACTATGGTCCATAATTGGCAAAACAAATTATAAAAATGTGGAGACATAAAATGTGATTAGGACTGAAATACATATTTTCCTCTTATGTCTTGTAGTAGTATTTGGACTGTGGAAATTAGTGAATTAATTGGGTTTGACTTGAAATTCTGTTTGGATTCTGTCTTCACCATCAGATTTCTCTCTCTCTCTCTCTCCCCATATTTTTAACTAAGATCCCCTTTGACATGTATTTGTAGAGCCATACCAGTATTTTGGTTTGGTTCGAAACAGTCATTTTACAAACACACCAATAACTTCTGGCTTTCAGCGCTGGACTCATTTGCATTATAAAGATGACATTTAATTATTGGCTTTGACCGTGAGTTGGCAGGCACATGAGGCGCTATTTCAGTGCTCAGTCTTTCATCCTGATAAAAGAGGCACTATGTTTTCAGCTTTGACTGCTTATAAAGCCACTGGCATCTTCTGGAGATGATAGCCACGTTCAGGCTGTTTTTATGATGGTTGTTGTTTTGTTTAGTTTTTATTTTGGATAAAAATGTCTTCTCATAGTGCATTTATGCTGATACAGCAGCCTATTTACCATAACCCTTATGTATTTGTATTACATAACATCACTGCTTATGGAAAAGAGGTCTCTCATATCCCATAGGCAATTTCTCATTAAAAACTAGTTTTAAAATGATTTTCCTCTGATTCTGGCACAGGTCAAGCTGCCACCAATGATGGAGATAATAACAGCAGAGCAGCTGATGGAATATCTAGGTAAGCGTTTTATTTGCATTATAAATGTGGGTCTTTTAAATAGCTTTATTGATTTGGCACAGTATCCATCCAATAAAGGGTTCACCAGAAATCAGGGTAAATGTTTCAGATTTGATTTATTTGAAAAGCTACCAAAGCAAGGCAGAGATGCACCGAAAGTATGGTGGACTCAATGACAGCAGCATAATGGGAAAGCTATGCTTGGCTGTTTCTCACCACAGCTTCAAGTGACTAATTGCTAGTTCGTTCCCAAAAAGAAAAGTTTAAACTTATCCACTATAGGGCATCAATTTACAGTAAGAACCATGTAAAGCTAGTCATGTCATCCTAATTATAGGATTGTGTTGTTTAATTTCAACACACACTCTCTGGTTAGACATCTTCTGCATGTACCTCTACAGAAAACCTGAGCTTCTCTGTGTCTTCATAAAGTGTTTGAGAAGAAGTCCCACTGTAAGTCAAGTGAGACTCTTGTGAGTTTGATAAACAGCCTGATAAACATTGGCGAACCTGTAAATGTGATATGTTTCAGAATGGTGATGGACAGCACCAGATCAGGGAAATACCCAGGGGCTGGTCCTCCTGTAATGTCACAGACTCCAGATCCCTATTTCCACTGTGGCATGTTGACCTGCTACACTGAAGTGTTGCATTACTGCAGTTTGACCGTTGACTGGTCCTCAGTTTCTCACATTGCATTAATGTTTTTGAACTCATTTAAAATGTTTTTAATAGTTTAAATCATCTGTCTGCTACTCTTAAAAACCACTGATGGAATGTAAAAGCAGCTTGTTAAGGGAAATTTTTTTTTGTATCTGCCACAAAGAGAATACACCAACTGCTGAAGGCTATAATAAAAGTTATATTGGATTTTAATGTTGTGACATCTTATGATGAGTGTTGTAAGCAGTTTTATTTTGCCTCACACTCTACAGAAATGTCAAGTATGAAATGTATATAGAGATCAGCTGTGGATGTGTTATTCAGAGGTTGATATATGTGCAGTGGTTTCTCTTGACACATTTAGTCATGTAGGAGATGCTTCTATCCAAAGTGGAAATTTGACAAGCACATTAATGCTATAGTAAAGAGGTGTTTTTTTCCAGATTAGGTCTTTTGCTCGAATAGAGCCTATTACGTCAAGGAAATACTTAGAGAAGGTTATTAATGCCTTTGTTTTGTCTCGTCTGGACTATTGTAATGTGTTGTGTGTGGACTCCTGACAGACCACTATTTCATTCTTGCAATTAGGCTGCTAGTGGGCGCTAAGAAAAGTTAGCATATCTCTCCTATTTTAGCTTCTCTCAAGTGGCTACCAGTAAACTACAGGATAAAATGTAAAACTATTTTATATGTTTTCAAAGCAGTGCATGAGATGGACCCTGCTTATGTGTCTGAGCTCATTGCTGTTCGTCAAGTGCCTGGGTCTATAAGATCCAGTAATAAGTTATTGCTTGCTGTCCCTCGTACTCATTTAAAGTTAAAAGGGGATCATGCCTTTGCTGTTGTGGGTTAGTCAAAAACTACTTCTTCTCTTTAGCTTTGGAAAGGTTGGGCTAGTCTTTGTTGTTTAATAGGATGTGTGTTGTTTTAATTTGTGTGTTTTAATGAAGTGTTCCTTGATTGTACAGCACTTTGGTCTGTAGGTGTAGATGTAAAGTGCTCTATAAATAAAAGTGAGTGAATGAATGATTGAACACCACAGGCCGATTTCTAAAATGTCGAATCTTCACTGGATTCAGACTGTGTTTTGTTTGAAATCTTTCTGCAAAGTGTAGACTTTATGAACTTTGCAAGCTCGGGCCTTGTTCAACCTCAAGTGCAGTGGTTGTGACCACAGAGGATGTGGTCTTCAGATGTCATTCCTCACATAGGTGTGGTTACTAGTGTATATTTTCAGCTATTCATAACATTTTACCAGGAGATAAAGCAAAGAATATGTTATAAGTACCTTGAACTCATTTAAATATGGAAGTATGGTCCGTTTAAGAATATTTTGTAGATTATTCCAAATAACTGAAGCATTATATTTAAAATCTTTTTTTTCCCCAGTTCTGTTCGGACCCTATGAATATTGAGATATAAGTCATTTAACCAAAGATTATAGGATATATTTGTATTGGATTAGCTGAGAGACAAGTAGAGAGGAGTATTGTTGTTGTTGTTGTTGTCGGCGTTTTTGTTGCTGCTGCTCAACCATCATCATTATTATTATTATTATTATTATTATTATTATTACTGGTCATCAGTACTCAGCTAGGAATTCATTGAAATTTAATCATTTTTATATCCAGTAAAGCTGTAGAATATATTATTATTGTATTTACTGAATATAAAATGATTAAATTTCAGCCCAATTCCTGACTGAACATGCAATAAACTGGGAGGGCATAAAGTGTAATAAGATAGAAGTGACAAGGATACAACAGCTTCAGGTGGGAAACATTACCTCCTGTAGTTGCAGTAACTCAGTTTGGCCTGGAAAACTTGACTACACTGAACATGCTTGAGGCCATTCAACACACCCCATTCCCAGCTGTCTGCCTGGAGACCACTGTGAAGTATTCCTCTTATTGCTGAGCTGTTTGTAAGGATGTCCGTCCATGTGATCTAAAGCATGCCTGACATATAGGACACCGAAATCCCCTAGATACAAACCGTGACAGATGAAGAGTGTGCCAGCTGGGCACATTTTACATTTATTGTTGCTCGTTTGACCTTCTGAATGTTTCTCCCATCATAGCTTTGAGCTGCATTTATTCAAAAGCGTATATTCACATTTGCTCACTTATGCTCTATGAGACATCCATGGTTAGCTACACAGGCATCTGGAAATTGCTTTTCTCTTCCCTAGGTGCAATAAGCTGTTTAACTCCATTAGACAGCATCTATCTAGCTCTGTCTCTCTGCTATACTTTACAGCACTTTTAGTGTTTCATTTCCAGGCAAAGTCAGTGGCCCATGAACAAACTCTTGGCAACTGCACAGTTTTTCTGAGTTGATCAAGACATGCATTTCAGTCACTGTGGAATGCTTTAATATGTATCCAAGTAACCCAGGCAGTTATTTTACACTAAAGGCCTGATCAAAGTTTGATGAAATAAAGTAATACTGAAGTTTAAAATATTTAATGAGCATCAAAACAATTTGAGCCTAATGACTGATTTGTGTCATTCAGTGTTTTTGGTTGCCTGGATAAATTGTTTATCAATTGCAGAATTATATTGTAAGACCTGGTGAAGTTTTGTTTTGTCTTAAAATCCTAAATCTTTATTGTTCTGAACCCATAAGAAGCATTTTTAAAGAATTGCACTGGTTGCTCTTTTTTCATGCAATTACTATGAATGGAGACTGAGACTTTGCAGATTCAAAGCATATTGGACAATCGCCATAAAAGTGTCATAAAAGTTGTTATCTTACTTGTGTGTTATATTTCAAGTCTTCTGATGTTAACTTTGTGACACAAACAGACCCAAATCAAAGTCATTTTTCATTAAAGAGCAGGTCAAATTATATTTTAAAGTGTCCTAATATTGAGTCCCCTACAACAGGTTTAAATGCATATAAGGTCAGAAAACACTGTAGTTTTCTCAGAATATACATTTAATATTAGAATCATTTTTCAATGATTTCTAAATGATTCGTTCAAAGCAATTCTGAGCGTAAGGTCTGTAAACCCCTCCCTTCCATAAGCCCTACTCTGCTCTGATTGGTCAGCTGGCCAAGTCTGTTGTGATTAGTCTTTTTGTATACAATACGTGTCTGACACGAAGCGCCTATTTCCATAAAAATTGTTTAGCTCTGGAGGGTTGCTTGTAAACAAAGATGCTATAAGTTTACAAAATTTTTTTATCGATATTACCTATTACAAGTCCGAGGATGATACAGATGGAGATGCTCAACCAAAAAACTCCATTGCAAGATCGACTAGATCAGGACGTTTCTCAGTGGTACGTTTAAACTTTGCATGTGGTACTTTACGTGATGAGACAGCACTTTTATTGCATTCATTATTAGTATTTATTTATTTGAGGTGCATGTTGGAACTGTGATAGAATGCCCAATGCAAACACTGAAAACAGCTTTTTTGAAAACACAGTCTTCTTGACCTGTTGTAAACACTAACTAGCGGAAGTGTTTGTGGGCAGGTCAGAGTGTTCGTATTTGGAGGGCAGGCTGGGATTATGCAAATGTGTTACCTTGTGATGAATATAGGTAACAGGCAGAAGATTCGAAAATATGATGACTCGTTAAGGCAATTCAGAGTCGACTTTTGAGAGACAATTTGCTTATTTATCATGCACTTTTTTTTGATTAACTACTTTACAGACCATTTACATTGAAGTATAGCTACGTTACAAACTGCAGTCCATAAAGTCCATAAAGTCAAACTGGTTTGGAGTGACATGAGTCCATGAGGATGACAGAATCTTCATTTTTGTTTGAACTATTCCTTTACATTCTGATGTAATAAAGTGAATACGCAATAAAGCAGTTTGTAAAACAGTGCAAGCAATTGTAGAATCTTTTTAAGAGTTTCTGATAAGAATGGGAGAGACAAAAGAGTTTGACCGAGGAAGAGATCAGCTGGAGAGGAACTGAAAGAGAGATGAAGGGTTTTCGCTGAGCAGAAATAAGTGAAGTGTCTGAAATGAACCTGCCTGTGCTGGGCTGCATTCTTGGCACCAATCAGAGGAAGCGGGAGTCTGAGGGAGTGGGCTGAAAATAAAAACGCAGAGCTTCACGCTTCTCTCACACTTTTGTTTTTTGTCAGAGCAGAAACATCTAGGCTTCCTCTGGCATTCAAACTCCTTTGTTTTGAACTATGGCAGGTGTGAATATGTATTTCAGTGTCACTAAATTATTAGTACAATGACAAGTCACTGGAAAGCTTTGAAAGGTGACCGGTATGTGGGAATCAATAGCAATAGACTGTTCTGTAATGAAGTGGTTTATTTACTGTGATTTGGCCTTGATTTAATGGAGAATTGCTCCTGTACCTAGAGCTGTATGTGTGTTCAGAATGTTAATGAGGCGGGTGACAGGTGGTTCAGTATTAGAGCAAAACCCAGGGTCAGATATTCTCATGTCTGCCAGCTGTCATCGATGCCCCGTCTCTGCTCCAGCCCCCTTTCACAGATCTGCAGGAGATTTAGTTTGGACAGGACAATAAAAGGAAGACAATGGTAAACTTGCATAGAGGTCAAACTAAATATTGAACTGAATTGTCAAACTTGTTTTGAGTTTAGTTTCTTAGAAGGCTGCACGATTTGGGGGAACATTGAAATGCAATTTTTCTGATAAAATTGTGATTTAAAATCAGAATCAGAAAGAGCTTTTACAAATACAAGGAATTAGTTTTGGTGACCGAAGCTTCCACAGCACAAACAGAATGACCGTGACAAGACAATTTAATACTACTAAAATAAAAGAACACAGTGCCTTGCGTCAGTCTGAAACATACATGCATAGCTACAGACTAACAATTCTACGAAATGCAAATGTAGCTCGGCTTTCTCTGGCATATATAAATGTTAATCAGTCTTTAAATGACCTCTGTTTGAATATTTAATTACACAATTGTTTCATGTATTTGGAAAGAAAGATGAAGACTGTAGCTCAACGACATAAAAACTTCTACTAAAGCAGGTAGGCTCCAGTCACCGTATTGACTGACATTTCCGCTAAAGCTGTAAATACAGAAAGATCGGGGATGTAAATATCTACTGCTTTTGGTTTACTGGCATATGTAGACAGTTTGTTAATTACAACGAGGTGAAGAGTAGACTTGTGTCACCTGGGAGCATGTGTTTTTCGTAAGTGCACTGTCTCTCAAATGTTTTCCCTAACCCTCCTTTTTCTTTCTTTCTTTTGCTCCTTCACATCAGGAGACTATATCCTTGACGCAAAGCCAAAAGAGATCTCGGAGGCTCAGCGGCTGAACTATGAACAGGTAAAAGCAACAGCAGTTTTGCTCGTGACTCACAGAACAGGAGTCTATTGAAGATAGATAGCCAGTTTGTTTCCATAGCTCTCGGTGTGTTTGTGGAATGGTGTAGTATTAACACTGAGAATCAGAAGAGAGAGGTGAGGCCTGAGGCTCGGACAGAGGAGAAAACATTAGCCATGACACATGTAGACACTCAGACAGATATCTTTCTCACAACTCTTCTTAAAACATCCGTTTGTTCTTGTAGTGACTAGTGAGCATGGCTTGGTTCTTTGTCATCAAGCAGCCACTTATTCTCTGTGGCATTACAGTGCCTTTAGGAAACAAGTTGTGCTAGTCATCCAGATCAGCACCCATCCATCCCAACAGGAAATGAGGACAAGAAAGCATGGAATTGCCATTGAATTAAAGGAACTGTGAGAACTGGTCCATTCCAGTCTGGATCCAACTGTTTATATAATGGCAGGAGTAAATATCATTGTGTTGCACTGAAGGAGAGTATGAGCCTCTCTTAGAGTTGTGCGCTCTACAGACTTTGACATGTTAGGTCAAAGAGATGCCTCATTTCTTCTCACATGGTGTGTAGGGATGCATGACAGGGACCAATGAAGTGATGTTTAAGCCTTCTCCTTATTAGCCTGTGTAGAATATATACCAGTACAGTGTACCCCACAAAACCTATCCACAACAAAACTGGGTACAAATTTCACCCCCAAATCAACAGGGTACAAAAAACATATCAGGGTTTCTGCTGGTCTTAAAAAGGCCTTAAAGAGGTCTTAAATTAGTGCAGAAAGTCTTAAATTCATAAAGTCATGGCATGAAATCTTCCTCCGTATTTTTGTTTTCCAATACAAATATCTAAACATCCTTAAAGTGATAGTTCACTCAAAAATGAAAATTACACCATGGTTTACTCACCCTCAAGCCATTCTAGGTGTATATGACTTTCTTCTTTCAGACGAATACAATCGGAGTTATATTAAAAATGGCTCTTCTAAGCTTTATAATGGCAGTGAATGGCTGTTGAGATTTTGAAGTCCAATAAAGTGCATCCATCCATCATAAAAAGAAATCCTCACAAATCTGGGCGGTTAATAAATGCCTTCTGAAGTGAACTGATGTGGTTATGTAAGGAAAATATCCATATTTAAAACGTTATAAACCTTGATCTCTAGCGTCCACTAACTGGACTCGTATGCACGTTCACGAGAGAGTGGCATTCCAGTGGATGATGTAAACAGTCACGCTAGATCAAGCTTTAATCTGTGCAAACCAAAAAGAAAATCAAGTTGTAATTTTTTAATCAAAAGCGACACATTATTATTAAATACTGTAAAGCTGCTTGCTTTTAAGCAATCAGGCTATATAAATAAACGAGATGTGACTGGAGATTTGAATTGCAGAGCTGGTTCAAACAAATCCTCATTGCTATGATCAAAAGTTTTCTCACCTCTTTTATTTTTGTTATGTGTTTACTTGTTATTAAGAAGAAAGTATACAGTACATATTTACATATTAATCTAAACACCATTCTCAGCAGTATCTGGTTCGGCTGTGTTTACACTCCAAATCACTCCAAAGCAACTATTAGACAACAAAAATATTTGTTGACATTTTCTATTGTTTACATTGTGTGTGTGTGTGTGTATGTGTGTGTGTGTGTATATATATATATATATATATGTATGTATGTATGTATGTATGGATGGATGGATGGATGGATGGATGGACTAATCTATTCAGCCCTAATGCCAATTAGGAATGAAAACTACTACAACACAATGTGTTACTTAAATTGTTCTTACTTTAAGTCTTTAATTTACTTTCATAAAACCTTTAGAAACAGTGTTATATTTTACCAATAATCATTGTTGCATTAATACATTTTTGCACTGTCACATTAATTTATCATTAATAAAATGTGAAAATGTTATTGCTGTAATGCAAAAAAGAAATATAATTTAAATCACTGGTGTAAGTTGTTCTAACCACTTCAGTCTAGGGGAAAAACATACACAACGTTCAAAAGTTTATGGTCAGGTTTTTTTTTATTATTTCTTTTATATATAATAATTTTATTTAGCAATGATGTATAAATGACAGTAAAGTAAAGATTTTTAACTATATTATTTAAGGTTTGTTATATTCTCCCAGTAAAATATATTGCTAATAGTTTATTATAGTTTATGTAATATAATATTGCTAATGTGAGAGTCTTTTAATTGCCATTATAATCTATTCATTTTGTAATATCTCACTCCCAAGCGGTTCAAAGTCGAGTCTATTTTTGTAATTGAGATTGAGAAAGTGAGGGTTAAGATAGCAGTGCTTCTGATGTTCCCCAATGTGTGCTCTTGTTTATTGTAGTAGGTGGAGGCTGACTGGATTCATGCTCCTTTCTTCCTCTTCTTTCTCTTCTGTATCAGCTTTATTGGGTTTTTTAATGTGGCTTAACTTTGTTTTTTTTTTGTTTACTTTTTTTTTTTACGGTTTCAAGTTTAGCTGAGCTTCATTCATGCTTGAATAATGCTGTCCCTCTACACTGTAGGTCGGCTGACTGTCTTTAGCCAGGCTCTGTCACTGTTAGTGAAGCGCTTTTTTGGCACTAGGAGAGAGTTAGAGAGGGATGTGCGTGCGCACACAGACACACACACACACACACACACCAAGGTCCGGAAGAACTTTGTGGGGCCTGTGTTCTCTCGGTGTTGATCTTAATGTGTTGACAGTGCACAATAACATCACTCAGGTTTGACTGTTTATTAGATGTTTTCCAGTCTAACAGATGTTTTAGATGAATGCTTTTATAGGCATCTCGGTGAGTATCACAGTACTGGAACAAGTATAATAGAGCTGGAGAAAGTGGGTCAGGGCAGTGGAGTGGTTCAGAAACGCTGGCAGGGGCACAGAGCCAGGCCACACACAGGCAGGGTGTAGGTGGGGGTGGAACCAGTGCCAGGCTCAACTGGACTGAATGGGAGCTGTTGGTAGATGGTAGGTCTTAGCTGATCTTTCAAACCTCTAACGCTCACTGACCCTGGTGCCAGTTCTACATGCTCTCATCCACCCACTGGCCATCGGGTCAGCCTGTGCCACATTGATTCATCCAGCCTGTGTTCCAGCAGAGCAGGGACTCACCACTCAGCAGTTTTCTGAAGGTGTCTGGTGTTGTTTTGGAAACGTGGTATTGAGCTGCGGGATGATGACCTGTTATTCTGAGCAGAGTTAAGATGAGATGAAGGCTGTGCTCACTCAATGTCACAATATGGTTGTCTTGTCATGAATAAAGTAACAGAGGAGGCTGCCCCCTTTGCAACCCCTTTGGTTATATTTACAATTAAGGATGGTCTTAACTGCCTTATTGCTTTAAACAAAAATAAATAAAAAATTGTCTGGAACTCATCAGTGTTATTATTAACTACAACTATTAAAATGTTTTTTACTTAAAGCTGAAATCAAATTAAATATAAATATAAGATACTTAAAATAAACTTGAAAAATGTACATTTGGAATTTCCCTCTGGCAAATAAAATAAATAAAAAATAATAATACAATGACTTAAACTAAAACTGAAATAGCTAAATATAAAAAAACCTCAATAAAAAAATACAGTGGCACATAAAATTACTAAAGCTTCAAATTAAATGAAAACTGAAGATATAAAAAGCTAATTCAAAATACTATTAAGTACTATAATAGTATACAAATAAACAATAAAATACAAAAATAACTCGGAACACTGTATTGCTCAGAACTAGAACTATCCTATATATAATTACATATAGAACTATATATAATTGTATACTTTTTATCCAAATTAAATACCTTTTTTTTTTTTTTATCAAAATTAAATCCAGAATTCTAGATACAAGTGATTGGGATTGAATTAAGTGAAAGTGCTAGGAAATCCCCTGTACCATCGGAAAACGGCCAGGGCAGAAAGTGAGAGAGAAATCTCCTACAAAAGGGCAAAGATAATCTCACTGGTTTCCAGGGATTAATGATTTATGATATATAATGTTGTTGTTACATGGTCGATTTGTGTTACAAGCTCTAATCCCAACAACTGTCCACACACTCTCATTTTGTGCGATAATAACAGATGGTCATACTGTGAGCACTTAAAAGTGAGAGCCGGACAGATTACTATTATAATAGGGTCTGGGATGTTATATCAAATGCTGAACATACACGCGTATGTGCTGATCTGCACTGGAGTTTGTAGCCTTGCAGTGGCTTGTGTTTGTGAGCCTGCAGCTGTGCTTTTTTGAGAGTCAATGGAGGGTCTTCATGGTCAAAACTGAAAGACAGGAAGTAAAGGTGATGAACTCTGGTGTTTAGAGCTGTTTAGTCGCTGTTCTAGAGTTATGAGATTTTTCCTGCTCAGAGCAGAAAGACAATTGGGTGTCACATTTTACAGAAATGTGTGCATGTGTTGTTTTGGAAAAAATTGCTACAGTTCCCTGATTTTCTTGTATTCCTTTGCTCTCTCTTTCTCTAGAATATGAGTGATGCTATGGCAGTGCTGCATAAACTGCAGACAGGTCTGGATGTAAACGTTAAGTTCACAGGTGTGCGGGTATTCGAATACACACCCGAGTGCATTGTCTTTGACCTGCTGGATATCCCACTCTACCATGGATGGCTGGTTGACCCACAGGTCAGCATCCTGGTTCACATCCTTCTAAAAACGCTAATTCCACTGAAACGTGATGTCACCACATGATGACATTTAACATTACATTGATTAATAATTTAATACTAATGATAAGTATATATATATATAAATATACACTAATTTCTCAAATTTATTGGAAATAATTGCTTAGTATCATCATTGGGCTACAGTCCTCAATACTTTTTTTCAGTTTAATAGAGTTTGCCAGTCATTATTTTTTAATACTGCACAATGATCGCCATGGATTCACAATGCCGTATCAAGTTAAAAATCGATTAAGTAATATACAAATTAATACATAGATTTACACATTAACATTTCACCCCTTCTACAAAAATCATCCATATGGAAGTTAATGTTCATGCATATTTTGACCAACATATTGACTTTCTTATTTTTATCACACTGTCTGTAGATGGCTGATATAGTCAAGGCAGTGGGAAACTGCAGCTATAACCAGTTGGTAGAGAAGATAATCAGCTGTAAACAGTCAGACAACAGTGAGCTGGCTGGGGAAGGTGGGTATTCACTGTTCTTATCGCTCTTCTCCATTTCCTTTCATACATTCATGCAGACTGCTTCTTCCAGGAGGCAAGTGCTCATACGTAGCATAATTCACTTTCTTAGAACATTTAGAGTTCACTCTTTGCCAGGCTTCTGTGCATTTAGATGTATTAATGCCTTGTGAATATGAATGCATGTTCTGAATAATGTTTTCCCCATTGCATCATGCAAATAAACAACTCAGATTGTGTCAAAAGAGTCATTAAACACCCTCCTTCTTTTCGCAGTTTTTAGCTCGTCTGAAATGTTCTCTCCCTCTCTCACTGCATTTGTGTCTAAATATATCTCCCTCGCCATCTTTTTTTTTTTTTGCTCTTTCTGAAAGCGTCTTTTAGAATGCACCCTTTCTGTGTCTGTTTCTGTCTTTTCTCTCTCTCGGGCTGATTGACAGCCACTCACTCTGTCCCTGTACCAGCGTGTGAGTTTGTCTCTGGCAGGCTGTGTGATTTTGTATGTCATAAAGTTTCAGACAGTGTGTGTTTAAAGGATTAGTTCACCCAAAAAAATTTTCCTTCATTTTTTTCACCCTTATGTTTTTCCAAACCTGTATGACTTCTATTCTTCTGTCTGGAGAAATTTAAGTGGGGTGGAGACTTTAACACCTCGAAAAAAAGACAAAATATAAGTATGATTAAATTAATCCATGTGACTCATACAAAATGTTGCAAGTCTTCTTGAGTCATGATAGCATGATAGCTTTGTGTGAGAGAGACTGACATTCAATCAGTATCCACTGATAATCTCTACCTCCAGTGGACTACCATCGTAAATGAATCATTCAGAACAGTTTTGTGAACTGAATCAATGATTCATAGAAAAGATCAAACTCAAAGATCAAACTTGACTTTTTTTTTACAAAGCTTACATTGTAATGCACCACGGAGAGCTAGGGCAGATATTAAGGTTCAAAAATGTGTGTCTGTATTGTATTGTGTATTTCAGAGACACTTCACACTGGCTCTTTCTTTCCCAGGTTTTGTGGCAGAGCAGTTTCTGAACAGCACAGCGACTCAGCTAACATACCACGGCCTGTGTGAACTCACTTCTACTGTTGAAGAGGGAGAACTGTGTGTCTTCTTCAGGAACAATCACTTCAGCACCATGACCAAATTTAAGGCATGTTGAAATTTAAGTGCATTTGAGATGCTGGATGATGAAAGATGGCTCTGTGCTGCTGTGAATAAGCGCTCTCATAGCAGAGTTAATTTGGTTCACTTGTCTGTAGAGGGATGCTGTATGTTGGCGCCCCCCAGTGGCTAAAAAGAGAACTTTAAAATTCTACTTCAGAAGACTATAGATATTGGAGATTTATTGCTATTGCTGATTACCATGATTTTACATATTGGAAAGCTCTAGGTCTGATAAAAAACACATGCAAGTAAACTGATATTAGTCTGATCTGGGAGGCTGTAAATGTAAATGTCTGTTATCTGGTGGAAGTGGAGCTGTTGTGTAACAGCAGGACACACTTCACCCACAGATAAAACTCTTGCATGATCCTCGTGTACACACTTCAGAACATGACACCACTCTTGCTCGGTCTGGGGGTGTTGAAAGATTGATGGACGAGCGCTGTGAGGTTGCTGCATGTTTTTATAAATGCTCTCTTTGTGTTCCTCAGGCCCAGCTGTACCTGCTGGTGACGGATCAGGGGTTTCTCACTGAGGAGAAGGTGGTCTGGGAAAGTCTGCATAATGTCGACGGAGATGGAAACTTCTGCGACTCAGAGTTTCATCTGAGGCCACCCTCTGACCCGGAAACTGTGTACCGTGGTCAGCAAGACCAGATCGATCAGGTCAGGACTAGTAACTTCTCAGGAGTGCTCGGTGTCATTCAGTTATAAACACTGAGTATGATAGTTGTTTCTCAGGGTGACGTCTGTAAAAGAACATTTACCTGGGTCCTTTATGATTAAAGTTAAAGTTAAATTAAAGACTGTAATTTATTTCATATACACAGTACCACTGCTTTCTATACACGGAGTATGCAGTTTGCATAGGGCACCATCCCAATTGCTAAAAATTTGTTTTTTTTACTTTTTTTTTTTTGTTATATATATATATATATATATATATATATATATATATACAATTTCAAAAAATGCATTTTACAGTGTAGGCAGTAGTCTTAAGCACACGTGACGTGCCATTCCCGCATCCGTGCCCGCCCTCACCTTATGTTTGCAGCTGACTGCTAATGATCATAATTGTTGGACAGCTATTTCTGAAAAAAAGACATCAAAAGTCGCTGAGAAAAGAAAAAGTTCAAAATCTCAAGATGAAGCCGGTGTATCCTTTTCATGTACATTCATAATCCTGTGAAGCTTCTTTGTCTGTTGACGTTAATAACGTGTTTGAATGTTGGTAATAATTTCACCGTCACCAACACATCTGCTTTAATATTCTAATTTCCATGTTCCCTTACAAAAACCTTCACTGTGTTTTACTACGAATAAAACCAAATGAAGTCATGGTTCAAATAATAATTAACAAAGTATTCAGCCTAATAATTTATAATAAAAACAGACCTAAGCTAACAACAGCCTTTAAAATGAATTGAGCAATGATGATGATTGGCTAATTAATAATAATCATATTGTTTCATTGAATAACATTGTTACATAATGTAATACAAAATAAATTAATTTACAAATGCTTGCAAAGGGTGCCAAAGGCCTGGTAATTTCTGTTGTTACACTTGCAGGACAATCAAACACTTGTTTAATATTGGCCATACGTTTAATTCAAATATCCACTTAATCTTTCATTTACAGCCACCTTTTTGCGATATTTGATTTAATTTATTATTGTTTGTTTTGATCATATTTAATGTTTTAAAATGTTTTATTTAATGTGTAATTAGTTTTTTTAAAGGTCCTACATGAAAATTTCACTTTCTGAGGTTTTTTAACATTAATATGAGTTCCCCTAGCCTGTATATGGTCCCCAAGTTTCTAGAAATTTGAATCGGTGTAAATCGAGATTTTTCTATCTTTCTCTGCCTTTGAGAAAATGGAAGCTCAATCAGGCTGATCTTGAATCTCCTCGTTGTGACGTTAGAACGAGAATTGTTACCTCCCCTTTCTCTGCTTTTTTTGATAAAAAAAGATGCAATTGTTTAAATGCAACTGCTGACAATTCCTTAAAATGACATGGTTTACCAATAAATTCTGTATCCAGTTCATCTGCATATGTGTCTGTATCCACTAAAATGTTCAAATGACTAGCAACTATAACTAAATTAAGTTTCAATTAATTTTCACAAACGCTGCTGCCTTGATGCCATTAAGAAGTCATTACAGAGGGAGAGTTTGGAATACAGTAAAATGTTTGGGGTCTTTTCCAGGTACCCCTCTCATAAAAAAAAGCATGGAGTTCACTTTTAAGAATTAGTATTCAAAGATCCAATCTTCAAAGCCTTTAAATTGTTCCTATGCTTCTGGATAACAAGAACTTTAGACATTTAAGTTCCTGATAATTGTGGTATAAAAGTAATCACACAACCCCATCTTAAAGAAATATACCCTGTGTACCAAATGGAGTGACTAAGTCGTTTCATTTCACAGAATCCCAGTGACCCTCAGGTAACGCCGAGCTCTAGAGACTGATATTACAGTGAGCCGTGAATGTTGACATCCTGTTGAGACACAGCCAGTCTCTGTGAAAGTGCAGTTTATCTATATCTGGCTTTGTAGCTCACTGCTGTCCTCCAGCACTAATTCTGCTCCGTTGCCCACTGGAAGATTTCCTCAATTATTGATGTTAAAAGCTCCCCAACCCTTCTTCCAGCTCTGTGTAACCCTCCCCCTGTACCTTTGGGATGCTTTCATGCCTGAAGACACAGAAGTGTCTCACATGACACAGATCCTTTGTCTCTCTCTTCTGCTCTTGTATTGGGTGTTTAATAATGAAGTGTCTGTATAAGTGAAGGGCTTCGAGATGACTGTGCTCTAAAAGTCAGACTTTACTCTAAAACATTCGTTGTAGTGTTGTGTCGTGGGCTCAGTTAGCAAACTAAATTATCAATTCACAGGCAAACTTTCTGGATATTCATTATGTACCATGTTCTTTTTTTTCATAAAGTATTATGTAAGCTCCTTAACTACTGTAAGGATTCAGGCTAAGCTTTAATATAATCTTCTTCAGAAAGAAATAATTCACCCACGAAGGAATATGATTTATGTTTTATGGAACACAAAAGGAGTTTAGGCTGCACTTTTTTAATTCAATATATGATTATATATCTATACTGATAAATATAATACAAATAAAGAATACAATTTAAGTATTTTGTTTTTAATTAATACTTATTCAGCAAGGAAGCACTCAATTGATCAAAAGTGATCGTATAGTAATTTATATAATATAATATAATATAATATATCAAGCTCCTAAAGGTAATATAGAAGTAGTCTATATATTGCCTTATACCATCATATATATCATATTCTCAACAGCATAAGAACTGCATAGATGTTGACCATTTTAATTTTCCCCTTTGTATGTGTAGGACTACTTGATGGCGCTGTCTCTGCAGCAGGAACAGCAGGCCTCAGACCTGGGTTGGGAACAGATCCCAGAAGGCATCAGTGATCTAGAGCTGGCCAAGAAGCTGCAGGAGGAGGAGGACCGCAGAGCTTCACAGTACTATCAGGAGCAGGAACAGGCACAGGCAGCAGCAGCGGCGGCTGCGCAGGCACAGGTGAGTTGATAAACAAACATATACTTAAGATCATTTATCATATATGGGCCATTTTCCACAATTACACATTCAATCTGACATAACATCACATTAATGCCATGGCGATACAGACTTGGAGGCGGCTGAAAGGCAGTTGCATTAGTTGTTTAGGAGGATAAATAACACCTAGCAAACCATGAACATGTAAATTTGCGATGAAATGACAGATCTCTTCTTCCATACAGTAACATACATCTGAGTGAAGCAGATTATTTGAAAAAAAAAATCGAATGGCAGGGAAGTTGTTCTACAGATCAATTGTTGATTGGATGAAGGCGGATCTGATTGCAAGCTTGCAGTCAATTGTAATAAAGGGGCAGGGTTTAAGTGAACTAAAGGATTGGAAAAGTTTGGCATACCAGACAAAAGTTTTTTCATTTCAAAGGAAGATCAAAGTTTTTTTTAAACATCCGCATGGGTGAATTATTTACAGTAAGAACAATAGCATGTATTTCATTTCATGCCTACTTTAAACAGTTAAAATAAGAGGTTAATTTGTTCCTCTCCGGTCAGGGACAACAACCAGCAGTGGATGCCGACCAGGTGGATAAAGTAGCATCTGCTGGAGCCTCAGCGGGGGGAGCCATGGCTTCTCCAAGCCCTGGAAAACAGCCCTCAATGGGGGAACGCAAACCCAAGAAGGAAGCCAAGGACAAAGACAAATGCATCTTGTTGTAACAGCGGTGGCCTCTACGTGGAGTTTGAAATGGGCAGCAGTTTAATTCCAGTGGCTCTGCAATGCATCTCCCAGCCTGAGGTGGAGAAAGATTAGACGACAGAGATGAAGTGTGATAGACGGAGAGGACTTGCCATTCTCAAGCCACTTGTGCCTGACTTTAACCCTCAGAGTTCTGAAGATGCAGACAAGAAGAGAGGGGTGTCACTACAAGGACTATCACTACATCTTTCGTAGAGCTGGCCAAATGTTCTCAGCAGGAAAACCACTTCAGTGCACTATATTTGTGTGGGTTCACCAGGAAGTTTTTTTGTTGTTGTTTTTAGTAAAACAAGGTAATGCACACATAGCAGTAGTCAAAAAGACCCCCCCCCATGGCACTACTTTTTTTCATTATACAAAGCATTTTCTTTTTTGTGAATTTCCGTTATTTGCTGTTGTTTATAAGCTATTTTCTACCCGGTTGCCCCTACATATGCATATGTAAATTTGTTGTATTGGTCAGTTTCTTTTATTTAACTGAAGGATACCTGAGATCTTTTAATGAATGGCCGTTCACATGAAAAGGTAGCAAGCCAAGAGGTCATTTGGCAAAGGTTATGTCTCAGGACATGATGTAGGCCATCATAGTTCTTTGCCTGGCAGTTTGATGCCAAATTTTTCATTGTTGATATTGTAGGAGAAGTGACCTCAATTTAAGACGGTGAGATCTTGATGAAACAAATGCTTTTAAAAAGGATTTCCTTATTAGGCAGTATAAAATCCAGTTTGTTATTTAAATGTGTCTACAAAAGAATGTTTGCAAATAGGACATTAACTGTTAATATCAGTGAACAACTGACACTACCATTAATGTAAATAGCTTTAAAATATCAAGATCAGTAGATTATATAAAATACATGGTCAACTTTTACCTTTAAAAGTTTGGTTCATATTTGACTTATAAAGTGATTAGGATCGTTACCATGAAATTTGGCATTGCTCCGTGAACTACAGTGTTAATTGCCCAAAAAAACGAATGGTTCTTGTAAAGAAATCGTATCTTTGTTCATAATGGTTTGTTTTCCGCAAATGAAATCGGTTTTACAAAGGGCCGATGTTGATATTGAAATATGAAGAGCAGGTTGGCCAGTTCTTGAAAGTAATAGCAAGAGGAAATTTAGCACTTCTGTTAATTGGGCAAGCTACACTGTTATCGCCCTATGGTGATAGTCTGAAAAGGGACACTGGCCGAATAGACGAGCTGACCGATATATCGGCTTATCACTAGGTCTAGCTGTAATTTTCACACTCTTTCATGTACATTGTACATACTCATATATGCTATATGGATGTAAGGTAGGAAATGATTACTTAAGCCCATTCTGTTCCAGTGCTGCCTACTAAGAGACAAGGTCTTTTCTATCCAAACATTCCAGCTAAATGCCTTGAACTGAGCAGTGTACTGAGGTTTAGGCTCAGGGAAACGCTAAAGTTGGGCTATTTTATCTGTTGTTCTGCTCTCACAATGCAAGAATGAACAACTCCTGCATGTAGGTGAGCTTTAAGATGGTGAAGTCATCAGTTTTCCTGGTGGTTGACGTTACATGCGAGCACAGAAGATGCCGTTTATGCTAGTCATGGGCTGGAGCTGTTCATTTGACATTTGGTCCCTCAGTTGCCAATACTCTCTGTATATAAAAAGCCTTACAATATTTACAGTATCTTTTATACTGACAAAAATAGGAGAGACAAGACTGAGACAATCTGTAGACCTTACCATAGACGGAAAACCGCACAGGCCTTCACAGAAGGAACATATCCATGAGTGTCTTGCAAACAGTTTGATGTGTGTTAGCTTACTTGGTAACGGAAATAGATTCAAATTGTGTAAAATGTGAAACACAGGGTTTTATTTAAAATAGTCCCCTTTGTTAAGGCTAGTTTGCACCAGAAAAAGACAGTTGCGACACTCTTATAGACTCCCATTGGAAGCAGGGAATGTGGAAGTTCCAAACATAATATTTCCAGCGCTAAACCCCATGCATTTCAGTGTGTACCAAGCACATTCACTGGTAATTTGATTAAAGGACTGCATTTTGTGACTGAGTTAGTTTATGTTCTTTGTTAGATATTAACAAGTTAAATTCTAATGTAGTCTACGCTATAGAAGGAACCCCTCCCCTGGCAACTATCGGTTCCACCTAAACACATTAAAACAGATTCTTAGCGCCAGTAACTACATGAACCATTTGACGGTGAGATCAAAGGTGTCGCAACCCCTTTCAATGGCTCTTAACTGGTTCACATTGAAGTAGAGCCATGTTTAATTTTTAAAGTGTTCCATAAAACAATAGGTTACTGTCGTAACACCGGTTCTCTGAAACATTGAGTGGAGAGATCAACCTATGGGAAGGGCATCCGCCCCTGACCTCTGCAGAAGCATCCAGTTGTACCAAGTCTGGCTAGACAGACAGAAGCGCGCAGCCAATGCCAGGTAAGGTACCACCCCCTTACCTGAGAGCATACATGGGCTGCACGCATCACTAATCTCCAATAAGTATATTCAGTTCTTGTGCGGCAAGTGGGGCAAAGCTGGTGGATCTCTCCACTCAATGTTTAAGAGAACCGGGGTTACAACAGTAACCTATTGTTCCATTTCATCATTTTGTGTTTGAGATCCACCTATGGGAGAGACATGGACAGGTCCCTGATCGCAGCGTACGTGAACATGATGCCCCTGCAGGTGAGGCAGAAAATAATTCAGAACTTTCCATATGGTCAAAAGCTCTAAATAATTTGTGCGCGCTGAACGTAGTCTGCTCGGCCACAAACCCTGCAGTTTGAGATATGTGTGATATCGCACTGTCGCTCCCTGCCTGAAGTGTGAGAGGAAATTAATTTGTGAGAGAATGCGTTCTTGTGAGAGATGTGTGCTTATTGTACTAAACTCAGTTCAAGCCCCAGAAAAATAACTTTGAGCTGGAGTGAAATTGCTCTTGTTTACCTTCACCTTCACTGTGATGTGAGCAAGCACACAGGCCATGTTCTGCATCACTCTCTTTTGAGAATTGGCTAAAATCAGCCAATCATCTATATATGTCAGGATTTTGAGCTCCGCTATTCTTAGTGGCTCCAAACCCGCCTCTGCACACAGACAAAACACTCAGGGATTGAGTGCGAGCCCAAATGACTGTGAATTTGTAACATATGCCTTGGTAGGCGAAACTAAGAAACTTCCTGTGTGGAGGATAAATGCTCATGTGGAAAAAAAGGCATCTTTCAGATCAATCCATGTGAACCAATCATTTTGTTTTATTGCACAAGAGAAAACGTTGTGGGTTAAAATTCAAAAATGTTATTTCCTTTTATTTTATTTTATTTCCATGTCCATGTTAAACCACTGCGGGTTGGCACCCGAATGAGGAAAAAGGGGCCCTCAGGTTGAGAACTTTCTCTTCTTGTACAATGGAGAAGAACTACTCTAACTTGTGTCCAATGGGCTGGTCGCCCAAAAGCTGGTACTGAAATGCCCCTGGAGCTGAACATCAGGTAGGCCACTTTCTGTTGCCATCTGAAGACGTAGAGTTGATGGGCTTCTTAGCTGCAGCCGCAGCGTAAGATGTCTTACCCCAGGGCTTCACTGGCTGTTTCAGCTGCTGGCTAGGTGGCCTGTTGCAAGCCTTGGGTTTGGCGGTGTTATGATGTGCCCGTCCTGTGGCAGAGATTTGAGGGGGCTGAGCTGGGGGCTTCTGCGGAGTAGCTTTCCTAGGCAGCACAGCTTAAACACCCCATTCTCCTTTTTATCATCACACCGTTGTTCCATGACAGCAACAGCAGGGCCTAAAAGAACCTGACCAGGTTCCACCGGAGCACCAACTATGCGTCTTTTCTCGCTGCTGGGCAGACCAGAGAGATTTAGCCAGAGGCCTCGTTCCCCCACAACGGACAGGGACATTCGCAGGACCAGATCATTCACTGTCACAATCTCCTGCCACAGCGTAGGGCGATGGTGAGCCCTTCTCCAAATGTTTGCTCCTATCCTCCAATAGCTCCGCCTTGTAGAAGGAGAGGGAAACATTAAGTGCTTGTACAGAGAGAGCAGACACCTTGTACAAGGCCTGGAAGACAGAAGCTGGAAAAGGTGCATCTTTTAAGGGAGGACTGGCATCGGGGGTGCCATTAGACCTCCCTGAAAGGGGTTAGGATGTCTTGCAATCAATGGTGGGAGGGTATCCCATACAACACGCTGACATATCCTTAACTTCAAGACCCGCCAAGCCATGCTTAACATCAAGTGGGTCTCTCCAATAGTGATGCATGAGCTTTGCGCACGCATGGATGATGGGCAGGAGCTGTTTTCTAGGACCGGGTGGTGGACCTAGAAGTTTGCCATCGTACACATACCTCTCTGAACGACCGGATTCAGGAGTGCTGGCCATTCAATGCAGAGATGGGCAGCCGCTCGCTCACACACCTCAAACTCGTCAGACTGGTCAGGCCAACTGAGAGCAGGTATGCTCTGGGAGGCTGCCGGAGCGGTCATGCTTTCACCCACTCCAACATCTGAGCACTGTTTGTCAGTGCTTAAGGAAGTCCCCTTGGTGGAGCGAGGCAATGGCTGTAGTTTTCCAGTAGTGGAAGCGCTTCTTCCGCATGCTTTAACCCCGTGCACACAATTCAGAAAGGATGGGTATACTTGCGGTGATGAAGGAACTGCAGGCGGCAGGGCATGCATGTGACTGCAAGCTCGAAAGGGTAACCAGGAGCGGATAGTTTTGTATTTTCCACTGGAGATGTGAAAGCGCAAACACAGGTGGGCAGCCTGCGGAAAATCTAGGTAGCAAGCATGAGTGGCTTGCAACCAAGAAAAAGAAATCACAACAAAACTAACGTTCTATCATGCCTGGCGGAAGCTGATCAGGAATAGATATTCCTCCTGTTGACTGTTGTGAAGTCAGCAAAACTGCCCAGCAGAGCGGCCGCGGGAAGCTAATAATAACTGGAGATTAGTGATGCGTGCAGCCCATATGCTCTCAGGAGTGGGGCCTTACCTGGCATTGGCTGCGCGCTTCTGTCTGTCTTGCCAGACTTGGTGCAATTGGATGCTTCTGCAGAGTTCAGGGGCGGATGCCCTTACCATAGTTCGATCTCGAACACAAGATGATTAAAGAGAATTCTTAATGCCACTTGTAAACTGGACATTTTCTGAGGGCTCTGTTCTTCATGTAACGTTAGACAAAAAATATATATATATATATAAATGAAAATTACACATTCTAGAACTTTTGTATAATGCGTGCAATTGTAAAATAACTTATCACTCATAGCCTGATTTTCATCCCTGTTAAATTAAATTCAATCTGACTGTCTATAGTCCAGTGGTTCCCAATCCTGGTCCTGGAGAACCCCCATAACTGCACATTGTAGATGTCTTCCTATTCAAACACACCTGTTCAACTTATCAGCTCATAACAGTGAAGAATCCAAGACAGGGGTGTTGAACTCAATTCCTGGAGTGCCGGAGCCCTGCAGAGTTTTGTTCCAACCCTGCTCCAACACACATACAATGTAGTTTTCAAATTTGCCTGAAGGACTTGATTAATTGGATCGGGGTGGTTAATTAGGATTGAATCTAAACTCTGCAGGGCACCAGACCTCCAGGAGTTGAGTTTGACACCCCTGCTCCAAGACCTCAAAATGTGTGCGTCAGATAAGAGAGACACCAAAGACGTGCAGTGTTGGGGGTTCTCCATGGACCAGGATTGGGAACAACTGGTCCACACCAACAGATTAAAACCATGCGCTGCATTTCTGTCATCTGCTGCTTTAAACGCTCAAGCTTTTTAAAGTTTTCATTGTTTGTCATCTGAAAAAAAAAACATCTGTCTGAAATTATTCCAATGATATTTGATCATTTGTGAAATACCCTATATAATTAAGAACGCTTAGGAAAACTTTATAGTTATACTTTATATGAACAGCCCTTTAAACTTTATAGTTCTAACTACCATTTCAACCCCAATTGGGCTTTTAAGAGAAATAGTATATATTTTAAGTTGTTGTTACCCGAGATTAATTAGTTGTCATCTTAATAGTGTTAAGCCAGAAAGTGCAAAACGGTACGTTTTAGTCTGTATTTGTCATGTTCTTATCATTCCTGAAGGTACACTATAATGTTATGGTTTCATACTACACAAACTAGGTATAGATTCACTTTCATAAATATCAGTAATCTTCTTTCACCTGTGCAACTGGTGTTAAACTGTAGGAAGCACAAGCTTGTCAGTATAAAGTTGGGAGAGAAATGCTTTGAAGGGTTTCTACTGGGATTGGTGGGGTGAAATTGGATATAAGATAAAATCATCCATCTTCATCAAACTTGGGAAAACAGACTTTTCATTCTGTAAACAAGCTAACACTTATGTTCTGATTCAAACACTTCCTCAACTGATACACTTGCAGGTAAGGTTAAATATGGGCATTCCAATGTGTTTTTGATCAGTGTCATGTCTGATAAAGGAGTGATTAAGGACAATGTGCAACAGACTTCTCCAGCACACACAATATGTACCCGCTGTGCATTAGCTTGTCATTTGTATTGATTGCCAATAACGTTGTTCTTCTGTAATGTGCTTCAGCTTTAACCATTTGCTTCGAAAGTGATCTTATTAACTGCAGATGTGTAAATTGTCACAAGAATGTGTTACTGGTATACATACTTAAATGCCATATTTATAGAAAGGATTTGTGGGTTCAATCTCCATGAAGAAAATAGGAAGTCCATTTTAAAGAGTAAATAGATGGGAAATGGCTTGAAACTGTTTAATATATTTAACTAATGCTATTTTTAACCTTAAAAGTAATATCACTAAATGTTCGAAGGCCTTGTCTGCTTAGTTGGCCATTGGTGTGCAGCACCCACTGAAGCTCCATTATAGGTCCTAGACCATTTTAGTTCTTTATGCACTGTTACATGGAATGCACTAGATGAGAAATATACCTCTTTTTATACAAAATTACAGCTGAACCTGATTCATAAAATCATTTTTGCAATAAGGCTTGTACTTTTTGGAGCTTAAAGAACTGAATATAAATACCTTTCTAATGGTTGATTTCCACCCTAAATGCTGCCATTTAGATGTTGTGTTCCTTGCCCTTCCAGATGTACATGAAATGTTTGCAAGACTTCTCATGCATATAATTTGATATTTTCATATCTTAGTGCCACCAAGCGATATGGGATTGAAAGCAAAAAAGTTGATCCATGATGACAGGGCATAACAGAGGGTGATGATCTTAATTTCAACTAATATTGAAATGCCACACATGCTTTCTGTCAATAATGGGAAATGGAAAGTTTTCTCCTGGTGCGTTTGTCTTGTCAATTTTACTGGGTCAGCCCATAATGGAAATGCCGTTGTGATGCATGTTTAACAGCTGAATACAACATGTACTTCGAAATCATTTTAAGAAACAGTCCCATTACAATTTCTATTTTATATCCTTTATATGTGTACATTTACACAAAACATTTTAACTTAGCAAACAGAAGAAAAAAAATCTGGATACTTATAAGGGTCAACCTTTTGTTGTGTGTAAGGTTTATTAATGACCAAAAAACATTTATGTAGCCCAATAGTGTCAAAAAGTAGATGGACAACTTTTCTGTAACAAATGCCTTAGACGAGGGACGATACGTCTGAATAAAGGAAATCTGGTTCGTGAGTCTGTGTGATTCTTCTGATTTTCATTCACAGTCTTCAACTTCAGATTTGCTAAAGTTTTTCTTCCACAGACTGTGGGCAGACACGGCTACAGATACAGAAGCAAACTATACAGACATGGTCATAATCCACAATTTAATAACTTGTAAAATCATCAAAAAAAAAAGTCACATGTTGAAATGTTAAAGGAATTACAGGTTTGTCTAGTGCTACACACGGTAGTCTGCCCAAAGGGTATGAGAGTATCTGAAACAAAGCTATCTAAACAAACACTGGTTAAGAAATAAGCTGTACATTTGTACCTCGTCAGGAAAACAGGAGAATGTATGTGCACAATTGTTGTTTACAGGTCACCAGAGAACAGTTCAGGAAACAAAAAAAAAAACCCTACATCTAAAGCCTTTATAAAGTCAACAAAATCAACCAAATTGGATCTTTACAATAATCTAATGGCTATAAGGTTCAGCCAATTAAAAGCATCAGAAAAAAAAAAGTATTTATATTTTTCACTGCAGAGAGTCCGATACTAGAACCTTCCTTTGAAGGGCTTGAATCCTCCGCTGCCACCGGCCATGGGAACATTAGTGATCTGCACAATTCTGTTCATACCAGAGGAGGAATGACTGCAGAAAGAAACAATCAGACAAATCAACACACAGGCAAAAGTCAACATGTTAATGAAAGGTGTAAGACAATGTTATTTAATAAATGTTCCTGTAAATGTGCAAGACTCACGATTCATTAACCACCATGAGTTAATAACCAGCAAACTAACAAGGTGCAGTAAATGATAAAACTATTTGGGCCACAAAGCCGTGTCTATAAGTGGAGGCGGCTGACACCAGAAGCCTTGCGCAGTCAAAAATGTACTCATTCAGATTCATATATGCATGCTAGAACCGCAGGAGTCCTGATAAACTGAAAGATCCTGATTAAAGATAACTAAACAAAACATTCCATTTAGTAGAGACTAACAAAATGTTCATTGCTTCGGTCCATTTAAAACAATTATTAATTTGAACAAAAGAATTAAGAAAACTAACTTGGAGTCAATTATTTATTCATGAAGAGTTGTTTTGTTATTGGATGAGCATTATTCATTATTCCATTATTCAAATGTTTGTACACCAACATAACAAGGCTCCAGACTACAACCAAATAGTCGCCTTTTTTATTTTACTTTTTTTTTTTTAAAAGATGTCGCACTGGTGCAAAATCTTTATATAATTATTTATAATGAATGCACCGGCAATTTCGTTAACAGTGCATCCAGTCAGTCTCTGTTTTTAAGAGAAACATGAAACAGTGGACGAAACAAATAACAAAACTGCACTACTCGTTTGAACTGTGCAGTGCTTCGAGTGTAGAGTCTGGTTTAATACTTGCAAAGTCAGAATTTGTGCGAAGGTGCGTGCAGCAAAATAATGGAATACTGAAGAAACAATGGATGGTTTTCGAGCTAAAGTAAAAGACTACTTCTTAAACCAGAGAAGGTGAACATGTTGGTATTCTTGTGAGAAAAAAGCATGCTAGCACCGTCACCAACAACAAGTTTAGTTTTACTTTTCATCAGTGTTAATTTCGTTGACTAAATATTTTCGTCATTATTTTCGTCACGAATATATTTTTGCGGACGAAAACGAAACGAAAACTAAAAAAGAAGGCACTGATGGAGACTAAAACTATGACTAAATTGATTGACATTATCGTCAACGAATAAAGGACGAGACGAAAATAGACTGTGACGAAAATCAAATCAGCAGACGGGAGAGATGCGAGGAGAACCGGCAAAACGGAACAGTCGAGACTGCATGAGAGAAGAGAACCAATCCAAGCCTGACTTATTGAGTGAGACGTGAAGCGAAGGTTTTCAGTTTTTAAATGAGCTCCCGGGAAGTCGGCATTCGAAGAGGTGATGTCTAAAAGAGCGACAAAATGTCCACAGCTCACTTCACGTTTGACGACGAACAAAACAAAACAAAGTGTAAAGCACGCGGAGCACTCATTCGTGGCAAGAATACAACCAATTTGAAAAGACATTTACAGACGAGCCACTCTGACATTTTCTCAAATGTAATTTCACAACGATGTTCTTTTGTTTATTGAGCTAAGCAAAATTGGAAGACTGCAGTGCGTAGATGTTGTAGCATTAAATATTACGAACTGAAAAGTACTGTAAAATAGCCCCTTCTTCAAGTTAGATGAGAGCACAATACTAATACGTAATATTATGATACATACATTTGATTAATACTAATGTTTAGTATATTTTATAATGTTCTACTTGTTGACAATATCACAAATATTTCTATATTAGTCATGTGAAACGTGAATGTTCACATCCTATCATTATACATACTAATCTAGCAATATTGTAGTATTTAAAACATACAATATTGCTAGAAAAATGAATACCTTATAAAATCTTGTTAATTTTTTTATCCACCCAACTTATTAAATATTTACTTTAAATGTATGCACTTATTGTTCAGCTCAGCTGTAAGCTTTAAGGTCCTGGACCTAACTTTATTTTTCTTTTATTGATGGTCAATTGGCAGCGAGTTATTGTTTACATTATCATGACAGTGTTTGTTGCTGCATAAAAGCTTTTGAATCGAAATAAAGACACAGTTGTGTTGAAATAAAGTTGAATTTGTGTTTTATATATTTTGGTTAAGTTTGTTTCCTATACCAGTGTAAAAAATTGTCTAGTAAATCTGTTATTGATTTTAGTCTTATTTTAGTCGACTAAAATACCAAGCAATTTTAGTCGACTAAAATAAGACTAAAATTAAAACAAATCAGATGACTAAAACTTGACTAAAACTAAAAAGAATTATAGTCAAAAGACTAAGACTAAAACTAAATTAAAATTTCGTGTCAAAATTAACACTGCTTTTCATTTAATCTTGAAAAGCTGATCTTTTGAGTTCACCTTGTTATGTATGCTCCCTTTTTTTATTTGATTCCTCTGTGTTTGCCAAACGTTCTGTAATTTATTAGTCTGTATATAATACAGCATGTGCTTTATGTCATGCCTCATCTTATTAGTTTTTGTTAATAAACGTTTTGTAAGCTAGTCATTGTATCTTAACGTTCTGTTGTAATACATTTTTTTAAATATATATTGCGACCAAATCATAAGCTCTTGTGACCAACAGAGAAAGTTACTCACAAAAAAGCGACCAGTGGGAAGAATGGGTCTAGAGCACTGTAATGTGGTTGAAAAGACTTAACTTAATTTAACAAACACCGCAGCTGCACTCTCTGGAGCAAAAGGCAGTATGAACACAGAACTTGCATGCATGATGATCATACCATCAAAGGTTTTACCAAAGTCCCTAGTCTTTGGTTTAGTGCATGTTTCACATCGCAATTGTCAGCATATCATGAGCAGTCACTGCCCATGTTAAATGAATGCAAGTTCACATCGTAAGCCTGACAGCTGACCCACTCATTCATTAACCTGGGCAGTGAACTGCTCTGCAGACTGATACTGGTAAAAATAACCTTAGCTGAATCATAAGATTGATTAGCGTGGAAGTTTGAATCGGGATTGTAATCTTAATTAATAGTGCAGCTCAAATGCATTCTGTATATGCATGATCAAAACAAACCTGGAGTGTGGTGCCATCATGCCGGGTCGACTGTCCCCCATTCGGTGGCTATCTGTGAATCCTCCGCTTTGTGAGCCCGCTGCCCCGTGCCATTCTTTCCTGGGGCCCTGATCACGTCCATGCCGCTCCACCACCACCTGTCTGCCACTGCCAAAGTGTTGCTAAAAGGAAGGATATATGGGGTTAAAATGTTATATCTTGGAACATGAAGAACGTGTCAGAGGCATGTTATGTACATGTTATGTACTACCTGCTCCCCTATGACCACAGGTCTGCCACTGTCTCGGCTGTTGAAGCTGGTTCTGCCACGGCTAGCTGTGGGCACCCCTCTCAAGACAGGTCCGGGACCCTCTCTGCCTGGACGTTCTGTACGCATACGTGCTGCTCTGTAATACAGTCATCAGAAATCACTGATTACCAGCTGCTAGAGGAGAGCCAGGCCTCAAGCATTAGTCTTTGATAGCGTTCTAGACCAGGGCTATTCAATTGGTGGCCAATCATTTTAATCAGGCCCGAGGGAAGAGTACATGCAGGTCGCACACATGTCTTGAATTGATTTAGCACTAATTCGTTTGTCCACAAGGTGGCATCACTGTTGTGTTGATTTACAGCCAAAAATCACTGTCACTTCCGGGGCTTGATCGTGCCTCGCCGGGGCTTCCTCGGGGCCAACGGCCAGGGTTTTTTGGCCCGACGAAAACCTTGGGCCAAAGCGGGCCAGCTGAGGCTAGAGGAGAGGTTATGAACAAAGGCGGAGTTTCTCCGTGTCTAGAGAGCGTCAGCGCGGATCATTTCAGAAAGATAACAGCTTTAACAGCAGTATTAAAGACTTTTTAAAATAAGTTGAGCTCAAAACTCACTCTTAGTCAGCAGCAAGTGTTTGAAATAACTCGATCCGATGTGGATTATAATCACTAAACAAGGCAGAAATATTTATAAGCGATTTATAAGCGATGTAAAAGACTATGCACGCTAAACATTAACGTTAGCATAGTAAACATGGTAAATATGACCGCTTGGATAAATCAGACGTCAGCTTATTCTCTATCACAATTGTGTATTTATTAAGTAACATTTTATCTGTCTTCTCGTTTCGTGAGTTTAGCCCCATGTTGCTTATCATCAAAATATAATAATGATTTTTTTTTCGGGAGCTTTTATAAAAACAGAGTCTGCGCTGCGGATCATTTCAGAAAGATAACAAGATATTTTGATGATATGCAACGTGGAGCTAAACTCACGAAACGACATAAAATGTTACCAGCATTAAACACTTTTTAAAATAAGTCAAACTCAAAACTCACTTTCATTCAGCGTCGAGTGTTTGAAATAACTAGATCCAATGTGGATTATAATCACGTAAACAAGGAAGAAATATTTATAAGCGATGTAAAAGATATGCAAGCTAACCATGTTACCATAGTAAACATGGTAAATATGACCGCTTGAAGAAATCAGACGTCAGCTTCTTATTCTCTGTCACAATCGTGTATTTATTTAGTAACTTATATTATCTGTCACAAGCCTCGTCTCAAGAGTTTAGCTCACGTTGCCTATCATAAAAAAAATATAATAATGTTTTTTGTTCGGGAGCTTTTATAAAAAAATTGAGATATTATCATTCATTCAAACAGACTCGACTGAATAAGCAGGCTATTTTCATAAGCGTTAAAAATAAATAAAATATAAGTAAGTGTATTTATGTGTGATTAATTTTGAATCCTGATAAATTAAATCAATACGATCAATGTATCACTTAAAACATCGATGCTTTTGAATTTTTGAATATAACAAAGCATGCAAACAAACGGCCGCTTTTATCATCTTCGTTTTGTGATCGCGCATGTTCCAGTGACTTTTTAGTTTTCAGATAACTTCTCTTTGTTGGTGAAATGATGTGGTTGCATGACGTTGTTCTGAGAGGCGTGTAAAGGGCGTGTTTTAGTGATGCGCAGTGGAGCTTCAGGCCCTGACTGTGGAAACCCTGCGCTATATATTGGCTTCGGTGCTACTGGCCCGAGGCTATTAGTCCCGCCCGGCCCGCTTTAAGCCCTGGCTCGCACTGGCCCGACAGTGGAAATGCGGCTATTGTATTGCAACCCCTGAATCAGCTCTGCTCTAACTGCTTGCTAATTTGTAATGTAATACTTTAATGAATGACTAAAGAAATACAGTTCTTTATTTATATAAAAAATATCTCCAGTGAAATTCAGTAACTAAGTTAATTCTATAAAATTACTTATACCATATAATCTTGTCTGCTGAAAAAAACAAAAAACAAAAAAAAAACAAAGAAAATTATATTAGATTCCATGTTTAGACATTTTGTTTGACATCTTCACTTGGTGATTAATTTCACTTATGTCCGTTTTAGAGACGTTACAACTTTTTGATACAGCTCTAATTTGTTTTCTTTTGGAAATGTTTAATTTATACTGAATGCATTTATGACTGTAAAGCATGTCTGTGTGTGTCAAAATCTAAAATACAAAATTGATCTAAAAAAATTGTGATAGGTTTTTTTTGTCCATATCACACGGCCCTAGACAGAAAGCTCTCAGACTAAATCTAAAATATCTTAAACTCTTCCAAAGATGAACGGAGGTCTTACGGGTTTGGAATGACATCAGGGTGAGTCATTAATGACAATTTTCATTTTTGGCTGAACTAACCCTTTAAAGTTTTCAACAGGTAATAAATAACCAAATCTCGATTCCCCACCCTAGAGGACAGGAAGCACATACAGAAATGTATTCATACCTGACATCTCCTTGTTTTGAATTCATTCCCCCATCAGTCTTCCAGCCAGTGTGGCTGCCGTCTCTGGGGGTACGAGAGTGGGCAATGGCGGGAGGTTGCACTCTGCCACCAGCTGGACGATCAGGCATAGACACCGGTCTGCGCTCATCACGGTCACGGATCTCTCTGCGATCACTGTCTCGCAGCTCTGTACGAGGTGGAGGTGGTGCTCTCCGCACGGTTTCAAAGTTTTTAGGAAAGCGCTCAAACCCAGAACCTTCACGCCGAGGAGCAGGTCGACTCTTCTTTGATTCAGGTTCACCCTCAAACCGGTTGCGTCTGCAAAAAACAAGAAAAACATTCACTTTGCTGCAGAATCACACATTGGAACGTGTGCTAATTTAGTAGGTCAGCGCTACCTGTATTATGTTCTCACATATTCTAGTTTGACTAAAAGTGTCTGCTAAAAAGATTAAACAGAAGCTAAAATTTTTCGGCTGTGGGTTGGTCTCTTCTCCTGCCTTTTCTATTGTGTTTGGGTATTGCATTTTTATTCATGAATGCCTACCTATCAAAGTTGTTAGACTGCACCGTTGAGGTCTGTTGGTATCGGTTCCGGTCTCTAGAGTTGAAATTATTAAAGCGGTTCTGTTGTCGATTGTTGTAATCTCCCCCTTGACTGATCCGCCCCTCTGGCCCAGTCTGCATTTTTTTACCACTATTCCAGTACGGGTCTTCCCTCCTGCACAGACGGAGAAGAAAAAACAACTACATTGACCATTTTGAACCTTAGAGACCACTAGACCCTAAAAATAAAAATCTAACAGTATTGTTCACACACCTTTGGTCAACATCACGTCCCCTCTTTAGGTTGTTTCGTTTCTCCTGTTCGTAACGCAACTGCTCCTGCTGCCGTCTCAGCTCCTCACGTTCACGAGCCAAACGCTCTGCTTCCTTGCGTCGCTCCTGCACACACAAATTTTCAGCACGTCAATGTAAAAACTAAATCCCAGCTTCGAGTTCCCACAAGCAGGTGTATCGTGTCTGTACCTGCTCTATACGGATCCGCTCCCGTTCCAGTCTCTCTCTCTCCATGCGCTCACGTTCAAGTTTTTGTCTTTCCATCTCCAGCCTTTGCCGTTCTCTTATCAGGTTCTCCCGTTCCTCACGCTCACGCATAATACGGATGCGTTCCCTCTCCCGGCGCTCTCGTTCTGCTACCTCACGCCGTCTGGACATCATAAAACAGCGTTACAAAATGCAGCTTAAGCACTTTGCCAATTTATTTGCAAATAAAAATGAATGTATGTCTACCTGCGCAGTTCCATAGCTCTGCGAACGTGTTCCATCCGGACCATGCGTTCACGCATCCTCTGTTCCTTCAACTTCTCAAACGGAAGGATATCTTTGTTGCCACCTTTGTTAAGCATGGGACGGCCTTTGACCATCTGCAAGTATGTTAAAGTACAAGTCAAACAAAATACTAAAGAGATTTTATAGTTTATGGTCTTACTAATTCAGATCATGTTTTCAAAGTTAACGGTTTAGGTCTTCTCAGTAAATAGTTAACCAACCTCCTCAGGTGGTATGAACCCTCTTGGGCGTCTGTTCATCATGATGGGTGGACCAGGCTGTAGAGAAAGAAACAATCAGACAACTTGGCGTTCATAAAAACTTCTTTACAGGAAAATACAGTGCATACTGAGGATGTCTGTAGTACCTTCTCAAACCTCCCGCCCCTTCTGAAAGGGGGACGTGATTTATTGAAGTTTTGCCCTCCTTTTGCTTTGTTGATCACCATCATATTGCCTGGACTCTTTCCTGTGGATTGGAAGATATTAAAAGCATAACTATAAAGTTGAAATTTTCTTAAACTTCCTCAGTTGGTGAATACAATCAAACTGTAACATACGTCCATGTTTCTTCTCATCTTTCTTTGCTGCATCGGCTCCTAAACTGGAAGATGGTACATCAGATTTGTTGGTTTTGGAGTCCTGTTTTTTTATGTCTTTGCTGTCCTTCTCAGACGTTTTTTCTGATTTCTTCTCCTCCTTCTTGGATGAAACGGGTGTTCTACTGAACATAAAGGAAGGAATAACCAATGCAACTGACACTCCTCTTCTTTAAAATAATGGAAAGAGACTCAAACTAGATGAACTCTTACTTGCTAGAAGTTTTTGCTCCAATTGGAGTACGCTTTTCTCCAGAAATTTTAGTGGAACTTGTCTTCTCTTCTCCCTCTTTCTTGGCGAAGTCCTTTTTGAATGGGTCAGTTTTCACCTATGAAGTTGTTACCACGAGACCAGAGTTCAAGTTTCAAATACTTTTACCCCCCACAAAAGCACACAGTGTTGATTCTGTAGCATACAAGTTCTTACCCGGTCCACAGATATCTGTTGTCCATGGAGTTCTGTGTGGTCCAAATTAGAGATGCACCTGGTCACTTCTGCGCTGGATGACATGGTAACTAATCCATAACACTTGGCTCCTGGGCTACGAGCATTGGTGACCACTTTGGCACTAAAAACCTATATTGAATCAATATAAAAAAAATAAAAAAATAAAAAACATTTTGAAAAAGCATGCGACCTCAATCCCTAATCACAAACATATTAATTATAAGCTAGTGCCTATTTGTTGCATACAAAGAGACTTCACCTTTCCATATTTGCCAAAGAGGTTCTTGAGATCAGCTGCTTTGGTGTTGGACGACAGGCCACTCACCCACAGATTGCGGGAAGAGCTGGTATTGCTGCTGTCACTTCCTGAAGTCAGATATAAGGCTTTATAAGACACTCTACTTTAACGACAACTTTTGAATCAGAGCAAAATAAGATTTCAAATAATTATGCTTATAGTTGTCTTAAATTTCAGATTTAAAAAATTGATAATACTGGTGTTTTATCACTTAGACCCATTAAGGCAAGTCATACCTTTTTCATCTTTCGTAGTCTTTGCATCTCTGTCTTTTGAAGAGCTAAAATGTAAATATTACGAGAGTGACAAAAAGAGAGAAATACTATAAGTATCAGAGTATGAGAGAAGACTGTGGGCATCGAGTTACATCTCCAAACAACAAAAGGTTATACAAATGTTTGGTGCATTACAGAAAAAGAACAAAACAAAAATCCCCATAGGCAAGGCTTGCACTCGGACAAACTCCAATAAGGCTTCTTTTTCTTGCTTTTCCACAGGGACAAGGTGGGTCAGGTTTTCTGCCAATTTATCCCTTGACCAATGACATCCTCAGGAGGGTGTTCAACTTCAGAGAGAATCACTTCACTGGACTGACAAACCCCTCTGACATCACTGGAACTATTGCTTATTTTTTTTAACCCATTAGTAGTGACTGGAAAAGCAAGTGCTGGAAATGTGTGCGTAACAGGTGTTTTTTTCAGCTCCTTGTTTAACTCCACCAATTACCAAACTCGGAAAAAAAAGGCAAACCAAACCAAAAGAGCAAAACCAAAGGCAGGGATTAGGTACAATGAACAACTTGTTATGGAAAAAATTCTTGCCGCTACCCACAATGATGAGTTCTTAGTGAGCTGGAACTTTGCAGTAGTATCTTAAAGAACTGACATAGAAAGACAAACCTCTTTGCTTGACCTGTCGCCCCAGTTGAAGAGGGGCCTTTCTTCCCAGAATCTTTTTCCTTGTCTCCCATTTCTCCTTTCTTCGAGGCTTCTCTGCTGTCCTTCTTGGCGGCGTCAGACATCAGCCCGTCATCTCTCTTACCATCCTTGTGGCCTTCTTTTGCTTCAGTCAGCGAGTCTGTCTCCTGCCCCATCTCAGCAGTGGCCTCAAGCTCTTCGCAGCTCTTGTCTGGCTCAGAATCTGGAAGTTTCACATGTTTACCTGTTTCCAGGAGATCATCGCCATCTACATCCAGCGTGATGGCATCTTCGGCTTGGATGGTGACGGATATATTGTCATCCTCAACTTCTTTTATGGACTCCGGAGGAGGTTCGCTCTCCAATGCCTCCATTTCTGGGATTTCAGGCTCGGCTTCTTTCTCAGCCTCAATCTCCGCATCAGGTTCGGACTCGGGCTCTGGGTCCACCTCTGCCTCAGGCTCAAGATCAGGCTCGACTCCTGCCTCAGCCTCAGGCTCTGCAAGGCCATCTTCACAGGAGGTGGTTTTAGAATTGTCACGAGTAGCATCATCAGTATCAGTTACATCTGAGGGATTTAATAAGCATAAAACATGGCAAAAAAAACACATTGTTTAACATTCAAATCTCTGTGCTACGTGACCTAAAAAGTACAACAAAAGAGCAAGTTTAATGTTAGTGGTCATCGTGGGTGAGGAAACCACAGGTAAACATAAAAACACATTCCTTAGAGTACAATGAAGAGGTTGAACAATCTTCTCATTATGATGAACATCACTATCTTGGTCCACATTTTGAAGGTTCCACAACTGGGTGACATCGACACACTTCTCTGCTCTACAGACATGCAATCAGCCTGAGTGAAGCCTCAAATCTATTCCATAATGCGATTCCTCCTGCCAGATGTCAGTGTCTTGTGGTCACATTGAGAGTCTTATTACAAACACTTCTGCTGACCGTCCATCTCGTTTTACAGCTGATGGAGGCCAATCAAAAACAGGGTGCCAAATCTTCTCTGATCCGTTGGAGGAAATCTAGCCTTGTTCACAGTACTCTGTCCAGTAACACGGGTAAAAATGGATGTCCACACTTGAATGTATTCAAAGCACAAGCAGTTATGTTGATGTCCACTTAAGCCATGTCGGCCTTATTGCAGTCAGAAAGAAGTGTCAAGACTTTTGAGAACGAGGTTCATGTGTCCTATTCTGAGCAGTCAACAAAGGCATGCAGCCTGTCGCAGTCTCCATTGCAGGAGGTAGTCCAGTCTCAACAGAAAGAAAGAGGCAGCCTGTTGAAGCTTGGATGGTGTTCTGAACAGAGGAAACGCTCTGAAGAGGTCTCCTCTTGCTGATGAAATGTGGTGGCAGGGTAATGTGCTCTTGAACGAATTAGATGATGGAGATTAGGAGGATCACTGATGTTAACACAAATGGTGAAGTGTTATCTGTCCTTTGATGCACAAACATGTTCCGGATGGGACGCTTTAATGTCCGTGATTTGTGCAAAACCTGCTTTTTAACGTGCCTGACTAGAACGTTGCGATTGAAAAACAGCAAAAGAAAAAGGAAGCAAGAGACGTCCAACCGTCTGAAGCCTAAAAAACTAATATTACATCTCCACCCCAATAAGTGACCAGACATACCTTTTTCAGATTCCTCTTCCTCAGTTTCCTGAAAATAAAAACAAAAATTATATAAGAATTTATATAAAGTTCTAAAGAATGGGGAGGGGTCATTACTGATACTTAGAATCGCACATTCAGTGGCAATAAAACAAACAGCATTTTTATATTCTCCTTTTGAAATTTTGGGTAGGTCACAAATGGTATTTCCAAAAATATGCACTTAAAAGCTTAAAAAGATGATTTTGCCAGAAGCTTGTAAACCATTTAAATACATTTTAAAAGAATTTATTAAACCATAAATATATACTACCATTCAAAAGTTTGGTGTCGCTTATTTTCACCAAGGCTACATTTACTTGATAAATTCAGAAGAAACAGTAATAATGAGAAATATTACAATTTAAGATATGTTGGTTCGGTGGTTTGGGAAACATTTATTATTACCACAGTTGAAAACAGTTATGCTAGATAATACTTTTGTGGAAACTGATTCAATTGCTTTCAGGATTCTTTGGTGAATATAAAGTTCAAAAGAACAGTGTTTATACGAAACAAAAAAATACTAGTATAAAAGACATGTATTGGGGCATTTGACCGTTACACGAACAGGGACTTAATTGTGATTACACTCTAAATAAATAGACATCAATATGGAGCTGCTCAAAGGGGTTGAGGACCGGGCTCTGTGTGGCTCATTTGAGTTTTTCCAGACCAAACTTCTCTCTTTATGGACCTTGCTTTGTGCACTGTGGCCCAGTCATGCTGGGAAATAGAAAAGGTCCTTCCCCAAACTGCTATGTACCCCAAAATTGGATACATAGCATTGTCCAAAGCATCCTGGTATGCGGATGCAGAAAGATTTCCCTTCACTGGAAATAAGGAGCTTATCCCAACCTCTGAAAAATGGCCCCATATCATTATCATTCCTCGACCAAACGTTACATTTGATACAATGCAGTCGGGCAGATAACATTCTCCCAGTATCCATCAAACCCAAACTGCCAAACAGAACTCGTTTTCACTGCTCCAGACTCAGAGTCCAGTGGCAGTGTGCTTCACACCACTCCATCTGATACTTGCCATTGTACTTGGCAATGTACACAGTTTTTGTGATATTAATGCTGGTGGATGTTTGGAGCTCTTCAGCCATGGAATTAGCTGAGTTTTGGCAACTTTTATTCATCATGCACTCAGTATCACATAGTCTTCCACTTTTTGCAAAAAAATACCACATAGTTCACTGTGAAATATCTAGAAATTTCACCAACTGCTCACAGTACCACACTTAAAAAAATAAAACTGTTCAGATATCAGTGCATGTTATACCTGTGACTTATTACAATGTGACAGTACATAATTGCTTCAATTGATGTTACATCTTTTTAAATCTATAGTTGATTTTATATTCATTGCCAATGTACTAACATCTCAACTTAGGATGAAATGGCTCGTTTAAGAAGATAATTAGGCAACCTTCTACGGACACCTTGGCAATGGAATCGCCATTAGCTGATAAATGTTTTAGTTTACTCGCCAGACCATTATTTTGTGTATTTGGTTTATCAGAATGTTGAAAAGTTTTAATGTTGAAAAAACATTTTTCAAATACTGTACATTATTATAGGTCCTCTATGCCCTGCCTCTCTAACGCGTCGCTTTCTACGTCCCTCCTTCTGACAAGAGCAGTCTGCTCTGATTGGCCAGCTGACCCAGTGCATTGTGATTGGCCAAACACCGCAAGCACTTGTCACAGATGTAACGCCCTTTCCATAATAGCAAGCTTCATATTTAAAAAAAAAAATTACAGTTAATGTTCTTAGTTTTACCATCAGTTCAAGCACGAAAGGGGAACAGAGTGGTGAAGCTTGTATGTGTTTGCAGTACACAAACCACAGATGGTTAAGACAGCTGACTCCACCATGTGACCCTGACACTCTCTCTCTATCACACACAAACGCGATGCTCAAAACTCAGGATTTGAACAGTCAATAGCAAATACTTATACTAACACTAATAACAAAACATACTTCCAGTAGCTGATTCAGAAGCACCATACTGTCGTAGCAAAGTCAGTATTACCTCCTCTCCCAGGTTCACGAAACGGTAATCGATTAAATGTGTTGCTGTTCTGTTGCAAGTAATCTTAAAGATTCCTAAATGCCAAATAAAGTGCTTTTGCTTTCGCCTAGAAACACATAGCAGCTCCCTGATATGGCTGCTTCAACACTAACTGTAGTTTGTTCATAGTTTGGTTGGTCCTGCGACTTATAGTCAGGTGCGACTTATTTATCAAAATTTATTTAACATGAACAGAGAAATGAACCAAAAGAAAACATTGCCATCTCCAGCCGCGAGGGGGCGCTCTATGCTGCTCAGTGCTGCTGTAGTCTACACTGAAAACAGAGCGCCCTCTCACGGCTGTAGACGGTAATGTTTTCTCTTGGTGCTTGGTTCTAAATAAATGCGACTTATAATCCAGTGCGACTTATATAGGTTTTTTCCTCATCATCACGTATTTCAGTACTGATGCGACTTATACTTAGGTGCAACTTATAGTCCGAAAAATACGGTACTGATAAGATACTAATACGAATTCTACTAAAAACAATATCAAATGCACTATGGATTAATGAGCTGCTGGACAAAATTTCATATCTCGATTTTCATGCCAGATATCTCGATATCGATACCATATGACTACGTGTTCTTTTGCTAAGCACGACCTGCACAACACGTCACTTTGGTTTACATCGTCTTTTCTGAATCCAAAATACTTCCAAATTATGGAAGATGATTTATGTTTTGGCACCAAGTCATATTCTGCACTGCCACCGGCCACATTATCTCCCGCACTCATTTATTTCTTTCTAATTTATTCGCTGTCTCTGTACAGTGTGCATAGACGTTGGAACAGGGGGGGCTGGGGGGACGGCCAGAGATGGCGCGCTCAGAGCTAGTGCTGTCACTTTTGTGAAAAAATCATTTTCGATTTTTAAGTCATAAGTGTTCATTGAATCGATTGTAAAATCGATTTTCCATGTCAAAAAAAAAAAAAAGGTTTCGTTTTTCAACGTCAAATAACGGACGAACGTAAACAGAGCGCTGGAAACGCACAAGTCAGCAATATTTCTTATTTATTGGCATGAAGTTTCGTGAAGAATAACAAACGGCAACAGCAGGAGTGCAACATTCTCGAAAAAATATATATGCAGAGGGGACGGCTGCCATAACAAAAGAAAAACATCACTGCAGGCTTCAACCCGGCTGCATTTATGATTTAGGCAATTCAAAAATCTCCAAGATTATTTTTAATAATGATTCAATCCATTTAAAAAAACTGTTCAAAAAATGAAACTTTAAATGGACTTGAGAACAGGCCATGTGTGTTTTATTATTGAACGTAACCGACACTAGGCAGGCATATTGTAATGCGCGAAAAGGCGCAAAATAAGGCCATTACAAATTTATTGGACAGGAAAACAAGTCGATCAACATTTTCCGGGTCCAGAGCAGAGCGTTTTTTATTCACTATGATGTCCCAGGGACACTCAGGTACAGCTGCGCACGGTGAGGGTATTACTGCCAATTTCCACCACAAAAGCCGGTTGCTGTCAGCTTGCAATGGTCCTTTGCATAACTCATAACTCGTCTACAGCGCCGCGAGACCTCCATACCTTACATATTCTATTCCCAGTTCACCAGCCACTTACTTTTAAGTATTTCGGGAGAAGTGGATGAATTCACGTGTTGTAAACAGAAGTTGTAAATCCAACAGATCCGATTCTCTGAACTGCGTCTGGGGCACAAAATAACATGGCGGCGCCCATCACGCATACAGCTCAACTAACGCAATCTTTATAAAGGTGTTTAAACAACAATATACTTCCACTTGCATGTATTTGACAATCGGAATATAAGATATTTCATGCCATAACTAATACATTTGTGAATATTCTGAATAAAAAAGGAAAAATGATATAAAAGCAGATCATCATTCATTCAGCACTGTTGCTGCTGCGGTTTGTCACGTGACAAGCAATGACGCGTCACCATGGAAACACCGCCCCCCTCTCACAATATAGTTCCCACGTCCCTAGTGTGTGCACGCTGGCTTTAGCGGTGCAGTCAAGGGCACTCGTAAAACTGATGTTTGTTGTGACTGCCAGAGTTGTATGCAGGGCGAGCGCGGAGAGGGGAAATCTATATCGTCTATATCGTTGCTTTTTTCGATATTAATATCTTGAAAGTTCATATCTAGATATAGATACGATAACGATATATCGTTCAGCCCTAATTGGTTTGCTAAAATCAAAAAAGGGATGATAATAGGTGAGCACCAGTCAATGAGATTGCCATTTGCACATTAGTTCCGCCCACAACCAGAAAACATGGAAGTACTTAAAGCTGAAGAATTCCAAAGGAACATTGTTATTCTGACAGGAAAATATAACAAAGAATATACATGTACGTTTACATGTAGCGTGTTTATTCTACATGTTCAGTAAAACTCTCTTTTTATGTGTGTGTGAGAAAACGACGGTAAGACGTGTGCCATTACACTAAAGTTTACAGAACGTCAAATACAGGTGCACTGCACATCCATTCAGATGGAGAGTGAAACTCTGAAGCACTCAGTCAGAGATCAGCTAGTGTAAATGTGCTTAACTTATACTTAGCCTCTAACTCACACAATGGTGAGTAAAATCTAAGGATTTATTAGCCAGTGGCTAATAGACATCACTTAATCGCCCAGAGTGATGATTTAGTTGCATATGGGAGTGATTTACTCGCAATGTAGAGGGTTATTAGGCAATGTACCACTACATCTTCAAAGAATGCAACATACATTATATAATACTTTTATATACTGTTCATAAAAATTCTAATATGGAGATGTAATTTATCAAATGATATAAGTCTTAAGAATTATCTTGGCCTAATACAGTATTTTTTGCAGATTTTTATAAAATGGTACGTAACATGCATTCTAACATCTTGATCTTACATTAGTCCAGTTTCAATGAAACCAACACATTGCAATAATTCCTCTCCATACCTTAGAGAAGGATTCCTCCTCCATGATGGTGTCAGCTTCCAGATCGGTCTTCTTTCCTGCAGATGTGCAATAAAGCAATTCGGTCAACTTTATTAAAAAAAGACATGGGAGAGTAAGAGTTCTGAGAGTGGGGTTTTACCTTTAGATTTGCTGTGTTTTCTCGTGGGTGTGTCAACTGATGCGGTGATCTCAATGTTGTCTGGATCTCCTCCTTCATCTTCTATTGCCTTCACAAAAGAACACGCGATCATTCAGATGATTACAGGAATTTCTGGTTAATAATACAGATCACACTGTGCTTTGCATAAATGATGTCTGATAGTGCAGCTGGTAAACACATGGCACGCAGAGGATTTTAACAAAAAAAAAAAGTTTAAACAAATTTGTAATAAACCATATTTGAGCTAAAGTTATGCACAATGGGCATTGATAAAACTCGACCACTGATATGCATCCAATTGTTTTCTATATAGTAACAAATATTTATTTATATTAATAAACGCACCATTATTATATTTGATCATTCAACTGTTAAAGACTACACATAAATATTGTAAATTAAGAGGGTGAATTGGTTTAAAGCTGCAGCAAAAGACCCAAGCGCGTTGTCGCGGCATTCGCTTGCTAACGTAATTTAGCCTGCTTCACAAATGCTCATGGATTGGTTTCTGTAAATGTTCCACGTAAATTAGATCACGCTTGGTGTCCACCTGCGGGCATTAAATATGTGTTGTTATTTAAAGCATTAAATCAGTCAGGAATGCAAACATATTTAATGATACAAATGGCTATGCTAACCCTGTAGCCAACAAGCTAGCTCGCGAGCATTTGTCCACACGCCACCACGATTTGCTGTTTTAAATAAAATTTACCTGCTTCAGTCTTGCGATGAGTGTATTTTTTACCCCAGCAACATCAAAATTCCTACGTTTGAGTTCGGATTTGAGGTCTACCACACGTAAATCTGTAATCTTCTTAGACTCCGCTGAAATGGCCCCCGACGCCATTTTACCTGCGTAACTGACTGAGACTGAGGCTGTTGCTAGCATAGGTTGCTAGTGACGATGATCTTCGGCTTTTGAACCGGTTCTTTTTCGTGAACAGGTTGAACCGGTTCACCAAATGGACTGAATCGTTCGAAACAGTTCGAGTCAGCTCTGATCCTAAAATTTGTCACTCTCGGACTATCCCTACCACTCGAAATAAACCAATATCCCGGAGTATATTACTCCTGTAACTCCGACAGCACTAAACCATACTGTGCAGAACGAGAGAAGCGATGAGCACGAGTATGGAGCTTATAATAGGACAAAACTAATTGAATTTGTATTGTGTACATTTGAATTATTAACAAGTGTCGCAAAACTGAATATTATGTGGCATTTAACATTTTAAGATTTTTTTTACTTGAATATTAAACATTTTAAATTGAACACAACTGTACATTTTAATGGCAGTTATATTGACATGTATTTTCAAACAGCATTTTCTTGCCGTTGTGAAATCTTAGACCTGAAATATCAATTTTTTTATTTTATTTTTTAAATACAGTTTCATGTTTTCAACATCAAATTCAATATTTTAAAATTCAATATGCAGAAATTCAGATTTTAGAGAAAGTAAGTCAAAGGTAATACACAGTGAAGAGCAGATGATCTCAAGTCAAGCAAAGCATTTTGTCCAATTAGTAGTTTTCTGGCATGAGCAGTTTAAGATCTAGCCGATCATGAATCGCCCAGAGGTAGCCGAAAGTGATTCTTAAACATTTATGATTCATATAGGCTTCTTATTAGCTAGGTTAGCATTCTCACCATGTGAAAAATTGGTCTAAGCCAATTGGTTCTAAACCTTTATATAGATTTTCTTTTTTGTACAAATACCGCAAAATGCTTAAATCAAGATACATTTACTTTAGAAGTTATGTGACATGCGATATTAAGGAATAGGATTCAAGACACTTGTTTTCTGGGAGGAAAAATGAGTCAAGAAAAATCTCAGTGGGATAAGAAAAATAATGTCACATTTTACTTGGCAATGTTTTAAAAAATCCTTTATTTTTGGCGTTTCATATGGCCTTTTGGTTCAGCAGCATGGCCTGGGGGAAGATACTTGTTTTCTGAAAAAAAGGAGTCAAGAACAACATCAGATAAGATGGGAAAAGCAATATAATCTTGTTTTCTTTTTGAACTATTCTCTAAGCTGTGAAAATAGTTTGAATTGTTTGTGAGCCTAACATATCTAAGCAGGTTTATCAGATAAAACATGAATATAATTAGTCCTTTTTAAAAAAATTAGTCTTAATCCATCAATATATTCTGAGCTGTGTAGTTCATAAATGCTGTAAATAAGAGAATGACAAATCTGTAAACAAGATATTTGGAAGGAGGTTATGACAGTACTGCTACCACAGCAATTTGATGGAAACTATAGTCCCCATGGAAAACTCTTCTGAAGGGTTTCAGGTTAAATGAGGCACGAACAGACACATAAAAGAGTTACCTAACTTTATTAATTTCATTATTTTAAAACTAATATAAATCCCATGGAATATCACCCTGGGGCCATTAAGTCTATGAATGCATGGACGCCTGCCATTAAGTACTGCATTCCAACACTCCATTCAAAAGTATTACAGTTTTTCCTCACAAGTCAACAATCAGAGTGGAAACACACACCTCAGCGCACTCTCATTCTCACAGCACTCCTGTCTTTCGTCTCTCATGTGCAAGTATATGCAAGTTTGCTAGTTGAGATTAATATTAGTGTTAGGATTTCACAGCAGCAAAAGAAAAAAAAGAGAGAGGGGGGAAAAAGGAGGGAAACAGTTTGCTGCACAGTTTCAGAACAAATGTGTTAATGACAATATCTATGAAGGAGTAAGCAGCTAACAAGAGTCACTTTCTAGGTTATTTGAGAGAGCTAAATGAAGGCTAGGAGACCCTGATGAAACAATAAATATCAGTTTCCCAGCCGTTTCTTCAGCCCCGTCGTCCTCACAGAAGCAAGTCGACATATGGATCTTGTCTGAGGAATTACACTCTCAATTGCTCAATCAAAAAAATCCAACTTCATTATATAATAAAAACAACAATCAGAATACAGAGATAACATTCGTCTTTTTTTTCTTTCTTTCTCTTCTCTTTGAAAATACATTAGGTGAAGTGTGTTACATGTGACGTCAGATTGAGGTGCTGAGAGGGGTCCGATGGAACACAAACATGTGAACGTTCAAAAAGGTGAAGTGTGCAGTTGGTTCTCATCAGGCCCGGAGCTGAATTCATTTAATTTCCATCAGTCCAGGACCTAATGCATATACATGTAAAATTAAATGTACAAGAAGCATTTCTATATGCTTTTTAAATGAACTTCCCGAATTGAGTTAGACCTGGTACTGAGCCGAAATGAAACCGAATGGACTCCAGCTCAGGATCCCTTGTTGAGAGTGAATTGGAGCGAGGGTGAACACTGTTACAGCAGCTGATCTCTTAACCATGATCTTGTTTCCTAATTAAGGAATGTCTTGATTGATGAATGTCTTGACACTTGAAATCTATTTCGGATCACACGGTCTAAAACATAAAATTAATCAATATACTGATCAATAAACGGAGTCCTGCAATGTTTTGAATTGGAGGTTGACATTCTAGTCCAGTAAAGCAAGGCATCAGGTATGTAAAAATGCTTCTTTACTAGAGCAGCAATCCTTGCCTGCAAGTTCTCAGGCCTTATGAGGCCTATTTCATTATATGTGCAAAGAAATGCATTGCAAGGAACCATGCAAAAATAAAATACAATGACACTTATGAAACAAAAGCTACATAGACCCTTTATAAATACAATTCAAAACCCTTAATGATGTTATTTCTAGCTGTATTGTTACTACATGATAGCTGGCACGCTAGGTTTGATGCTTTTTTTGTGGATTGTTGTTGTTTTTTTTTCATAGTTGCGCAGGTATTTCATGCCATCTTTGGTTGAATGCGTTACTGAGAAAACATGAAAATAAAAATAAAAATGTTCAACAAAAGGGTTGCAAGAAAAATAGCATCAACTCTCTGAAGATAACTGAGCCTCGATGTCCACTCTGCAGATGGGGCATTTCTTGTTAGTGAGGAGCCATTGGTCCACACACAGTTGATGGAAGAGGTGCATACATGGAAGGCGCCTGCAAAAAATCAAACAAATAAATAAATAACAGTGGCAATTAATCAATTAATATTCTACACAATGCTATCAGACTTGTGATATTAGCTGAACGGTTAAATACAGATCAAACAATATATAGTAATCAACATGTTCCAGCACAAGAGGGCAGCATAGAACAAAAAAAAGTATTCGTGACTAATCAAATTATAAAATCTAAACTGATCCCTGGAGACCACACACACACACACACACACACACACACACACACACATATATATATATATATATATATACACATATAAAATAATACAATACCTAAATAAATACAATACTCTAGAAAATAAAAAGTGCTCTTTGTAAGCAACATCATTATTTACCGTATTTTCCGGACTATAAGTTGCACTTTTTTTTTCATAGTTTGGCTAGTCCTGCGACTAATAGTCAGGTGCAACTTATTTATCAAAATTAATTTGACATAAACCGAGAGAAATTAACCAAGAGAAAATATTACCATCTACAGCCCCCGGAGGGCGCTCTATGCTGCTGTAGTCTACACTGAAAACATAGAGCGCCCTCTCGTGGCTGTAGACGGTAATGTTTTCTCTTGGTTCATGGTTCTAAATAAATGTGACTTATAGTCCAGTGCGACTTATATATGTTTTTTTTCCTCGTCATGACGTATTTTTGGACTGATGCGACTTATACTCAGGTGCGACTTATAGTCCGAAAAATACGGTAATACTGATTCTGAAAAATCTAAAATAATCACTACAATCTTAAATCCCTAGTATTGTATGTGTTTACCTGACATCCTCCCCTTCCTCCAGTATAGACAGACAAATGGTGCATTTCTCCTCTGTGTCTTCCTCCGCACACTCCTCTTCCTCTTGCTTACCATGCAGCTTTCTCTGTGCACGAGAAAGAAGTGTAACAGCCATTATGAATAGAATCACTGCACCTAAATTCTCATAACCTGGTGAGCAACACTAGAACAGGCAATAGCTTTGTCTCTTCTTTTCCCCAGATATATAGTTTATATGAATGTTTTTCATTTGGTATATTTAATAAGCGATGTGGTTGATGCTGCCAATACAAAAACAACCACACGAGAGCAGCATAGCATGTTACATAAACATACAGCAGCAGTCTATTTTTGGGATAAACAGCATGCTGATCATTTACACAAAATGCCAAGCAGCAGCAAAACCTAAACCTCAAGACATTGCACATTGTATATTTTTAATAATAAAATAAAAAACACACACAAAAGAAAAACACAGACACACACGTTGTCAGTGTGCTCCTCAACTAGATTGACTAGGCCATTGTTGACTATTCCTGCCCCTGTTAACATCTACACAATATGGGAGCTAAAACATGTTTTCTCAAACTAGTTGTTCACATTTTTTCTCACCGAGTTTGAGGTTGAGTGCATATTTTTCCCAACAGATGCCCATGCTTCAGGTGCTAACTGTTCCTCAGTGTCTCTCTCCTCCACCTTCTGTATTAGGGGGGGCAGGGTTTTAGATTACTGTTATTCAGAAATTTAATGCATTCTGTCATCGGCATGGATCCTTTTGCTACATAACAGTGACATTTCAAATGTCTACACTATGCAGCTTTTTGAAAATTAAAAGACTGGGTAAGGATTTCTGATGTATCTTATGACACAAAAGAGCTGATTATTATGGCTCCTGGTTACGTTTGTGTGTGTGTGTGTGTGTGTGTGTGTGTAACAGGAAGCCCTGTTGTAGACTGCCTCTTCAATATCACCAAACTGGACTTTATGATGTTTGGAAGTGAATGTGTTCTCACCTTTTTGTATTTGTGTGGATAGGTGCACCTCTCTATGGTTCCCTGAGAGGCCCCTCGGTTCACAGTCCCCAGTCGCTCTTCTAAATGCAGCAGATCCTGTTAAAACACACTACTGGTTAAAAGTGCTTATAAACAGGTCAGGTCATGAGGAATTCTTGGTAAAAATAACACAAAACCAGAAGGACTAACAAGAACTAATCCCCATTAATAGAAGAGTCTGAGCCGCTGATGGTCTGTATATCAATCTGAAGAATCCCACAGTTGGAAGTTTGTTTTCTTTTTCTTTTGAACAGTATGTGTAGTGTATTGTTTTATGAATCCATCACAATGAAATGCAGGCTTTACAAAGAGGCTGTTATTGAAGGATGGGGGGAGTTTAAAATGAAACTGGAGACAATAAACTCAGCTTGTTAGTGAGCAGATCTGAGCTTTTTACATGCAAAGGGGGGATTTCTGAAAGTTACAGCACACACATGCACTCAAAAATTATTAATTACTTTATTATTAATACCCTTTTAACAGCTTCTAGTAATATTAAAATAGTTAATCTATTCGAAATATATATTGCATACTTTATATTTGTCATGCATTCTTCAGGAAATCAACTTTAGACCACTGATGATTTTGGTCCACATTCCAGTTCTTACCTCATATGTGCGGCCAAAGGTCATTCTGGAGGAGATGTAGCGAATATGTGGATATGTCACCTCAGGCATTGAGCCAGTGTGCTGAAGAAAACAGAGACATAAAATTAGTGACAGCACCACTCAGGAGAGAAATGGAAAGAAATGAGAGCGCATCTGTTTTAATCAAAGAACTCCCGTAATTTGGGACCAATGTTTATGAGGGGCATTAGAAATTATTCACACGTATGTGCACGCATGTCACTCCATGTGATTTTAGACTTATGAAATATATCAAATTCAAATTTCACACTTCAAATGTCTAATGAGCTTCCATTATAACTTGCAATGCATTATTCATGCACCCAATACAAATCACCCTGAAATAACAGATGCTATGGATACAAGCCACCATTAATCTGTGCCATACCTGAGAGCAAATCAGCTTTTTTATTCATGCTAATGTATGCATATATTTCAGTTGATGAAGAGTATGGACTCACCATCAGCTGGAAGGGGAAATGGTGCAGTCTGGGTGGAGGGTGATAGTGTGGCAGATGCGGGGACAGGTGTCCTGAAGGGTAGGGAGCTACAGTAACACCAGCCTCGATGCCCAGCTCCCTAAAACAGCAACCAGCATGTTAAACAACAGCTTACAATATAATGTTGCTTGAAACACCAACATCATGACTAACAGATCCTGATATAATATAGTTGGGACACCATACCTGGCCACACATCATCAAATCACGTCACTTTCATTTAAAACATAAGTTGCTGATAAAGAACCAACATGTAACATCCTTGGTTAGCAACATTATGAGCAACTTACATTTTTAAAAGAACTTCTGAAGTAATTCACTAAATGTTAAGACTCTTCAAGCAACATTAACTGCAGACCATATTTTAATTCTAAATCCAAAAGTGATATTGTAAAAAATTCACTGTAAATTCATGAGGGAACCAGTGACTTCTGTGTTGGCGGTGTTCAAACTATCTGAAATATTTCATGTACTCTACCATGTGGTCCTCTGGTCAGCCTGCCGAGGATGCGATGACATAGTTTGAGGGACGTGAATGTGATGTCCGTGACCGTAGTTAGGGTGCATTCGATGGGGATGCGGTGGGGGTCTCTCATGTGCTCGCCTTAAGGAAGAGGAATAAACGTTATAACAGAAAAAAAATTTACACGAACACAAAACACCTTAATGAAAGAGTCCTTCCTACTGCATAAGGCTTCAAGGGTTACTTCACCCAAAAATGAAAATTCTGTCATTAATTTCTCACCTTGATGTCGTTTTAACCCCGTAAAAGCTTCGTTCATCTTCAGAACACAAATTAAGATATTTTTAATGGAATCTGAGAGCTTTCAGACCCTCCCATAGACAGCAACACAACTGAAATGTTAATTTGTGTTTTGAAGATGAACGAAGGTCTTGCGGGGTTGAAACGACATCAGGGTGAGTTATTAATGACAGAATATTCATTTTTGGGTGAACAATACCTTTCAGCTTTGCCATCACAGGCATAATATATAATTACATACAAAAGTACATTACAAAATAAAATAGTTATTTTAAAATGCAATCATTTCACAATACTACTGGTCTTATTTTATTTCTGAACAATTACATATTCAGAAATATATTGGGTGAGAAAAAGAGACTTGCACACAAATATCACAGCAACTCACGTCGGGTGCTGCATCATTCTGCGTCTCTGAACCTCCATCCTCTGCAATATGTCATGCTGGTGGAGCCTCTGTACAGGGTTTGGGCCAAGAACGGGCAGGTGGTGTTGTAGCGCCTGGTGTTCAGGGGGAAGATGCTGCGGCAGAGGGGCACTGGAGCCTGGGAGATGATGGGAAGGCAGGGAGGGTGGAAGAGCTGGGGGCACCGAGTGGCCCGGGCCGTGAGAAGGCAGTGGGGTGTGGAAGGGGAGGACGGGGTGAGGGATGACATAGTCCCCCTGTGGAGGAGGCTGTTGAGGGGGAGGGGCATTGCTGTGGGAGTGAGGACAGGAAGAGGAGGACTGGTGGTGCAAGGGGCGTGGAAGAGGGCCGTCTGGAGGAGAAAAGCAGAAAGGTTAGTATAAATGTAAGAAATGCATCTCCTTTTCCTGTTCTTTTATTTCTGAATGATAAAATTTTTTCAAGAAAGTCAAAAACTGCATTAAAAACAACTGACTATGTTCATGTTGGCTTATTATTGGGAAGATGGAAAGACTTTAATGGAAACCCCATCAGGGCTGCAGGATGGTCTGGATATTGCCCAGGTAAGAGTTATTATCCTGGAGTAGATGAGTTGTACTGTTTGCTAAGGATTTGACATACAGAAGGGAATGAGAAAGAAAGTAAAGGGAAAACAAAGATAAAGAATGGCCGCGAGATACAGAAGATAAATATAGCGAGAGAAAACGGGAGAATGTGCAAACAGGTGCTTGAGTGAGCTGTGAGTGGCAATTACTCCACTAAATTCAGGCCCACAAGGGAGACCAGCTATGCTCATTTATATTCCACACAACGCTATTGTGAGCACAATCTGCAATTAAGTGGGACTGCTGGGCACACTACCTGCAGCACTTAACACATTAAACATCAGGTGTTTCATCTAATTACCATAAAACACAGACGCCAACATCTCAGCATCTTCACACTCTCACTCACACACAATAAATCTAATTCTATTTCATTGCTTGCTTCTTCGAATATCTAATAAATTTGAAGTGTAATGGCTCATATTTCCCAAGGCTACATACATGTAAGTTATATCATTGTTCTGTGGTCTCGATTTCATTCTGTAAATAATTATTTCATATTAGTCAATTGGTATATTGATCAGTTGAAGTCAATACAACAACCATTATTTTAACGTGACTGGCCTTTATTTATCCGATTACTGTCATTTTTATTTTTCAGGTAAAATTACCTAACTTTTAAATGAATTAAGCCATATGATTTAGAAAAATGTGTCACACAGACAATTTATTAAAACAATATTTTGTGAAATGTGAAGATTTATATTTATATTTAAATATTCTGTTGTGACTTTCCAATTAAAGAAATAAAATCCATAATGGGAAAATCACATTTTTGTTTTAAGATGCACTGTTATATATAACAGTACAAAGCATTTTATTTTTTAAACCAGGACCATTCCACCCCTAAATAAACTAGTTTTGGATTAATAGTATTAAAATATTAAGGTAAAAGTGCGTACAGGAAGGATGCATGTAGTGCCTGCAGGAAGAGAGCTGAGGAGGCTGGGGCTGAGGCTGGGCCACTATGGCTGAGCTGAAGGAGTCTGCCACGGTCTGCTGGCTGGGTCCAGGTGCAGCCTGGGAAACGTAAGCAGGAGGCCGGGAGGCGGAGCCTGGACAGCAGGGATCGAAGGCTGATGTGCCGTGAAACCCTGTACTGCTGGATCCACTGCTACGCACTGCACTGCTACTGAGATCCACCGGGAGAGTCTGCTGAGACAGAGAGAGAAGCAGGAAGACAGAAACCAGCAGTTAATCTAGCTGCAAATGTGATGTATTTGAACAAAGACATCTGTTCCATTAGCATATGGCTGATGAACTGACTTTGAAGATGGGTGTCAGAGTGTTGCTTCGGGGTTGCTAGGGCATTTTATTATATAACAAAATATTATCATCATCATCATCAATAATATTTATTATTATTTTACAATATATTAAGTTATTTATATTTTTACTGTTTACATCAAGTCTTCCCACAGGAAAACATGATGCACTGGCGACTGCTCGTAGTTGTATGTAGTCGAGGATGATTCAAGCAGTTGTCAGTTTGTCACGTGAGAATGCTATTTTGCTCCTGTTGCTTCTCATAACGTTGACAACACTGAAATGATGAAAGTTAAATCTACAGCAGATCCCACACGTGTCTCTTATCTTGCAGCTGATTTGCTTGTACTCACAGCAGTCTTCTTTTAGTCAGCTGCCTGGAGTTTAATGGGGTTAGAGCTGTATATCTCGTAAAATAATATCTTCAACACTCTTCAATAAAGGCACATATCAGGTCCATATATATAAAAAATAAAAATAATAATTAATTAATTAACTAGCCAAAGAAATGATATTGATAACAACCAAAACAGTATTAAATGCCTCTCGAAACGAGGGCATTCAGTCCAAGTCTAATCCTCTACACACTCTGATGTATAAAACATGCCTGACAGCACCTCGCTTCGCTCTGCACCTCCTGTCTGCGGCGCATATCTGATGATTAGCTAACGGCACTTCCTGCTCATTGCCCCATCATCAAAGGCCAGAGACATTTGCCAAATGCATTCCACACAGAAACAACTCTGCTTTCATGGTAAATGCCCTGAAAGCCCAGCATGCATTGGGACAAAGTCTCATGACATTCGTGGCCAAAAAATTTTCAAACACAACATTCTCTTTTGTTTTGACACACAAACTCATGCACAACATGCACAGCAGCAGCCAAGGCAATTAGTTCAGTGTGAATTATTCAACAACACTGAGAGGATGGCCTCAAACTAAATCCCGACGGAAAAGCTCAGTTCTAGAAAAATACTTTGTTCATAAAGGTGCTTTGGATTTTCCTCGTCATCATCAAAACACGAAGGGTGATTTAGTATTTCAAGAAGCCAGAATCTTAACTAATTCCAAACAAATGCATATGCTGTTACAATACAAACCATGTGTGAAATGAAAAAAAGATGGTGCTGTCAACAATACGGACATTATACTTTGACCAGTCTCATATATATTTAGATTTTTTTTCTCCTCAATTCATTTAGCAAAAAGATATCCTCGCCTTTTCCGACACAACCACAATCCAAGGTTCTCAAGAAGCGGTCAAGCAATTATTTAGGTACCTGGTCGTGGTACTGGTTGCTGCTGCTCACCCCTCCACAGGGCGCAGGCATGGCAGTGGGCCTCTCCAGAGGGCAGCTGGACTCTGGGAAGGTTAAGGAAGGAGGGACCGGGGTGGTGTGGTGGTGATGGTGGAAGTGGTGCGAGTGACCATGGGAGTGCTGGGAGCCAGAATGCTGGGGTCCAGACTGCGGTGTCGTCCCACTCTGCATGCACCCTGAGTGGGTGTGGCCTATGGAGAGGTGCCCTGAAGACGGACCGCTGCAAGGAGAGTGCTGGGGGCAACAAGAAGGTAACCTGGGCATCGCCACACCTCCATTCTCACTAGACAAGCTTCTTCTGCGCTCATCTGATTGGGGGATAAAGACATATAATTAAAAACTATTCATCACATCAATCGATGTCACTGTCAGTTATTGGATAGCAGTGTCTCTTTACCTTCAGTGGCAGTGGTGTTGGTGATGCTAGGTCCTGGCACTTCACCGTGGCTCTGAGCAGCCAGTGTGCTATCGGGGGCGGCCGCTGAGCAGCTACTGGAGGGACCAGGACCCTCCCGTGGCGATTCTGAGGTACAGGCATTATGGGATGAGGAAGAGGAAGAAGAACTGACCAGCTGTGGGTGTGTGCTGTCAGAAGTGGTTGGCACGACTGAGAGATCTGAAGATGGATCAGCATATACAAAGACAAACACACAAACAGAAAAGATAAACCTTTCTGACTAGCCATGAACAATTTATATTGGTTATTTGCCGATATCAGAATGTTTATTTTTATCAGTGTTGGTCAATACTTGATTTTTAATTGTGCATATTATTTTCCGCTAGTTTTACATTTAGATTAGCCTTGCCACCATGTGATTAAATCAATTTAATAATACTGTTAAATTTAATTGATCAAATCTAAAAATCTACACTACCATTTACATTTTAGGGTCAGTAAGGTTTTTTAAATGTTTCCGAAACACATCTCTTATGCTCACTGAGGCTGCACTTTTTGATCAAAAAACAGCATTATTGTGAAATATTATTCGAATTTCAAATAACTGTTTTCTATTTTATTTTATTTTCAAATGTAATTTATTCACGTGATTGCAAAGCTGAATTATCAGCAGCCATAACCTCAGTCTTCAGTGTCACATGATCCTTCTAATATGAAGAAATAATTATAATACGCTGATTGGGTTAAACATCATTATTAATGCTGGAAATAGTTTGTTTTGCTTAATATTTCTGTAAAAAACAAAATGTATTTGTAAGCATTATCTATGAAATATAATTTGTTTCTGTAACATTACACTTTACTCTCAGATTTGATAAATGTAATGTGTTCTTGCTGAATAGAAGTATTAATTTCTTTCATACTGTACATTATAATGTTAATAATAAAACTCTCTTGTAGTATTTAAAATGACTGATTTCAAATGTTTTCTTTTTTTTTTCCAGTGGGACTCATTTTTAATTATTAAAGAAAATTAACTGATATCAGCCAGAATTTAACCATCAGTGCATCCACACTTTTGACTGCTTCTCAAATGCAGCAGTCAATGAATACACCTTAAATATTAACTATAAGGCTCTTCTTAACTGGCAACAGATGGTCTTCTCCAGCTCTAGAACATCAGTGTGATTGTTCATGTGCATTTTCACACACAGACTTCATTCACCAAGTGGCCCATGAGGATAGCTACTCATTAACATTCCATTGTGAGTAATCCATCTGCTATTTCCTAGCAAATCAATTTCTCACTCCGTCAAAAGAAATGCAAATGCAATCATACCTCAGCCTTCTCTTTTACCTCCCCACCAGCTATAGACTCCAAACACAAACAAAGAGACTTTATGACAGTAAATCAAACAAAACAATGTAAATGAGTTCTCCTTTGACAAACCTTGAGATTTGGGAGCACATCAGATTAATGAGATAACACTTCACAGACTGTATTTCCTTCTCCAGATTGGCAGTTTAATTGGTTTCTATAGTAGTTTTCCAGAGCTTGAAGTGGAAAAAACAGAAGTGCCCGTACTCGACCCAACTCTCCCACCCCCTATTTATATATTTATTTATATTAAATAAGTACTTTATTAATTTACAATGTATGCATAGTTCCACAATTAATCAATAATTACAGTAAAAGTTTTCAATACAAATAAACAAGTGAAGTTGCGATACCAAACAGCACCACAAGGAGATGCCAAAGACCACTAAATCGCCTGCCTTTTACGACTATACGGATCCATTCAGAATCGTTAAATCTCTGACCACCACATAATCAGCGTTCATTATAAAACACTTTTGCTTTTAAACCAAATACATGCTGAAATTAATAATTTTTACTGACACCTGGATGTAGTCACTATTCTCTCCGCAATCGCTGGTGAAATCGGCCGTGTTTTCTCTGCATTAGTGCTGATTTGAACTTACTGATTTAATTCGTTTACTGGTTCCTTGGAGTTTACTAGTTTAAAATAATGTGATCACGAAAGCATGTTTCTTTTCATTTAAAGATATTATTTTTGTTATGAAGTACATATTCAAATTAGTAATCAATAATTATTATTCTACTACGTACTTCCTCTGACGTGCTCTTGCACCTCACACACTCCGCTTGCATTCATTTATGTGACTGGTCGACATGGTTAGTGATTTCTATAGTGTCCTTTCTAATCATATAAGGCATCATATAATCACCCAGACCCTGACGCTTTTACTCAGTGTACATGTTAATAAAGTCTCACACCTTATTAATATCATCCTGAAAGCAAAATCTAATAGGTAGCACTTTTCGCTATCAAATTATGCTACCATCTTTTTTAATGGGAGGTAGCAAACCGGCCAGTTCAAGCAATGGTTCTCTCTGAATCTTTGGTGCCAGTGGCTGATTGCAAATGAAATCATAATTAAACTCAATACACACAATAAAAGGGATGCTCTTGTTCTCTATCAGTCTGTGGATGTGAGAGAATGCTGTACAGATGTGAAGGCTATTTATGCTGCTGTGCATGCTGAAACGATACAGATTAATCATTATTAACGGGGCCTGAACACACAGTCGAGCTGCAGTCCACAGCACTGAACGCCACTAACCGAATCAACCAGATTCATTCCTCGTCCCCCTCCCACACAGAGATACAGCTCAGAGACAGAGAGGGAGGACCGCTCACAGTGAAAGAGGAGTAGATTAGATGTGACATCTAATATTTCCCAAACCCACGCAGTGTTAAACTGGGTGATCTAACTCTCATTCCCTCCTTTATATTCCAGACCTGAAGACCATCATTACAGCACAGAGTCAGGGAGACGCTCATCAAATAACTCCTCAAACCTGTTAGATTTCAAATAATGGCCGACACACAAAATTATCTCTCCCTTGATTTCTCACGGCTCAGAAAATATGGACAGCAGATTGTTTTTAGTTATGGTTATGCAACGCTTTTCTGTTGTTTTTAAAGTTGTGGCTACTCATGTATATGGAGCACTTGAGTTAAGCATGAGAAGAAGTCACGACTGGAACAATATTCAAAAGGCCTTTTCATATTCTGAAACGAGGGGATATTAAATTCCTGTCGAGTTCCTGTTGCTTTCTCCCTTCGACTCCCTTTAGTTGGGCTGCTACACTGGATGGATATAGGTTTTCAGTCCTGAAGCCAGTGATCATGAAAAACACATGGATTCATACACTCCTGCTTCTCTACATCTAAAGATTTTAAACTTAACATGATAATAATAGAAGTAGCACAAACTGATACAGAGAAGACACAAAGGATAATATAGGAGAATAAATAGGGATGTGGAATGCCTTGGTACTATATTGGTTTTCTGCCATTATTAGTTAGTTTGTTGCTGGTTTTTTAAGTTACTGGTAAACGTTTACGTTGGATAATTAATTGTTCATGCTCATGTCCACTACTTTTTACATTTAAGTATTAAATGATGGCAAAGGTAAAGTTAATCTTAAAAAACACTAAGAATTGTATATCACTGTTAAATGTTATCTTAAGCTTATTTTTCAGCATTTTTCATACTGAAAATGATGTTGTGATCCCTAAATTCGCTTGAATTCACACTGAATTTAGTTTTTAACTTAGTTTTATTATTTCAGGAAATTAGTATAAAATTTTATATCTTGCATAACGTTACAATTATTGGCTTACATGGGCCAGAACGGTAATATTGAGGGATCCATACAGAGCCCCGAACCTGCTGCACATAAAAAATGCTACTGTGCCCACAATTACTGACCATTAAATACCTCGATTAAAATAAGAGAACAAATTAAAATGATTTACCTTAAATTAAGGAACAAATTAGTAAAATGTGGCCACAAGTTACTTAAAACAGTGAACTAATAAACCAAACATGGCCACCCATTAATAAGCCATGGGAACCAGTTTAATTAGTGGCCACTATATCGATATTCTTCACTTAAGTCATGTGTACATCCCTATGTGTAAAGAATAGCAAAGGTCTCCTCACCGTCCTCGTCCACGGTGAGGTCCACCACCTCTCCAGCACTCTGTCTGAGTGGCTGGATGACGGTAGACAGGCGATGCCGGCCACGTCCCTCCTGAGCTCGGCTCTGGGAACAGCTGGGACCCCAGTGCATCCTGCCATGGCTTCCCACAGAGCGCAGCCTGCACAACACACAGATGACAGCCTACATTAACATAACTGGAAAACTAAATTAATCAAATGATCGGACGTGGTAATGACTGGGGACGCACGATATAGATTTTTGCCAAATTTCTGATAAGCCAATATTTTTTTTTATCATTTTGGCCACAGCCGATGCGGATACAGATATATATTTCCTTTTGTTTTGAAAGACCAATTCTCTCCTGTGCAGAAACTATAAATAAATATATTTAATTTGGATTAATTTTGAGCAAAAATTTATTTGTTAGAACTAATAAACATTATTATTATTTTTTTTAATGAGAGTTAATTGAAAGCTTTGAAAATAACGTAATTTTTGATTAGTAATATGCATAGCTAAGGTGATGTGGTGATGTGATGTGCACGCAAGTGTTTAAAAAGAGCTCGCAGGCTACTGCATATCTGGTGCACTCGGTTCTTTTTGGCATTGATTTGCCAGCATAACAGCAACCCCTAGATAAACAGAAGGCCTTAACGGACAGGCATTAGGACCCAGGTGAGGCGTTCGTGGCTGTCGCTGATCCTGCTGTATACGCTAATAATAATTTATGTTATCACACAGCCGACGTCTCATAGTGTACGTAATTTCTCAGATTAAATGCAGATTAAACGATGAACGCTGATGTTTACATTTTAAATCTTTATCAGTCTATTTTGATAACATCCCGATAGCATTGTGTATCCCTAGTAATGACTGGTAAAAGTGGTCAATCGAGGACAGAGCAAATGTGCTGCAGAGGCAGACCTGTGTTAGGAAAAAATTAAGAAACCGTGAACATGAACGCTTATTTGACTGGCAATTCTGACTTACACGCCTCTGATTGGTCATTGCGTTCACACATTCAACAAATAGATCTGTGATTTGCTACAAAATTCAGCGCTCCAAAAACACATTGTGAACTGAAACCTTTGACGCTCTCCAGACACTCACAGAAATTTGGGAGCATTTGAAAGCAGCCGCCTGTCAGCAGGTCGGTATTCTGTACTACCAGTACTGTGGAAAGGCTGGTATCATTACATTTATACAATTTAAGTACTGGCTTGGTATCGAAATGCCAGTACTTATGACAACACTATTGCAGAATTTAGTTTTGTCTGGAGAGTTTAAATAACATGGCAGTTTTCCAAAATCCCAAATAAATAATTCTGGAATTCTGGAATCACTCTAGGAATTCTAGCCCTCTGAGGATTTGATTCCATAGGAAGGGCACAGTGGCCCCGGCTGCCGTAAAGCAGAATGTGTCTGGGAATAGTGTTCTCCAGGCTGGGATTTAGGTGGCCCCAAGCCCCTGTGTCTGGAGAGCAGGGAAGCCCCCTGCGTCCCAACCCAACACTGGTGAGCCCGTTAACCACAGATTGCATCATTAAAACATCAAAACAAAATGATTACCAACAGGCTTGGAGGGGTGAGGGATTCTCTGGAGACCAGGGGAGTGACTCCAGAACAATCAGTTTCCTTGTGAACTTCTCAGTGAGTGTGTTTGCATGCACATCTTAACAACACCCATTATGCTTAATAAATCAATGATATATAGGTCATGTAAACACTTTATAAATAGTGTTCTTTATATCAGGTAAAGGCAGTTTAAGTACAATCAGTTCAGACACATAGATTTCGGCTCATTACCACAATATCCTTCAGCGTGCCAACACCTTTTCTGATGTTTTGTTGGTTTCATCGTGTGTAAGTCTATTGATGTTCTGACATAACTAGTCACGTCACAATCTGTGTGTACAACAGAATACTAAACTAGATTTATAAACATTTAAGGGAGCAGATCAGATTGAACGTTGTGCTCTAAGCATCAGTTTTCAGAGCGCATAGGACTGTCTATTTCAGAATACCTCCTAAGGCGTCCTTCAGAACATCTGTACTCAGAGGACGAATAAAAACAGAAGAAACAAATTACTAATTCTATGTCATTATAAACACTCAATGCACAATTCCTGCTTCTTTAATTTACCCCTAGGATCAACAAAAGTACATCCAAATTGCATGCATTAAAAAATCCATAAAATTAAAATAATACATAATTGGGGGAGGGGGAAGGGGAAGTTATAATCTTAAAACTGAAACATACAGAAGCAAACAATCCTAACAATGGAAGGACTCCTAGGAGTAGAACTCTTATCTTAAATCAGTGGTTCTCAATTCCAGTACTCGTGCCCTCCTGCTCTGTATATTTTGCATGTCTCTCTGTTAACACACCTGATTCAGATAATCAGCTTGTTAGAATTGAGCTCCGTGTATGAACTGTTCAGATTGGCATGGTCTCTACACAGTGTTCATTGCTCCCTACTCCCCGAGCAGGGGAAATCTGTTGAATTTTACTTCACTTCGGAATATTCTTTCACGGATTTGCGCTGCACAACGTCTTCACACACGGACAAATGTGACAACATATACATCTGTAAATAAATACAATTTAAATTCACGTCTCGCAAACTTCAATGCACTTTGAATGGAACTTATATGTTTGCTTCAAACTGGAATCATGGAGGAATAAGAGAAACATACAAAATGTGCTGAACAGGGGGGCGCAAGGACTGGAATTGAGAATCGATAATATTGTCATTCTAAGACTAATATAATGTCGTTTCAACTTATATAATGATAATGGCATAAAAATGAAGGTACACCTTTTCAAAGATCAGTAAACTTTTATTTCTAAAGAATATTTAACACTGAAAACATTTTAAATATCCATAATAAATTAACAAAACAACCAAAAACAATAAACGCAATGGACTCTCAGTCTGTTAAAGAAAAATCACTTGAATAAACACCAAAAACAACAAATAAAATGGATGTAAACAAAATTGCACTTCATAAAATATTAAACATTAGGCTCAGACGAGAAAGAGAGAGAGATTTTATGGCAGATTCAGAGCAAGAAATACTAACATGTTGACTCTGTGTGGCTTAAGGCAGGATCTCTCAGGAATAGCAATGTTGCCAGTTGTGCTAAACATTCTCTCTGAGCTGGTGCTTGTTGCACAAATGCACATGTATTTTTGGGCCAACTTGGCCATTAAAGATATCTTCTTTGATTGTCATGCCACCGCATCAAGGGATCACCAGATGCATCAATTGCTTCTTCCTGGAGGAACTTGGTCAGCTCTGCATCAGCCTGCACTCTTTTTGGAAATGCAGTCTGGGCCTAACTGAGATGACGAGCTCTTCTGTTTTGAAGAAGGTCACTCAGCCTCTTCTTCTTGGTGAGCGAGGCAGCAGTAGGTTCATCCTTGTTTCCTCCAGCAGCTCTGCTGCAGCTCTCACCACTGGTACCTTCTCCACTTTCTTCTGGTCCTAAGTCCAGTAGCTCTTGCACAAGCTGATGTTTGACATCATCCCATGCACCTGCCTCCTCCATGCTGCCATGATACCTTGGATCCAAGATGGTGGCCTTTCTCAGGAAGACTTGGATTGCAGCTGACCTGTATTTTTCAGTCAGTACCCTGCACATGTTTTGTTTAATACTGGCTGTCAGTGAAGTGTCATCAGGGCCTGGAGAGAGAAGGTCATTTTTAATCAGTTCCAACACAGGATTAACTGAGGACACCGTGACGTATTTTTCTCCTGAGAGGATGTCCGTGAAGTCAGCCAGTGGTTTCATTGCTGCGTTGATGGACTCCAATACAGAAACATCCTGCCAGGTTGGGTTGAGGTGGCAGTGTTTTTTGTCTTCAACCAGGACACGTCTTATGGCTTTTCACAACATCCTGTGTGAAAGATAATATATAAAATAAAATAACTACATGTACATTATTTATCATTATTAATTTGTATGTTTGTATGTTATATTATGTTTATATGACAGTTAGGGATGCTCATATTGACAATTTAACCATTTACCGAAAGTAAACATTTCGACCAATTAATACCATCATTTTTTTATTTTTGCATTGTAATAAAATAAAATTTAAGAAAATAATTATATTCTGTGTTGCAAATTAAACTATCAATGAATTAAACACCACTTACCAGTATTAGACGTTGTTGGGGGAGATTAGCCTCACACTGTGCCTTCCTCTGGTCTCTCTTCTTAAGCCAGCTCAGGTTGAATGCATTGACCAAACATTTACAGAGTCCTATGGCACGCGCTGTCTGATCTTTGTTGCTGTCCAGACCATGGGACACAGTGAGATGGAGGTTGTGACCAAAGCAATTGAGCCATGGCCAGCCAAGATTCAGCCCTTATTGCTGCAACAATGTTAGCACCATTGTCTGTAGTGATGCAAACTAGTTTGTGCTCATCCAGTCCCCAGTCTGCTATAGCAGACTTCAGGTTTTCTCCGAGGGGGTCAGAAGTATGGTTATCTGGGACATATCTGGTCTCTAAACGCAGTTATATATTGTATAGTCAAGCTCATATAGGGGGTCATGTTTGAACTTAACCACATATCCGTAGTGGCAGAGAAAAATTGAATGTCTTTGATCTCATTTAGTATGTCATCTTTTATGTTGTTGTACAGTTGTGGAATTGCCGTTTGTGACACTTATGTTCTCCCAGGCAATTCATACTGGGTGTCAAATGTTTGCAGCATTCGTCGAAATGCCGGCTTTTTGACGATACTAAAGGGCAGCATCTCTTTAGCAATTAAGCGAACTACACTGTCGGTAGTCACACCACTGTCACACCATTTTGGACTGTTCTGCTTGTATTTTGTTTGTCGACTAAATGCCCCAGTGATTGTGCACTGTCGAAAAGACGGAGTAGTTGTAGTTTTTTTTTTTCAGCTGGGAAAACTGCAACGGATGATTGTGTTTTAGGTGCATATGCATGTTTGTTTTGTTACTGCTTTTAGTTGCTACGGTTTTACAACAAATGCGACATACCGGCTCGCTCAGGTTAAGTGGTTCACAACGGTCATTCTGTTTGAATCCGAAGTGCTCCCACACTGCAGCTGTCGCGTTTGGCTTTGAAACCAATTCCATCTTTCTTTTTTTTTTGTTGTATTCATTCAACACACAACTAGCGTCTTCTCTCTCTCCCCAGCAGTCCCCTCAAGCACTCCCGCCTTCCCACACAAAGACCATGTGACTGACAAGCGCCGCCTCCCCACACAAAAGACCATGTAAATGCCAAGAGGGTTCAAAACAAACAAGCATGTAAATTAAAATTATCGTGGCCAGAAAAATTATCAAACTCATTTTTTTTTTTATCATGCGATTAATTGATTTATCGACTATCGCGACAGGCCTATGAACTAGCGGTTTTAAATACAGTATTTTTGTATGTAATGTTAGTTTTATCAGTATGTTTGAAAGTTTATTTTTCGATTAATGGTGACTCCATAGACTCTCTCTTGCACACCTGCGCAGTTTAAAACACTAAATAGTTATGTTATGACGAGAACAAATAGTCTCTCTCTTACCTCACCCATGCACGATAATATCGTGTATCGTCGATCTCACGGGCTGATAATATGACGATTTGAAAATTGACCATATCGCCCAACACTAACGCACGTTATCGCGCGACTCTTTAACGATGTGTTTTGAAGGAAGATCAACATTCGCGACAAAAAAATATGTGCAAACTAATGAAGCACAGACCAGTTAGTTCCTCACTTTCTGCACTGATGCTGAGATTGTTCACCAGCTTCAGTGAAAGTATAACGTGCCTAACGTTTTCGACTCATACATTACACGTCACACCCTGATGTCACGTTTCGTTACGGGACCTTTAAGGGTTGTGTGTGAAAGCACGCACATATTCCGTGTAATCACTGGCAGTGTGAAAGTGCAAAATCTAGCGACCCGGGAACAATTACTGGGACACATTACCCGTGTATTTGCTGGAATCGCAGTGTGAAAGGGGCTTATGTTATGAGTGTCGAATCAGACATGAGTGCTGGGGAATACCTGAGGCTGTGCGTGACGTTGCTCTTTAAAAGGCAGAATCACAGGCAAATCCAGAGAAATCACCTGAGACCTGCCTCTAATTAGCCACAAGCAGGCCTGGGATTATTTTGTAAATTACACCAGTGTGGCATTTGGAGTCTGGTTGGGATGGGCTCTGTAAACACAGGAACTGACAGGGTGGTAACCGGGAGGGAGAGGAGGTAGGATTATTTTGGAATTTAAGGAATTTTAGGTCTTCGTCCACAGTGCCTTGTTAGCAAATAAATTACTGGAATTCTTCTTCTTGTACGTCTCACACAAGTTTACAGTGAGCGGGATCAACACAAGCCTGTTCCTGGAGCCAGTAGAAGGGTCAGACGAGGGACCCAGTCCCGATTTTGAAAGGAAATCTTGACATTTTTTCATTGGATTACCTTAATAGCCAGCCATTTCTTTAAGCAAAATGACAGAACAGAAGTCTATGCAAAATGTGTCAAATGCCTGTGTGTGTGGGAAGAGTTTTGCAAGCTTCTGCATTTAAAGACAGGGTGCTGTTGTGAGATGGGGGAAGGGTGAAACTGAGTCGCTTCAGCGGCTCACCAGCCAAGCCATACAACCACCATATAGCATCTCCCTTTTCCAGTGGTACAGAAACGCTTTCAGACAAGAGGACAACATCATTTGAATCAGTCTTCGGATAAAATGTATTACTCAAAACATACAGATTTGTCTCCTACGCTGCTCTAACCAGATGTCTGCCACAGCTGCTTGTGCATATTGTGGATTCCATCAAATCTTACCTCCCCTCCTCTGAAGTGATAGTCCATCGATCTATATAATTTCTTATACTCATGCTTTTCCTCGTCAGTCTCCTCCATGTGCACTATAAACAAAGGATCTTTGTGTGGAAGAGCGTCATTGCTCATCCAGCTGACCTTAGAAACCCAGAGCCCCTCCTCCAGCAGAGAAACACTCTCAGCATTCTGCTGCATGCCCAGGCACCTCGGGGAGATGGGAAAGATTAAATGAGACCACTCTCGCTACATAACACACATCCAGTTCTCGGATACCATAGGTATGAATTTGGACTAGAGGAAGGAAGGAGTGAGAAGGAAAGCAGAACAAGAGGAAGGCCAAGAGAGATTATATGGGTGAAAAAAAAAAAAAAAAAAAAAAAAAAAAAGAATACTAGGAAGTCAAATAAACCCTGTTGCACTACAGATTGAAGAGCTTAAGTCATGTTTCATATCTAGGGCCCTATGAAATCAGTTTAATCTTTTCCAAATAGGTCATAATAGGTCAATTTAGGGATGCTCTGATATTACAATTCTGATTGAATACTTACAGGTTGAATAAGTAGACAATAAATGAAAAATAGACAAAATTAAAATTCTACACTATTGTCTAAATAAAACAATAAAGCAAAAAAACAAAGTAAAAAACGTTAAAACTAAAGTCAATCATTTTAAATACTAAAATTAAATTTAGCTAGCAAATGTAGCATGACCCATTAAATATAATTATAAAACAAATTATTAGTACGAGTTATAATATTATTGCAGTTTATTTATTTAGTTAAATAAAACTAAAATAATAAACTAAATAATAATGTGTGGTAATACTATTTAAAATTAAAAGGTATGTCTAGTATTAAATACAAATATATTTTTAACAATGTAAATAAAAACATTTTCTATATGGATTATTCATTTGATACTTTGCATTACATTACATCTAAAAAAGCAACAACAACAGAACCAGTGTTGGGAACGTAACTTTAAAAAAGTAATTAGTTATAGTTACTCACTACTTGTTCCAAAAAGTAAATGAGTTAGTTACTGAATTACTCTATAATAAAAGTAACTCGTTACCAGGGAAAGTAACTATTTGCGTTACTGTAAAAAAAAAAAAAAAAAAGTTGCTACATGTCAGAGAATTTGTACTTTTTTTTTTTTTTTTTTTTTTGCAGTTTTCACAAGTCAGTTGAAATGAGTAGAACAGACAGGTACATAACTTTCAATATTTATTGCACGTCAACAGACAGCAAGAGTTTTATCCTGCACTTCAAGTATTATCTTTGTAAGAAAGGGTGTTTTTGGCCACTAGCTTTGTAGATGCGTGTCACACATTACATGTACACATTACATGCACGTTCTTGCCTTTGACCACAATGAATTTGAAGTAGTGCTTATATCTTCACCTTGAAAATGCCAACTTTACATCGGATTGCTCCGGACTCGCCATCTCTGCTACGAATCTCTGTGTAGCTGTTGCGTGTGTGTGTGTGTTTGGCGCCGCTGGCCCAGCTGCGTGTAAAAACACTGGCTCTGATTGGCTAAGGCAGAGTCATGTGATTCATGGTAGCCACATGACTCTGCCTTAGCCAATCACAACCGCTTATCTCGTCATTAACCCACCTGCTCACTCACTGTGTGAGCCAGGGGTCCGTTCGGATTGCATACTAGTTTATTAAATCAATGCATAGTAACGCACCGCATTTAACGTTCAGTAACGTTAACGGCGTTGTAACGACGGGAAAAGTAATTAGTTAGATTACCGCGTTACTGAAAAAATAACGCCGTTACCTAACGCCGTTCTTTTAAACGCCGTTATTCCAAACACTGAACAGAACACAAGTTGCTTTTCAACTCACTGCTGTAGTTATTTGAGAGGTAGTAATCACTACTGCACAAACACACCCAAAAAAAACACTTTATCACTGTATCTGCATTGCTAACAGAATGCAAACTGTACCTATTCACCTTGCTATTCACAAAAGACCCTCCTTTTCCTCTGACCTTGGCCATGTGATGTTTTCCTAAGCTGTTAAGCCTCTCCCTCCCCCTTCACTGAAGTCCAATCCAAACCACAGCAGACACACGGTCAGTCACAAACACACAAGCCCACATTCTTGCACACTATCTCTCCCTCTCATCCTCACACTCCACACTAAAGCCATATAATGCAGGACCGCATGATTTCAGCAGTGTTCCTATGCTGTTGCTTGAAGAGGGATGGTGGTCCTCATGACCTTTACATAAAATAAATGAGGGAACTGATTTTACCGATGCAGAGAAAACAATGTGCAAGTGGACGAGGGGATACCCAATTAAGCACACACAAACAAACAAAAAAAAACGATATAACTGCTCTCTATATAGCTAGCCAAACTAACCACAAACTGAAAACAAGACAGTCTTCGAGCTTCGTTGATGGGATGTGATTCTACACTCAAACACAAAGCACATGACCGCAGGCAGGGAATAGAAATGAGACACAGCCCGCCTCAGCTGTAGGGACAGAGCACAGGGAGCACTGGTGTACTTTGTCATGTGATTTTACCAGTTAAAAAAACAAGTCACATGAGTCTCACACTGTAACTGTGTGTATATTTTCCCACTTTAGTTGCTTCTATTTTAGAACACTTGATGATTATTTTATTTAATTAACAAAATATGCAGTACAGCGGAAATAAAAAAATAACTGAAATCCGGTAGGTTTTGATTTGTTCATGCTTCTGTCGGCTGCATGAACATATACATTTTCTTTCTCACGTCACTTGCTTTAAATATGCAGTTTCATTGGCTAACAAATGCATAGAAGCGACTAGCTGGATATAAACTAATGGTAACAGTCGTGACATCGAACATTTGGGTCACATTTTTTCTACCACTTGAAGTACCACTAAAGTTGGCATCCTCTCAGCCTTGTCGGAAAATATACTGCTGTTCTTTCTCTACTAATGCAGCATCTACTCAAATTAATTACTTTAATGAATACTTTTTTATATGACACCATGTACTGTACTGTATTGTATACACATTATTTCATTAACTTACCACACACACACACAGGGGTGTCGAAATTAATTGTTTTTTCGAGGACAATTTGGTATCGGTTCAGTAATAAACCATAACCGATTATAACGTACTGATGCTTTTCTGACGTCGCCTGGTAAGCACGACCTGGAGAAGCCACACGCTGTGTGTAAATCATGTCATGCACAATGAAATATGCAGGGGGTAGGGATGGGCAAATGAATCCTCGTGAATCACTGAGGCTTTCCTCTGGCTTTTTCTTTCCACTATCACATTAAACTGAACTTGAGCAGTTCTAAAAAGAAGAGTGGGCAAATATTGCTAAGTCTAGGTGTGCAAAGTTAGAAAGAGAAATATCCCAACAGACTAAAGGCTATAATTAAAGGTGATCAAAAAAAGGTGGTTCAACCAAATACTGACGCAAGTGGGGTGATCATTTTTCCAACTCAGTGATTCTTTACAGCTGGCAACCATAAAATCACTTATTTATGTTTGTCTGAATGTTAAAAAACATCCCTACAGGCTTGACTGACTGTGAAAACTTGTGTTTCACCTCATTCATGCCATCACAGAGGTATATGGGCTTCCTTGAACACTATGGGATAAAACATGCAAACATGCACCACTGAATAAACAGCCTGAGGATGTGTAACTTCTGAATGATTCAGGTTCTTTGATAGACAATCACACCACTGATCAACCTCCAATGCATGGCCAATGATGACGACAATGTGGTACTCGACGGTCTAAACTTAATGACTTTGCTGGCAGGCGTGTGGTGGCAGCCAGCACTATTTCTGGCAGCAGTTAAAAAAGTAATAGATTAAAACGATAATTCTCAGCTTACGAATAGACACCTAACAATTAGGAGAGAAGCAGGAGAGCAAAACCTAACCAAGCAATGGAGCAGGCGTGTAGTTCAGTCAAAACCATATCAGATGTAATTGAGTTCAAAGCTTCTATCAGATTTCAAAGGGGAAGCCTTCTGAGAGCTCCATCTGACATAATTTGGGTGAACCCAGCCAAAATACCAGAGGCTGCAGCATTTATTAAAAGGATATGGTGTGTGCAGCAATCTGAAAATCAAATCTACATGCAAAATCTCTGCTCTTCTGTGAACTCAATAGCCGCACTTCCACTGTCGAGCCAAAAGCGGGCTTGCTAGCGCATGCCAGGGCCAGTCATGTTTCCACTGTCACTTCCAGAGCTTGGACGGTGCTTCCTTGGGGCCAACGGCCCGGGTTTTTTGGCCTGACGAAAACCTTGGGTCAAAGCAGCCCAGCTGGGGCTAGAGGAGTGGTTATGAACAAAAGTGCAGTTTCTCCATGTGTGGAGAGCATCAGCACTGCGGATAATTCATAAGGCTAACAGCTATGACACCAACATTAAAAACTTTAAAGGAATAGAGCCCAACCGATATATCGTTTTGCCGATATTATCGGCCAATATGAGCCTCTTTTTTTTACATAACATATAATGCAGATTAAATGCTTGAAATGGTGTAATTAATTACTTAGTTTGTCCAGCAGAGTGTGCTCCATTGTTTAGTACTGGCGACCTGGATGAAACACTTTAAAGTTTAAGTCTATGGAAAACCACTGAAATTTTGAACGTCCATATCTCCATAACAGCTCGGAGAATTCGCACCAAATTCACGGGATCCCTTCAGCTCGAGGAACCCTCTGGAACACAATCGTAGTGTATGTCTAGAGGTCCTCTTTCAAATGAGACCACTCCGTGTCGACAGCCCCCTGGGTTCAGGAGCTATGGGTGGTTAAATTTGTGGTCCAGTGCCGACCGATCTAGCAATCCTGGGGGGGCACCGACGTGCGGAGAGTGGTGTTCGAGAGGGCTCCTCGAGCTGAAGGGATCCCCCAAATTTCTACACAAAAAATAACAGCCAATATATCAATATCTGCCTTTTTTTTTTACCCCCTGATATCAGTATCGGCCCCAAAAACACATATTGTTCGGGCTCTACAATGGAATGCCTTCATAACAATGGAGACCGCCAGCTTCATGTCTAAACACAGATGTGCCCTCTCATCAGGTACCAACAGCTTCTCACCATAGTCGTAAACAGCCATGAACACCACATATGTTTCACATAATGCCATGTGAAGATCTTTAAATATGATTCATCAGACATTTCCTTTTTGCAAATATTACGATACTTGATGAAATCCAGTTAAAAGGACATATTGATGGGAATTCTCACCTGAAGGCATCTCCAACCGTAACGATCTCCACTTCACTGTCCGTGGAGGTGACGTTGATCTCCTCGCTGGCAGGCACTGCAGGTGCAGGAGTCGCTTCAATCACAACCACATCCTCATCCAGGACACCTGAATGATAACATGGAAATTAAGCTCATCAATGCTAACATTCAACCAATAATGCACTTCAATCTACTTGCATAAAGCAAATACACCTGATTCAGAACAATTATGGAAACTGATACATGAAGATGAAGAGATATAACTGAGTCAACAAGAACTCATTTTACTTTTATGGTATATTTCTATTATACATGTTGATTATTTTTGTAGAATAGCCTAAATGAAACCATGATTTCAGGCCTCAGTGATTTACATTGCGTGTCTCACTTCAGCTGAACTTGCATCTGCACTGATACTAAGTTGCTCTTTTGGTTCACACGGCCTTCAACATGTTCTTTTGAGGAAATAACACTGAATAACCACTTTAATATACAATTCAAATATGTGAAAAGTGAAAGTTTAATTCATGATGGTTCTAAACCCCCAAGGTCCCTTTTTTGTAGTACTAATGATGAGATTTTTTCTTTAATATATGTTTTACTTAGAATTTTTAACCAATAAAATATCTGAGTGCTTGGCATAATTATAAAAACATATGTTTATTATAGAAAATTCCCATGGCCCCACAACCATAAATAAGTGGTTTGAAAAATAGACTGATGGATTGAAATTCCCATGGAATCCCCCCCAGAGAATCACTTGTTTAAATCAGATAAGAGCAGGTGTTATTTCATTTTGCACAGGGCAGATAGCCTATCTATCTCTGTTGTCCATTTACAGTAATTTTGGTCCAACCTCATGAAAGCATCAAGCGTTATACAGGAATTCAAGAAGAGTGACATCTGTATCTAATTGCATGAGATTTGTGGCCACTAAAAATCTTTAAATCACATATGATGACGTTTGCCACCACAAAAACATTCAAAACATGAATCAGTGAAGGGCTTCACTGGTAAAATGATTATTTTTGAAGTATAACCAACATACATCTATATTTAAAATGTCCAACAGAATCCCTGCAGGTTTTATGATGAGAAGGATGCATACACACACTACTATCAAAGAGATCAGTGGTCATCACCTGCTTCAATCATTTCTTTCATAGTGTTATCTGAGCTTCCCAAGTCTTCTGAAAGCTACACTTGGCCCCACTCAATCTAGAGCAGAAGCAATATCAACCTCAGTAGCTACAGCTGTTTAATTGAGGATGGTTTGGTTCAGCAATAGAGCCAACCAATGCTTCAGGCAGGCGCGTTTATGTATGCGCCGGGGAAGCTAAATGTAGGTCAAAGATATGCTTTGCAGTATGCTGGCACAGGCTTTTGTAGTACAATCGCTTGTCTCTTTTCTGATTGGCTCTCCTTCTTGACTTCTCATTCTTTCTTTTACTCAAGCTCTGCCTGGAGTTGGTGTCAAGAGGCCCAGGGTGTGTTCAAAATAAAGCTCACCAAGCATAGCTGGTTCATGTCTCAGGGTGCATAGAAAACTTCTATACAAGCTCCATTTTCTACAGAAAATGACATCCAGAAATACATAAATGAGACAACCTGAAAAACACTTATATGAATAACAGTAGTGCCATGATTTGGTTTTCAATAAAAGATCTAAATGTGACTTTACTTTGTGCGCCCATTCATGGTATCAGCTTTCCTGTCATAATTTCTAAACATCTATTAATAATGGCTTTTTTTTTTTTACAGCAGTCAGGCTCAAATTTTTGCTTCTCACATGCAGATCGTGGCACTAGTTAGCATGTACACCACTTGCACTTTACACTGAATGCAATGTTAAAACAAGTCTACTTCAGCACTGTAAGGTTGTTGTGTCGTACTATCTGTGTTAGGCATGTTTGTGCACTGAGGCAAGAGCTTGTGGCTCGGGAGATTCATCATCATTCTCTGGGGTGTGTTGTTAAGGTCGCTCTCCCACTGAGTGCTGCTGCTTAGCACCCTGCTCTTACACTGTTCCCCACACTGCCCACAAAAAATTATCACACTACCAAACATAGCTTCAATTTACAGAGGTAAACACACAACCATATTATTTCATGCGCAATATCATTCTTTTTTTTGAAAAAATTTTTTTTAGCTTAAACTAATGTCTATAACAATGAAAGATTGTTACCGTTCTGTGATAAAAGACTCAAAAGAAAAATAAAAAAAAAATAATATTCCGTCCGCTTAATAGGGGTGGTCTGGAATATGGGTTAAGTGTACTCTGGTACAGTTTGCTGCTGATATGAATGCAGTCATACCAAATCGTGGAAGTGAACTGCTATTTATGACATATTATTTGATAAAAATGTGTGCGTTTCACTCATTTTCATGATGAGCGTGACTGATGCGCTATAAGCAGACAGCTGAATTTCTGTTCACCTTCAGCGTTCTTTAGAGCATTTGCAAGACAGACATAAGTGCCATTAAACTGAAGCTTTGGAAACAACATGGTTCAAAACAGATATAAAAGTGAAGAGAGCAATGCTATGCATTTTGCCGCCTGTGTAGCGTTACACCCTTAGAAGTGATTTAACATTGCAAACCTGCAGGAAGGAATGAACTATGAAAACCTTTGAGATCTTCTCTGATCTTATCCACTCATTTCCAAAGAATCTCTCTGCTTTCCAACCTGATAACTCTTAATCAGATTTAGTGAGCTAACTCAAAAAACTGATATGAAACCTAATGTTTTTTATGTTAAAGATTAAGAAATTTGGCAGGAAATACATGACATTTGATTTCAAATGGAGGCTGCATGCAAAAAAGTCCTCCTAAAACATCACATTTAAGCAAAGAGAATAGAAAAATATACACGTCATAAGTTTGGGGTCAGAGAGCAGTTTAATTTTTGAAGAAATCTGAATTTATTTGATCAAAAATGTGTGACATGATTCTTCAATTATAATATGCTGATTTGGTGCTCAAAATGCATTTCTTACAATTATCAAAGTAAAAAAGAGTTGTGTTGTGATACAGGTTCTTTGGTGAACAAAAAAAACGTCCAACATCAGTGGATTGTTGTTTTAAGTGAACTGTGCAAGTATGAAAAGTATTCAATATTTATGTATTTTACTTTTCTTTTTCTTTTTTTAAATACAAAAATAATTTTCAGACTGTTCAGAAATGAAGAATAGCAAATGTTCTTGTTTAAACCAAAACAAGTACAACATGAACAAACAGTAAGTTCTTTTTGTCCTTTCCACAACTTCCTGTAAAAAAAAACAGCATGTAGTGATTAAAATAATAAAAAGCGATTTACCTGAGGCCACAGCCACAGTACTGGCTTGGCTGCTACTGCTGCTAACATCCACGTACAGCTCATCCTCTGCCTCAGTGGAGGAAGGGGAGGACGAGTCAGAGGTCAGCTCCTCACTGGAGCTGCTGGTACTATGGAGGAGGGCATACTTCTTCCGTGCAATCACCTCTCGCTTCTTCCTCTGCAGCAGTAATCGCTCCTTCTGCTTTGGAGTCCGCTGAGCCCCGCCTCCTGCCCCGCCTTTCACAAAACGCTTCCTGTGCAATGGCCTCCGTGAGCTGAGACATGGACGTTTCACATGATTGCTTTCTGGCTCAAGCCGTGCCCACTTATGTGACCTACTGGCACGAGTCCGGGCAGCTATTGACCGCATGCCTACTGCCGTGCCCGTCCCACCTCCTGCACTGCCCGTGGAGGCAGAACCAGGAGCCTTGAGCTGCTGTTGTCTAACCGTCATCGGCCTACCGTCCTCCTCTGAGCTAAGAGTGTCCGAGTCACCAAACCGAAGGCTGGAGGAGGGCGAAGAGGCACAGTCACTCAGCGAGGACTCTGGGATCCTCTCGTCTTCACTATGTGTCTCTAACAGCATGGGCCTGTGGTGGGGAGGAGTGAGGGTTGCCTCACTCACTGGTGCTTCCTTCAGAGAACAATACGATGGCCCAGGCTGCTGGAACTTGCGCTTTTTGCGTCCCGTCAACCCTCTTTCACAGTCTTTGCGACCTCCAGCATCTCGTGAAGGCCGATGTCTGGTCTCCGGACATAGCGGAGAAGGGAAATCACTTCCTACCTTTCCAATCACATCCATCTCAGCGGGGAAGCTCTTAGCCGTCTCCATGGGTTCAGGGTTAGCCAGAGGCCCCTTCAGGGGGTCCTGCTTACGTCGTACATCAGAGGGAATCTCACTCTTCATTGCGACTAACCCACGACAAAGTGCCGCTGAGGCTCGATACAACGAATCCTAGGGTTCCATTGGAGATCCAGCAATCACACAACTGGAAAAAACAGAGAAACAGGCAGAAAATTAGAATATTGTCCCTAAAATATAAGTAGTTATATGAACAATAGACCAAGACAAAGTTACATAAACAGTGCAACAGAAGGTTAAACAAAGGGTTGAAAAAAAAACATTCCTTATTTTTGTCAATGTTGAATACATTTGTGCCACTTAATATTTTTGTGAAAACCATAATACATTTTTTCAGGATTCTTTGAATAGAAAGTTGTTGTTTTTTTTTTTTTACTCTGTCACTTGTGATCACATTAATACATTTTGCTGAATAATAATTTCTCTCCCTCTTTATACCCACTACATAATATTGAGTTTTAATATTGCCACTTGGTTATCTGCCACTGCATGAAAATAACTAGTGGCTTATCGATACTGGCCACAGTTCTTTGTGAAACAGAAGGTGCGTATAGGAAAACAATCAGCCCTCTATGTTTCCAATGCAAAACCTAGGTCTCACTTTGTTGTGAACGTAGTTTTAGCAGCCATTTCTGGCCGAGCATGAGTCAGGCAGCTCTTGTCGTGCTGCAATAAAAGAAAGGAAATGGTGTCTAAAGAAAGGTCATCGCTTGCACCATGTAGACAGAAACGAGCAACTACATACATTTCAGGGAGTTGCTTAATACCTCCTGCAAAAGACTACAAAATAAATCTAACAAGCACAGGATAATGGTGCTAGGGGTCATTATTTCCCACCCTCATCTATTTTTCCTTTATCTTTGTGAAAACAACAAAGGAAAAGAACAACCCTCTTCTCTCACACAATGCGAGGCCTTATAGCAGACAGCTGTTTGTTGTTTTGCATATAATAGTATTCAATACAGGTTTAGCTATATGAAGAGTCCTTAAATGGTCCTTAAATAATACAGTTATTAGTGCTGAAGCAACATAATTAATTCCGTCTCAAATTAAGTTCCTGCTTGCTTGCATAATGGCTATTTATCCATCACTGGCCATAATTGTCACAGTGATTACCAACGTCCACAAAGAATCTTGCTCCTTTGATTATGAAAATCTAACAATTCAGCCATTTTATTCATTACCTCTTTAATGCTCATCTCACAACCATTATTCCCCCTTTAATCAAAATTTCTCCATGTTTCTGATTACTCTTCCATTCAGCAGAATCCCATCACCCTCCCTAATTAACATCTCGACACCCAGAGTGGCACCATGCCCCAAACGCCTTACGCTTCACAGCAACCAAGACAAGGCCCAGAGTTCCCTTACCTTTAAATTATGAAAGCAGTCATCTGTTTCACAGGGAATATAGTCTCTGTTTTTGAGTCCACTTTTCTGTCTGGTGGCAAAGAGCCCAAGTACTTTCCTTTATATAGAACTCCAAAGACGAAACATTCCAGAAGTCGATACTGCCACAGTTTGTGTGTGCTTCAGGATAGTATACTGACATTACATTAATCAGAAATAAAACTCACAAAGAAAGGACTGCCCTGAAAAATGTACAATGAAAAAAACAGTTCCATGAAATCAAACTGTTTTTATTATGTATTACGATGTATTATTTTAACTAAGTATTACATGTAGGGCTGGGCGATATATTGATAAGGATAATTATCACAATATAATTTTCCTCAAGACAATAACAAGAGTTTGAATAAAAAAAATTGTTTATGCACCAGAAGCAGAACGAAACGGCACTACTCATCTGAATCGCACCACACAGCATTTATTGGCTCAAAGTTCAATCGACAGCGCAGCGTGAGCTCACTAGAGCAGATGCATTTAATCGTGATAAATCTGTCACGTGACTAAACAGCTAAACAGTGCTGTGAGATCCAAAGTGAAGTGCTTGAATTTAGTGTTGAACAAAATGTCAGTATTCGGTACCGATACCAGTGAAAATCCACGGTCCTCGGTACCAAAGCAAAACACAAAAATATGCTAATTTAAAAAATAAATAACACAAACTAAAAATAAAACCAATGCCATTTTTATACTTATTTACATTTGTGTTTTAAGTTTTTCTACAAGTCATATAATTATGAAAAACAGTAAACAAGTTTCACCCAAAATTCATTCGTCTTTTAATTAATGAAATTTAAATATTTTATTTTGGGGTAAATAAAGAGGATTTGCTATCAAAATTAAAACATGGAAGAAATATTGTCTGAATTATTTCTTTAAAAGAAAATGGTTTTCTTTTTTTCTTTTTATTATTTTTGTTTTTATATTATTTTTTATTTTAGTTTTATAACAGTAGAAGCAGTATCCGATACACTCTACTAAATAATTGTAAAATTTCTAGCACAATGCCTTTATATAAAAATGAACTTATTTTGACTTAATTTTAAATTGACACTAGTTTTACTCAAATTAAATCGTAAAATGCTTGTGAAGTGACTCAGAACAGTTCTGGCGATGTTGTTTATGTATTTGTGTCCTAATTGAGAGTGCCATTCATTCATTCACATAGAGACGCGCAGAACATGCAAGATTCACATTTCAACCAACTTTTGCAGCTTAAGATTTACAGATACTGGTCCATATGGAGATTTGATTTGATTAATTTATGCTAACTTCCATGACTGTCCATATTAAAAATGTAAGTTTCATTTTCATGACTGGATTTTGAGATTGCGTCTGTGTTTTCTGCTTCACGGAAATCATAGCGCTGTATGCGTCAAGAACCGGGTTGACTGGGTACTCTGTACCACTGGTACTTAAAGAAACCTGGTACCATGACATTTAAAAAAATTTTGTACCGACTTGGTACCATGGTATTGAGGTGCTATTTGTGTGGTTTTAACTGTGGTTTACATGATCTGAAGGTATGCCACTATGGAAAACCAATGGTTAATTTTATTTGAATAAAACCAAAATAAACAGAATAATTGAATTTCACCATATAAAAATTTGATTCTTACATTTTAAATATGTTACTGTTTGATGATAAACATGAACTTAAATCTGCATCCAAAAATCAAGCAGTTTATGCAATTGATTCCTGTGATGGCAAATCTGAATTGAATTGATCATATTCTTATCAGTGTTCACACCCTTTGTGCTGATTATATTTTTTTACTTATATTTTACTTCTATTTCCCTGGAAACCGTGACGTTGTTTTAGGACTCTTTGAGGAATAGAAATTTCAAAAGAACATCATTTATTTGATTTGTTTGAATTTTATTGATTCCGTTTCTGCTTACCGATTCTGATTATTTTCAATTCCCAGTTTTGATTCCATAATGTGATTGAATAATGAAATAAAACATATCCTATGTCTCTTTTTTGTAAATCATTTATTGTAACTAAATACCATGAACAAAAATCAACAGGTAACGTACAAAAATTTGACTCTTAAAGAGATGTTTGAAAAATACAACTGCATGATTATGAAAAAATATATATTTTTTTCCTTCACTGTATAGAAATTAAATCTAAAAAAGATTTATAAATAAGAAACTTTTGCTGTATCAGAAAGGTTAAAAGTAAAAAAAAAAAAAAAAAAAGTTACCAAACAGACTTAAAGAATAAAACCTCTACAAAATGTCTTCCTTCAAAGTAAAAAAGTAAGGTAACCGCAGTCAAAATGTTTTACTGTTACTAAAGCAATATTGCTAATTAGGGATGCTCATTTCTATTAATTTTCCCAAACGACAACCGCCGCTCGTTAATCGATTATTAACCGTTAACTGATAAGATTATAATATTGAATTGGCATTAAATACAAATAAAATTGAGCGTATCTGTGACCCTTTAAAAAAATACAAAAAATTTTTGTTTTCATCAAAGGGTTTATTTTAACGTGCAAAATAGAATAAAATAATACAAATTAAATACAAAATAGGCCTACACTAAATATATATATTTTTAACTTAAATAATTAACAAATTAAGATGACAAAAAGAAAACACTCAATCCGTTTGAACGAAGCTTTCAAACCGGATTTTTTTCCGTTAGATTAAGATTTTTCGTTAAATAAAAATAACAGCCCTACCTCAAAACCTTGTCTAATTTTTTTGTAAAAAAAGCAACATATCAACATGATGTGGGGTCAGTCTGGAACGCAACCTGCTGACAGTTAGACCCGTGGCAGAAAACACCCTCTCCAATGGGACAGATTTTTCGGGAATACACAGGTAACGTCTCGCTAGAGTGGCCAGCTTCGGGAAGCGCCTTTCATTTGCTTTCCACCAGTCAAGAGGATTAATATCCAGAGAAGGAGGATCGTCTCTCATGTAGATGTCAACCTCTGCTTCTGGATAATCAGTGCGTTATCTCCTCAGATCGCTGTGCATCGCATCTTCTCCCTGATAACATGGAGGGCAGAGTTTGTTGCCCTTCATCACTCGAAGCTTGTGGGTGTTTGCTTCGTAAATGGTACTGCGTCGTACTTGTGCTACTGCTGTATTTTAATACGGCGCCGCATAATTTACAGGTAACTTCGTCGCCCTTTCTGTTAAAATAATCCCACACAGTGCTTCTTTTCGCTCGCTTCATTTTGCTTCCCTTGCTCAGAAAAAAAAAATCTGCAGGCATGTGTCACGGGTGTGGTTGAGCGTGCCGACGAGCTCCGTGAGTTAATAAATAAGCTATATAGTAGCCTAGGCTATTTTATTTTCTAAACCATGCAGCAAACTAAACAAAAAGAACCTTAAAAAAAAACGTTTAAACCGTTTAACTGATAGTATTAATCGGTCAAAATTTTTACTTTCGGTTAACGGTTAAACGGTCAATATCAGCATCCCTATAGCTAATCTTATCAAGACAACTAACTTTTATTATGACCCACATATATTGAACAATATCCAGTTTCACAAAAGCAGACCAAAAGAAATCCTCTCACAACCTTTTAATATAATCTCAAAAACAACAAACTGTGCCTAAAATGCTGTGAATTTATAAAAATGGTAAACATTTAGATAAACATTTTTATATAGACAAGCCACAAAAAACTAGGGATGGATGACGCAAAACTGACATTTTGACATGGTGTCGAGATCCCGTAGAGCAGATGCTTGGAATCACCGCTCCGAAGTGTGATTAACAGATGTGGAGTTAATGCAGCAGAACAGTTTATATATTTAAATCAAAATCTTTATATGTGGCAGGCATTGTGGCTTGATGTCTTTTAATAGTGTAAATTTTTTATGACCAAAATAATGTTGTCAAAATCATGGTTGTCAGAGATGTTAAAACACATTACAAGAACAGAACCATGAAAAACACAACTTTCAAATATTAATTCTAATTGTATACATGTTTCATCTCGGGATTCGAACCTAAAGTGACAGGTTCTGACAACATGCCAATCGTGCGCACACTAACCACTCCCCCCACCCACATTGTGGAATGATGAGCACAACATTTACATTGTAATTCATCAATTCACTTAAAGCCACGTTTACTAGACTTCTCGTTCCATTGCCTTCCATTCATACGTATGTGAAAGCGTCAGACAGGAAACACAAGACTGTGCAAAGATATTTTGCTTCAAAGTTCAAGTTTGTTAAACTCTGACCTGCAACTTCCCATCACGTGAATGCGTGAGACCAACAGAAGATCAAAACATCACAAAGTGACCTCTCAGTACAGAAATGAAGGAATTGCTAATTTTAGCACTTTTCATTTCATCGAGACTGTGTTCATCAACATCCCTGAGCTAGACCGCTCTCCCAGACTCCTCTGAGGCTGATCCTGTCATCCAGTGATGTACCACTGTGCCACGCAACAAAGTGCACCACAGCACTTCCATATGAGGCGGCCCCAGAGGGGCCCATTGCGGCAGGTCTCTTGACGCCAAGGTGGATACAGATTTTAGAAGATAGGGGATTATGGGGGACGGTTTTAATTCCTTCCCCAAGGATTGCTATGTATATCTATGTTGAGCAGCTCTGCCATAAGCAATAGCAGGACACACAGCCAGAATGTGGCAGAATAATTGTAAATATAACTTCAAAATCACCACACAGTGTTTTTTTTTGTTTGTTTTTGTTTTTTTAAAATGGCAATAATAATTAAAGTTACATCTGAGAGGCTAAAAAAGGACTGTTTTAGTGAGTTTTTGTTTTTTTTTGCATTTATTAATAGTAGACTCTCTCTTTACATCACGGAGGAGGGTGCACTGAGAATTTTTGTTTTTGTTTGTATTTTTAAGATTTTGTTTTTTGTCAAACTTCAGCAAAATAAATTATTTGAACACGTTATGTCATATCTAACATACAGCTGTTACTGGCAATCAACATAAAACAAGTACTCAAACAACACACAAAACATCAATATCATGTAATAAATATTCCTTATGAATAGATTTTAAATCATTTGATATTACATTATACGGTTCTCTAGGTCTAGGCAGTCTAATGTTACAGATCGATACTACTGCTTTTTGTGGGGTGTTTTCAGAAGTGATTTTTAATATTATTATTGTTTTTAGCTAAATATTCAGCTACATAGATACATCTGAATATAATAATGAAAAACATTTTTGACAACACACTTAAAAAGATGATGTGTGGTTCATCTCTGAAGCCAGTGTAATCTTACCGACCAAGACGATTGTAAATATTCAGCTGTACATATTTCCACAGGGGAAGTAAAACCTGCTGTTTTATTTCATGCTGAACTTCCCTTTTACAGCCCTGCATCATTAATTTAAACTATTCTACCATTTGAAAGAATTAACTAAAATATATCATCCAAACCACTGCGACAGCCTTTCCTTCAATGTGAAGGCCAGGAGTAAATATCCAAACAGAGATCAAGCCCAGAAAACAAGACACTAACAAGCCTAAAAACACAATATCCCTTCACCAGGCATGACGTCTTACACTTATTATTAATACATACTAATTAATCCTTTAAAGAGGCAGATGACATTATATTTTAATGAGACATTAAGACAAATGGCATAGCATTTTCATATCTGGATGAAATATGGAGATAACCACAACTGGGAGGAAAATAAGACACTGCCTCTTATTTTAAATTATGTACTTTTCCAAAACAGATGTTGGAAGAGCACAGTTGAAAGAGAAGATGTTGTGAACAAGCCATGGTGACATTAATAATCCGGTCTCTTTTATTTCAGATGCCACTGATTTTATGGGAGTCAACATCACATATGCCATACTCCCAAGAGGAGCCAGATTGAAAATGTTACTGGAAATGCACAGGCTGGAATCTGATCCAGCTGGCTGTTCAAGAGAGCAAGAAATGCTGACCAATTCCCTCTTAAAATGATGAGGCCAGCTTTCACATTTCCAATCAAATAACATCTGCTTCGATAACAATGCCATAAATCACAACACAAGGACAACGAGGGGGCTGATAAACAACAGAAAAGGAAAAGCACCGATGGCATGTTGATGTTGTCGTTCTCACTTTCTTCACCAAATCAGCCGACAAAGCTGGATATGATAAAACATACTAAAATAGACATCTAAGATGCATTTAAGCGATGGTGACAGCTCAAGTTGTGTATCAGTAGTCCACTGGGCCTGGATGGGACACACACACTATCTACTGAAACTGCTAGCGGCTGGCTATTAGCCTCTCCAGTTAGTCAAACAATAGCTTCAACCAACTGAAATGTAGCGTTAAAACAAACATAAACAGCACCACTTACCTCTGTACACGTCAGAAACTATCCCTCTAGGACTTAAGCCCCTTTCCAATGTACAATTTTCGTCGATAGAAGTAAAAAAAGTATTGGGGAAGCGCGTGAACGTCAGCGGAGGATTGTGTGAAACTGACAGTCACACAAACCCGAGAGAGCAGCGAGAGGCCCAGCGCTTTAGCCGCCCGCTAACTGACGGATACTTCGACGATTCCGCTTCACAGATATCAGGATACGCGCGCGAGTCACAATAACACACGTTCAACGTCACGGCGAGCTAAACGTACATAAAGAACATTTTATTTAGCGGTCATATGTGGCACGAATTCATCCCCGTTTGCCCTCGGGTGCGAGTCCCCATTCCTGCCGATCCGCGGCGTCCATTCGAGCGCTGCTATGTGTGTGTGTGTGTGTGTGTGTGTGTGAACAGCGCCGCTGCTGCGTGCGAGCAAGCGTTTCGACATTTTACGACATTCTCGTATCTTTGACGACTCTCGAGGACCACACATCATTACTTAAAGGCTAGTTGAAATTTAGAACGTAAATAACCCATGAATGATCATAATCGCAGACTACTGACTCTTCTGAATCTATATAGAGTTTAGTGCGGTTTGTGAGTCTTGGCTGGTTTACGTTACTGTTGTTATGTAATTGGTCCCCTCATGCTCTCCAGTGGCAGAACGTGGTAGCACCACTGATCTATAATGTAGATATTATATATATATATATATATATATATATATATATATATATATATATATATATATATATATATATATATATATATATATATATATATATATAGATAGATAGATAGATAGATAGATAGATAGATCATCAGTGGGTAGCATCATGTACATATTTCTGCTTTTATGGGTTTGTCGTTATATTCTTGCAAGCAACACTTCACAGAGTTACTCTTTTTGTTAAAAGCAATGTTGGTTTGGTGCCGATTTGTATTTATTTTTAAACCCTGGGGATAATTTGTGTACGATTTTCTCAGTAATTTACTATTAGCTTCCCCAGTGTTTCCAATCTTTTTATCCGCTCAGGGGGCGTCAAGTGAATTATTATTATTATTATTTTATTTTTTCAGTGTGCTCTGAACTGAGTCAACATTTTGGAACAAGTTGTGTAGATTTCTATTAAAAATAGAAAGAAAACAATGAACAAAAACGAATTTCAGAATGTAGAACCTTTTTTGATATAATCATCATCATGATTATTATTACAGATACAGTATATTGTCAATTTATTTATTTCTTATTTTCGGTCCATAAACGCAAATTATGCTTTTACTGTCTATGAAATTATATGAAGTTTTTTTTTTTTTTGTCTGATAGACTTTAATTATGTAATGTTCATGATGGGCATTAAAAATACTCTCAATGTTTAACTCCATATAAATGTTTTTTTTCTTATTATCTTATTACAATTTCAAATTTTCTGCATCTATCTGCAATAATCTACAGTATTCCAAAAATAATGGTAAAGCATCATATACATTTTCCTTCATGCTGCCAACCACTTAGCCTGACTTTTTAGGTTCAACCAATTATTTTAAAGGCCAGGACACCCCAAGCCGACCTCAAAGAACTAGCAGCGAATAAATCCGGCAGCGTCTGGACCAAAAATCTGTGCCTGAACACACCGCTCAGACTACAGCCGACTGGGGAAAAAGGGGGCAGTCGTGTGAATGACCAGTGCCCTCAATACCACGATGAGGCACCCAACCCCAAAAAACTCCTCATGCACCGCAGCATTAGCTTCCCACTGCTCTGTGTGTGTGTGTGTGTGTTTTCACTTATCACTGCTGTGTGTGTGCACTTGGATGCAGATGCACCAATTCCAAGTATGGGTCAACTATACTTGGCCACACATCATGTTCTTTCCTTTCTTTCCTTTTTCACTACACCTATACTGCATGTGTTTGGATTGTGGGGGAAACCAGAGCACCCGGAGGAAACCCACGCACATGCACAAACATGCAAACTCCACACAGAAAGGTATCCTGGCTCCGCTGAGACTCACACCAGGGACCTTCTTGCTGTGAGGCAACAGGCTTGCTAACCATTTTGAATATCAGTTATGTTGATAACTTTCTTAATTTTAAGCAGCTAATGTTGTTATGAAAATGAAGAGTTTGGTTCCAAAATGCTATAAATCCATTGTGATTAATCTGAGTATGAATTTGTTTTCTTTACCAAGAAAGTGGCAAGATGAAAAACGCTATTTTCTGTTTCCAACTTTCTTTAGGTTATAATAACATTAAAGAATTTGTATCCAGATTTTGATTTTCAAAGGTTTAATATAAAAACTAGGAGTGTAACGGCTAATTCTCTAAACTACAGTGAGTCCTTTTACATTAATATACACTATAAAGTTACAGTTAACAACAGAACCCAAACTTAAGTTTAATTACTATTTATTTTTTAAATATAACAAGCAACGTTCAATTTATAAAAATCTATGCAAACATGTAAATTGCACATAATGCAGTTTTTAAATAAACAGAATATCCGCTGAGAGCAGGCAGCGTGCGCTTTTTTGTGAGAGCTGCACCACACGGATATGTTTTCTGTGTTTCTTACCCTTTGATTTGAACAAAAAACAGCGCATCCTTGTGGCGCAGCTGATAAAGAAGAGCATACACTGCCTGCGTTCAGCGGATATTCTTCAAAATGCCAATACAGTACAGTGACTCAGAGGAGATGAATTGTTGAATAAATTTGTTATTTTTGTTTTATTCATGTACTGTACAAAAAGTATTCTTGTTGCTTCATAACATTACGTTTGAACCACTGATGGCAGATTGACTGTTCTGTTGATATCTTTCATATTTTTCATAATTTACTTGACAATCAGTGGGACAGTCACAAGCCTCCCGGTTTTCATCCAAAATATCTTGAATTGTGTTTCGAAGACAAACAAAGCTTTTACAGGTTTGGAACGATATGGGGGTAAGGGATTAATGACCAAATTTTTATTTTGGGGTGGAGTATCCCTTTAAGTGAACAAAACATAGAGTCAGGGCATGAAAAAAATGCACTTACGAGATTCTTTCATGAATCCATCATTTTTTTTAGCTTTTTATAATTGAGCTTTCTCATTATATAAATGACACACATGGTTGCTTTTGCTTTTATTGTGTTTTATTCATAGAATGTATAAAAACAGGTTTTATAACATGAGGATCTAAACCTTTGGATTCCAGCACTATCAAAAGACTCCAAGTGATTTTCCAAGTGTTTGTGACTTACTGAATGAGGAGGATAAGGATAAAATAAATAAAAATTCACCAAATAAAATATTTTAGAGCTTGGCATAACTAGAAAACAATTTTAATTAATTATAAAAATGTCACAATACATTACTTTTCTAGGTCGCGAATTAAAAAAAGAAAAAAATTAAATAGAAATATGTCAGGTTTTAGTTTTCACTTATTTTAATGCCAGTTTTAAGTCATAAGAACAACTGTTTTATTAAATGCTTTATTCAGTAGCAAACAATTGTTTCATATTCAAATTGTTTAATTGTAAAAATGTGTTAATCCTATAAAAAGAAAAAGTCCTTGACCAGCAGAGCCTATTATAAACACAATATAACCTATGACTACTTAAAACTAAAACAACTAAATAAAACAGTCAAACAACCTGTAAGTTCTTTGCCCTGTTTTACAGTGCCACCGTGAAACCGGATATGAAGAAAGACTGACAAGCGACCCTTTCGTTTTTAACCAATCGAAGTCGAGTATTCCCCGAGGCAGTGACCAATCAGAAAGAGCGGAGCGGTATTTGAATCCCCAGCAGGCCCTTTGTGTTGTGTACTGTACGGCTTGTTGTGAGTTGAGCTGGAAAAGGAACACTAAGCGAAGCTTAACGGTCCTTTTTTAAAAAAACGTTTTTAAGTTTTATTTAAACAAGATCTCTCCCGTATTCGCCATGGAAATGAATGCTCTGGTGAGTATGTGATGCAGAAACATGTTTTTGATTTTTCTGACGAAAGACTAAGTTAGCTAACGTAAGGTCAAAACAGCTTTAGGTTTCGCTAGCTTAAATTGCTAATAGTGGTGATGAAATGGCGTTTAGGAAGATTCCTTGAATTTTAACTACTTTTTCTCATACAGCGCAATGCAAACAATCCTGTTTTTATCGGTGGCAAAGGCGGGCCTGTAAACGGCGCAGCGAGGAGGCCTGTGTTTGGCGAATTGTCCAACTTTACACACAAACCCGTTCAGACTAAGGTGCGTGTCTTTATTTGCCGCTATGCAACGTGCGTATTTGAACAGCATGTTACATATCGCTCTTTCCTCTCTGCTTTTCAGAATGTGAAACCCGTGCTGTCTGTCAAACCAACTGCCCAGCCAGCTGTTGTTCAACCCAGACGTGCCCAGGTACAGCTCGAGATCCCCCAGGCTGCCCCAGCGCTGCCCCCTGCTCAAGCTGATGTGAGCATGAAGGAAGAAGAACTGTGTCAAGCCTTTTCCAACACTCTCTTTCCAGTCGAAGACATCGATGAAGGGGACGCTGACATGCCCCAGCTGTGTCCTGAATATGTGAAGGACATCTATGCGTATCTGCAAAGCCTTGAGGTACTTGCACGTTATAATGTAACATCTTCATTTGACCTTCATGCTTCCTACAGCTGCTGTTCTCTTGTTCCAGAGTAAGCAGTCCGTTCGTCCTCGTTACATGCGAGGTTATGATATCAATGGACGAATGCGCGCTCTCCTGGTTGACTGGCTGATTCAGGTGCACTCGAGATTTCAGCTCCTGCAGGAAACCTTGTACATGACTGTAGCCATCCTTGATCGCTTTCTCCAGGTACAAGTTATTCCAAAAGGAGTTGCGATTTTACAAGTTTCCATTTGTTAGTATTAGCGAGCATGAACTTCCCAATCTACTGTATACCAGCATTTATTTTGCAACACAATAGCATGCATGGGTTTAATGTGAAGGGGTTTTTTTTTTTTTGTTTTTTTTTTTTTGTTTCCTCTTTCAGGTCCAGCCTGTGACCCGTAAAAAGCTTCAGCTAGTGGGTGTTACCGCAATGCTGATTGCTTGTAAATACGAGGAAATGTACGTGCCGATGGTTGGGGATTTTGCCTACATTGCAGATGGTGCCTTCACAAAAGCCCAGATCCGAGAGATGGAGATGCTGATTCTCAGTGAGCTGAACTTTGAGCTCGGACGTCCTCTGCCCCTGCACTTTCTGCGGAGGGCTTCAAAGGCTGGGAATGTAAGTTCAGGTGTTATGATCCCTGATTTGGTTTGGCAGATTTGTTAGCTTCAGATGTTGATCTCTTTGTCTTATGTTTACCTTTTCAGGCGGATGCTGAGAAGCATACACTGGCAAAATATTTCCTTGAACTGATGCTACTTGACTATGACATGGTCCACTTTAACCCTTCGGAGACCGCAGCTGCTGCTCTGTGCCTCTCACAGCTTGTGCTTGATGGACAAAAATGGGTAAGTTTCTTTTTTGTTTCTCTATCTGACCCCATCCCTCAATTTCTAATTTTAGTCTTTGTCTTTAAGTCACCAACCCAGCAACACTACTCTACATATGATGAGACCCACCTGAAGCCTATCATGCAGCATATTGCCAAAAATGTGGTTATGGTCAATGAAGGGCTCTCAAAGCATGTGGTAAGCACTTTAATACTTGGGCATGGGGGTTTGGTTCTACTGAATGTTCTGATGTTCATCTTTTACAGACGGTGAGAAAGAAATACTCCAGCAGTAGACTCATGAAGATCAGCCTTCTTCCCCAGTTGAAGTCCTCTCTTGTGAAGGATCTGGCTGCTCCCCTGCTGTCCAGATCTTGAGAATTGGGAATGGACACTAAAACCTGCACTTTATTTTGTTTCCGCCATATTGGGAGATGGACCGCTGCTTTTTAAACTGATGTACATATTGGATCATCTGTATAAATACTTGTTTCTACTTTTTATAAAGATTAAATTTTTAACCTGAGGGTTTAAATTGTTTTTTACTGTTTATTAAAAGTCCTGGAGCTGTTTTTGCTGTACTCTTAGTGGACACATTGAAGCTGGAATTCATTAAAATCCAAAGATTTAATACAACTTTCTGGCTTGTGTTGCTTCCAAGGCCATGTCCACAAGTACATGGGTATTTTTATGTGGGTGTGTTTTGTTTTTTTAGAAGTCTTCCACTAAAGCATGCCAACAAGTTGGTGATTGTTCTCAACTGTAAAGCCATGTTGGCCAATCAGAAGCCTGATAAAGTTTCCAGTGGGTAGAGATCAGAGCCGTAGAGAGAGTAATAATGTGCTGATCCTGTCTTCTGATGCATGGAAATATCACTGCAGTTTAAATTTAGACCGTTTTAACAGTTTTCATTGTTTGCACAATGATACATTCAGCATTATTCTGAGATCATGAACTTCAAAAGCATAAAACCTGGTTTTCAAGAGCCATAGTGCATTTTATACATTAGGGTTTCTCTAAACAAGAAATGCAATGACATGTAAAATGGTCCTTAGCAGCAAAACATTCCCCACTAAAACCATTGATCTGGACATGACTTGATGAAATTAAAAAAAAAAAAAACTTAATTTACAAATAAAATCTATCCATTTCAAAAGCAAAATAAAAAAGCTTGTTCCCACATAAAATGGCTACTTCATCTCTTCAAGTGAATTAAGATCACCTTAAATATCAATGACAGATGAATAAACCACATCAGAAATAAACAGCAGAATGCTATAATATAAATACAATAAATAGTTTTGATCAGTGCCCTGGAGAAGTTTCGTGTCCCACCAGCATCTGCCCTCATGGCCCCAAGTGACACCAGAACACAGAGCTTATGAGGAGTATGACCACAGCCATAGCACACCTCGCTATTTCCTTCTTTCTCCCTGCTTTTTTTTTTGTCCTTCTTCATCTAACAAGTCCGCAGAGGTTCAAGTCCGGTGCCCTCTTTAAAGGCAGAAGAGCTTAGATCCTAGTCACATAGTTGTTTGGGAAAAGGCCTTGTTTACCTCTCAGCCTCCCTGTCCACCATCCAGAGACATCTAGACATAAACATTAATGGTCAGATATCATAATTACTATGTTCTGTCACAATGCAAACATTTATATTACGTAAAACAAGCATTTTGAACCCTCTAACCTTCTTTAACGATGTCAATGATGTCATCTGCGTTGAAACTGAGCTCGTCTGTGTCTTGGGCGTCGTAGGCATAAAGAGCTTTACACTGAGGTCCCTGGGGCTTCGGTTTGGGGGCTGGTTTGGGACGGCCACCTCCTGGAGCGGGCCTGTCTGTGGACTGTCTGTGGGCCCTTGGAGAAAAGCACAGAGGACATGAACTGATGGAGTTGCATGTGATGTTTCTAACACTGCAGCAACCACAGGGACATGCTTCTACGAGTGCAGGTAAGTATGAAGTCAACTAGGCTCTTAAAGCACCATATAGCTGCTGTTATAGGGTTAGCCGTCTGATTCTATGGTGTTAGTTCATGTGTTCACCACTAGATGGCGACAGGTTCACATTCATCGTGTACAAATACACTTCTTCATTCAGTCTATCCTCCACCTTACTTTAAAGCCCAGATTTGTTTTTATTTTTATTTTTTCAGCTGTTGCGATGGAAGGTAATTTGTTAGCCCTTCAGTTTTCATGATGCTCGGCCCTCATCATGACTACAACAGGGAAAATGTTAGAAAATGCCCAACCCAAAGTCCCTAAACTTGGTGAAGTTCAAGGAAAAAACAGTCTCTCATATAATTAGATATTCACAATCTGAACTCTATTCAATAACATAAACTACCGTTCAAAAGTTCGAGGTCGAGTAAGATTTATTTTATTTTATATTTCTGTTCAACAAGAACACATTGAATTGATCAAAAGAGACAGTAAACACTGTCCATGTTACAAAGAAATCCTAGTTTAATCAAATGCTGTCCTTTAATCACAGTTTTCACAAAAAATATTAAACATCAAAACTGTTTTCAACACTGAGAACAATAAACGCTTCTTGAATACCATATCAGCATATTAGAATGATTTCTTGAAGGATCACGTGACACTGAAGACTGGAGTAATGGCCATTAAATAAGATATCTACAAATAAAAAGAGTCCCTTCTAAACGCAATTCTGCTGTTTTTATTTTAATTTTGATCAAATAAAGGCATACCGCTAAACTTCTGAACAGTAGTGTAAAATGTATCAAATGTGATAAGGAAATGGAAATCCAAAATGAGAGCGAGAGGATACAATAGTTTATTTGAAGTTGGGCATCTCTGGTATTGATCTATTGCTATTCCACAACCACTGAACCACAACCACTGCCACCTAACAGAAACTACACACATGCTCAGACTCACATTCCTCCATTGTCAGATGGTTGTTGATTTCTGCTACGGTAAAGAGATACATGCATGTTACATTCAAATGCAGTTCACTGTTTTGTTTGCATGGATAATGTCTGGGGATCAGTTCCAGCAATGCGTCTAGCAATTAGCTAAATGTTTATCTTCAATAAAACATGTGTTGTTAGCTATTTCATTTCAGTTGTGTGTGTGTGCATGCTGTGTGCTCTCACCCTGCGGCCCCTTGGTCTGGTACTTTGAGGAAATCCAGGTTGGTTTGCTGGGGTGCACGTCTGCTACCTCTGTCCTTGAGCTGACTGACATTAGTAGGCAGGAATGGACGGTCTGTGTTTCCAGATGTTGGCCTCGGATTGCTGTGATGTTGCGAATTTCTCTGATTGGCAGTGTGATTTGCGTTCTTTAGCCCTCCATTCTGGTGAGCAACTGCTGGGAGACACACAAGCTTAAGAACTTTTCAACAAATGTGCATTGACTGAGGTCATGAGAAGATTAGGAAAGTCAATGTCAGAGGGTTTCTGTACCTGGAGGGCCGGGTGCGACTCGTGTTGGGGTGTGGTGGTGCGTCCTGGACATGCTGGGAAAGCTTTGAGTGATGTCCTTCTTAGTTGGACCTGAATGATTGAATTTGGGTTCGGGAGATCTTGTATGAATAACAAATAACATTCATTTAAATGATATTAAATGAATTTCTCGAGTCATCACTCACGTGAATTTTTGGGCAAACCCGGTCCAATGCTGACCTGCAGCATTTTGTTTGAGGGTCGCAGCACGGCTACATCCCCTTGACCTTGGTTGAACTGCACTTGTCTGGACCCTCCGGCGTTCCAGGGTCCCCATCCTTCCTTCTTCAGTTTCATTTCAAGCCTGCAAGTCCAATCACAGACATTCATTAGTGTACAGTGGCCCAAATAAGTATAATGTATAAGCTTGAATATCACTGCATTAAATATTAAAGCAAATGTTGTTTATTAAAACAAAAGAAAAGAAGAATGAAGAAAACTAAACGAAATGGAAACAATTATTTCGAATCTAAAGATAATGTCTTCATCTTTTCCCTTCTTAATTAATTATAAAGTCATGGCTTTGCTGTAACTGAAGCTGCATGTGAAATATATTTCAGCCTACGTGGTGCTAAATTTGAGAGGTAGTTTCTTCTGTGTTCTCTCTTCATATCGTTGTGCCAGTAAACTGATGAACTCCGTCTTGAAAACACACTCCAGCAGGCTGTCATACTCCTCCTCGTGCAGGATCATGAAGTCATCCTGCATTGTGCTGGAGGGGAGATACATGTTTGTTAAAGACCTGCAATAGCCACATTTGTTTGATCATTCAACATGAGAACAGTCTTTTATTTCAGATTGCACGCGTTGAGGCACTTTTGGGGGCTTCCATAGACACACGTTGTCGGGTCACAAAAATAGCCAATGATACGGTGACTGTTGAAGTTTGCACTGTATCTGGGACACATACAGAGATGCCCTGCTTCACCTAATAAACTTAAGTCCATTCTAATGAGTTTTTTAAAAGGTGTACTTTCCCTTTCTAACAACACCTGGTTCACATTATTGACAACTCCAAAACCAAAATATGCAAGGTTGTCGGGGGCTGGTACCTCATCCTGGGTCCTTATTTGTCAGATCAGTAATCTAGGTTCCTTTGAGAGAGCACTGGATGTTTGATCGTTTCCAGGGAACACAAAAACAACAACAATTTTTTTTTTAATGAGACCTAAGTTTTGTATATAACAGATTTCGATTCAACAGATTCAACATGTGTTAAGTAACACAGCGCAGACGATGGCTCTAACAACCAGACTGGGCCTTTGATGTCTGGACAGATGCAGGTGGTTATGCAAGGCATTTTCGGGACTGCATACAGGCTCTGTTTTACAAATGGAAGAGAAGTTGCAGCCATTTGGCTCCTTGTGACCTAATATACAGGTTTTTACAGTTCCTATTTAAATGACTGAAAAAGTGTGCTGTTTCACCTTGTTGTAACTTGCCATTACCTTTAAATGAACTGACTGAGCTTGTGCGCTGACGTACCTTAAAGAAACAGCCATTATCTTCTCTACGTCAATTCTGCGCTTCAGGACCTCTTTCACCATCCCTTTCTCTGGCCCCTGCTTCACTTTTTCTCTTCCAATCAGGTAGACGGATTTAGGGGTGAGGATCAGGTCTCTCTTGATGCTCTGAACACAAAAATACAGCTTAAGTCACCTTTACAGTATACAGCATACAGTATAGATGTTGCATGTCAGCTTGGCAAAATTTGACAACTTTTTCAGAAGAATCTGTGTGTTAATTTTGATAACCTCACCTTAAACCGCCTGTCGAATTTATTGACTTTGTCTGCAAAATCGATCTTCTCCCTCTTGCCCACAAACTGCCTGAGCTCAGGCCGGTCATCCATACCTAGGTAATCACCCACAAAGTTCCTGTTCAAGCTGTGCCTTCTTCTCTCCTTCCTGTTCAGCAGCAGATCAGAGGCTGGATGTGGATAGAATCAATGTGCAGTGTTATTTTCAAAAAGCTTTAGTTCTTATGCCATGTCCTGCCATTTACCAAAAAAAAAAAAAAAAAAAAAAGTATGCTTGAAAATAAATATGAGACGTGATTTGTGAAGAAAACAATGAGAATTGATACAAAAAAACCTGAAAATAATTCAATGTATGTGATATAAAATGTTTTGCATTTTCATCAAATTTCCAATTTGAGGTTAATCATTTGAGATTTGCATTTATTTGATCAAAAATACAGTAAAAACTAATATTTTGAAATATTATTACAATGTAAAATAAATATTTTCTATTTTAATATGTTTTAAAATTTTAAAATTAAAATTTCAGCAGCCATTATTCTAGTCTTCAATGTCACGTTCCCACACATTTTTATTTATTTATACATTTTTAACAAAGGTATAATCATTTTAATAATAATACTTTTGAATCAACCCAAACTTTTGTTTATGTCAACATTTAGACATTATTATTAGCTATTAAATACTTGTGGCAGTTTGAATAAAGTTTTAATAAAGTGTTTTTATTCTAATGGCCTGAAAGGGTGCTTATCTGAACAAACACCCAAACAAGGCATTTTTTTTTTGTCTTTGTGTGTCTATTATTACTTTTAAATATAATGACAATAATTCCGCTGAAAGCAGCAGTTGAGGTCAGACTCCAAAGATATACAGGGGAAAACCACTGAATTCCTCTTTTAACTGTGACGCATTCTACCATCTCGTAATGTTTTTGTCTTTGTATGTAAAATTTGAAATCATCTTGAGGGTTGAACTCACCCTCCTCTCTCATTTGAACATATTTCTTGCGTGCGCAATATTTCCTCCAGGCTGTCTGAATGGCTCGGGCATAACCATCAAATTTGCGCTCTCTGGTCTCCTCCAGCAGGAAGAGCTGTGAACAGAATATAAGGCAGGTTGTGTAAATGAATCAATAAAAGGGGCTCATAAATTCACAGTAGACTAAACATCAGATCCTATCATTATCACAAAGTTCTGGCCCTGACTCTCTCTCTCTCACACACACAGCTACCACAGGATAAGAAATTATCAAAAACTAAAACTAAAACTTGCACAAACCTCCCGTTGATAATGATTGTAGTGTTATTGCTAACTGATAAACAGCATTTTTTATACTAATTGTGCTGTTTTGTTCAAATAAATGAAAAAAGAAACTCTGTTCATCAAAGAATCTTAGAAAAAAATATCTTGGTTTACCGCCCCCCCCCCCCCCAAGAAATAAATAAAAATACAACATTAAGCAGCCCAACTGTGAAAAAGCAGAAAAATCTGCTTTGCCATAACATGAATAAATATATTATAAAATAGAAAATAGCTATGTTAAATAATGATATAATGTAATACTGCATTTAAATCAAATAGAACCTGGGTGAGGATAAGAAACCTTGTTCAAAAGCACTAAGAACATCTTTCCGCTCCAAATTTTGAATGGTAGTGTATGGAGGGTTTAAATAGCTTAAAATAATGTATATTGAAATAATATCACAATATCAAAATAGCAACCACATTGCAAATCATTTGCTTTCCTCCCCTTGTCTTTTTAAGGTTAAATGTGGCCTAGACATTGTTCCTTGACCTGGCTGGTGAGATTCATCCCATCAGACTGTTAGGATGTCTCACACAAACACTGTCAGTCTCACCTTCATCAGCTCTCACAGAGTTTAAAGAGTTCATTCTGGCAGAGCGACTACTGCACGCACTCTCTCTCTCTCTCTCTCTCTCTCTCACTAAAGAAATTCCTGTAGTCATGAACTAATTACTCCATGTCAGCACCTTATCAAGCAGGAGTTTTGTTATTAGAGGCAGGCCAGTTCAAATCAGGGCTCTCCCATATTTAATATTACACACGCACACATAGAAAAGGCCACGTTTAAACACCTATATGCCAAAGTCACGCATCTCTGGATAATCTGGTGCATTCATGCTGAGCCACAGAGCCGTTTTCTGTGAGTCTATGTATACGTGTGTACATCTAAATGTCAACAGTGAGATCACAGCACATCCACAAGCAGTGCTTTCATAAGGAATCCAAAAAAAAAAAAAGCGCTGTGGAAAAAGCAAAGCTGTCTTGGACACAACAGAAGCAGCTTTGCCACAGCACTGCAGTTGTGTATCAGATCCAGAGTAATGTTGACCTAACGGTGCTGACGTGGGACCGGCCCAGTGTCCCTCCTCCTTCCCTGCTGACTGCCCACTATTCATCAGCACTCTGAGCTGAGCTGATGTCTGCGAGACAAAGGCTGACTTTTACACTTCACCTCTCTCCTGCCTTTACAGCACAACTCAAATGTTAAATCTAGACCAAAGCTAGAAACAGTGTTCTACATGCTGCTAAAAGGGAAGCTTGTGTCAGCTGCTGCTGGTGCATATTGTCACTAATATTATGTTTCCTCTTTAAACATTTAAAAATTGACTTGAGAAGTGAAACTATGTACTAGGCACTGATTTTTCATTCTCCATTCTGTCACCAATGGAGTTTGGGTTCCTTACAGCAGTCAACTTTAGGTTGCTTAGTTGGGGACACAATTTCTGGCAATACTGTTGACTTGATTCCACAGACACTATTGGAAGAGAACTGAACTGAGCTGGATGAGGACATCACTGAATCAATTATGACCTGACGTTAACTGAAAAACTGAATATAAATAAAGGTGACTTGACTTGACTGATACACTTAAACAGTATAAGCATCATTACATTATAACAAAAAAAAATAAAAAGTGGCATTTGCACAACTGTTCAAAAGTTTGGGGTCAGTAATGTTTTATTTTTTATTTTTAAAGAAAGTTTTTATTTTATTTTATTTTTTAAGTAAAATACTTTTATTCGGCAAGGACAAATTAAACTGATCACAAGTGACAGTAAAGGCATTTATAATATGACAAAAGATTTTTAAATAAATGCTGTTCTTTTGAATGTTCTATGCATGAAATCACAAGTAGTATAAAAAATAAAGTAGCACAATTTTCAACTTTTATAATAATATAATTATATTTAAAAACCCAGGATATTAGAATGACTCATGAAAGCAAGAGTAAAACATCCAGAATAAAAGAGGTTTGGTTTTAAATGATAAAACTTCAGTCGAACTGTTCAATATTAAGACACTTTCTGGCTGTCAAACATATGGTCACATTAGACTGTGTTCGATTCACTTTCATTCAGATGCATACGTGAATGTAGGAGAGCTGGAGAATTTGGTGAATTCTGTCATGTGAAGTCTTGTAGTGAGAAGATGTTTGACTAACAGAGGATACTGACTCTACTGCAATACTGACTCTTCAAAGAGGAGCAGACATTGTATTTGAAATGTACTACTACTATATTTATTAAAACAGACTTGATATCATATTCTGTTGCTGAAAAATATTCATTGAACTTGTCCAAACTTGTCCCATCTTACCGATTCAGGGGCTTTGATGAAGATTTTGGTATGTCCGAGCTGATACTGGTCTTGGTCCATGTTTACAGAGCGCAGGAGATGCATCACGCCCTGCCTCTCATCTCCGCGCCACGTCGGCCACGACTCCCTCGTCAAAATGGCATACCTGAAACAGAGAGAACACGAGGAAGTTTTCACCATCTGGAGAATGAACTCATATATTTGAGTAAAGTATGCATTTTTCATTCATGCAAGAGTATAAAATGCTCAGCTGAAAGTGGAGCCTTGTGTAAACAAACTCTATGAAGTGTGTGTGTGTGTGTGTGTGTGTGTGTAAGATAAACACTGGCAGGGTAGAGTAAAAAAATTACTCTAAAACAAACAAGACGTTTAATATTAACACACCGAGGGATGATTCAGGTTTTTACTTTTATGTGAAAAGTTAACAACCCAATGAAGCATGTGAAGTAATTGGTGTCATCATGGAAAAAATGAGACCCTTAAACCAACACAATGTCAGGGAAGAACGCACAGAAGAAACTGCCTAACTATTGGCCCAAAACTAAAGATCAACCAAAATCTATCAACATATCGTTTCTTGTGAAAATGTGGCGTCTTCTCACTGGATGACAAAATTGTAGCGGCAGATGTGACCATATGCTCTCATTTCATGATGTTGTATGAAGAGCTCACTGTCAGGCCGTGAGGATGAATTTTAAACGGTCTGTACCTGTTCAAAAACTTGCGGAAGAATCTTCTGTAAGCATAGCCGGCACGTCTAACTCTGATATTCTCCTTCAGACCCAGATACTCCACCTGGTGCTTCACTCTAGAGAGAGAGGAAGCAAGCAAGGAAGGAAGGTTAATATTTACAGCATTTCTGGTGGTTTCCCCTTCAGCCTTACCAGAATAAATGACCCAATACAAGCAAATCCAATGGTGACAAATTCTGAGAATGGAGCTGAGGGCTAATTATACTGGCTAACAAGAACAATCCTCGCAAACCCTCATAACAGGAAGACCATTAGAGTCTGAACAATACCATGCACAGGATCAGAACATTTCATTCCATGTTTCGTTCCAAAAACACTGTGGCGGAAGAGGAAAAAGGCAGGAAAAGTAAACAAACAAAAAAAAGGGTGAAAGAACTGCAGAGACAAAGGACAACCATGGTGGGAAATATAATCAGAATCCTTTTGTTGCTACTTTCCTTTTCAGTTTTCCATTTTGAGTTACAATACCCTTCAAAAAATGAAGTATTTCAGTTTATTTTTTATTCAACAAGGATACAATAAATTTAAATCAAAAGCAACAATGAATACATTTACAATGTTGCACAAGATTTCTATTTCAAATAAATGCTGTTCTTCTGAAATGTATTATTAAAAAAAAGTTTTCACAAAAATGTTAGGCAGCACAACTGTTTTGATAATAATATTAATAAATTATTCTTGAGCACCACTTCAGCATATTAGTCATGTGACACTAGAGACTTGAGTAATGGCTTAGATTTTTCTAATAGAATACTTCTATGATTTACATAAAACATGAAAAACAAGCTCAGATGTCTCATTAAAGGCAAAAGCTAATAAGTGAGTTAGTTTTGCTCATATATATATATAATATATATATTTTTTTTTTTACTTTAACATCAATAAATGTCCACTTTCACAAAATGTAATACTCTAAGAATAATGCTAATCAATAGCCCCTTTAATGATGCTCAGGAAGTGCCATGACCGTAGACACTCACCGGCTCTCCTCCCAGTCTCTGGGTTTCTTGGTCTCATTGGGTTTGATACAGCGGATGTAGTGAGGTGTACACTTCATCAGGGTGCTCACCAGATCATTGGCTTGTTTCTGTCATCAGAAAAAGGGGATGTGGAAGAGTGAAAACAATTCAAACTGAAAACCATTTCATCTACACAGACAGCCGGGCAGTGTAGTATATGAGTAGAAACAGAGAGAACCTACAGAGGTTCAGAAACTCAGAAATGAGACTCGTCTCACCTTGATTTTACTCCCTGCTGTAGTGGGTCTGCCTTTTTCTCAGCATTAAGGTTTTCTGGGAACAGGGCACGGATGAAAGGTCTAATAAAGGAAATCAAAACAGACAGGAATGATTTGGGGATGGTAGAAAAAAGAGAAGAACACAGCAGGAGAAATACCAGACTGTAACAGACAGGAATGTTTTGAAACCAGGGTCACTTGAGGTCCCCCGAAGCACAGTGCACATTATTTCGGAGCTCAACATCACAGGGACAGTCTGAATACCTGTGAATTTTAATCTCTGGTGCTCATTGTCCATTTGTCTCACTAGATTTTACAGAGATTGAACATACTGCAGTAAAATGTATTGTTATTGGTTTCCTTGTAGTATCTGTATATGTGGACCTTGTTTAGCTCAAGTGTGCTATTTGAGCAGATTTTGTACCCAATGCCAGTTGATTATATAACAAACAAAAAAAACATAGGTGTCTACTCTTAAGGTGGTTGGGACATTAAAGGAATGTTCTGGGCTCAAATAATAAGTTAAGTCCTCTTTGCAGTATCTGTAACACATTGCAGGTTCACATGCAGAAAGCAAGCTTATATTTTATGTTTTAGATGTTATTTCTCAAACAGAAAGCTTTCACGTGAGCCTGCTTTGTTTTTAAACCTCTTTATAGGGTTTAAGGTGGGAGTGGATCTTCAGGGCTACATCGGAGCAGATAAACAGGAAGCCTTGCTTTGTCACTCAATCAACAACTAAGATTTCTTTTTCTTCTGTTCTGTGCATAGGACCTGCTGGCCGGTGCAAAGGAAGTTCCCCTGTGAACTCTGTGTGTGTGTGTGTGTGTGTGTGTGTGTGTGTGGTGCATATATACACATGACTGCACGTGTCTAAATGCATACTGACAGCAGACCCCCAGAAGGCTTCACAAAGGGCTGCAGGAGGAGTCGGTTGCACAGATGGCTTCTGAGGCCCAAAAGAGACCCAGGAGCACATAACGGCGACGGGCACGCTCTACAAGTCCTACTCCCTTGAGAGACTGAGAGGCCTTTTGGACTAGAAACAATGATAATCTCCTGCACACTTCTATCCAAGATTTACATATATTAAGATCTTCAAGTGCTCTGAGAGTCATTTCATTATGGAAGAAGAGTGGCACTTACATTTCACTGCTCTGCATCAGCTCGATCAGGTCAGTGAACAGCACGTCCCTGTTCCTCTCACAGAAACCCTCTGCATCATAAGACACCTGGACACACATAAGAGGTCATTTAAAAAGCTGTGTGTGCCCGACTGAGTTAGAAACTCAAGTCATTGTTTTGAGCTAACAGATGCTCAGATCAATGTCAGTTCAACCAACCAATCACTTACACGTAACTTACAATCTGTGTCTATACATCTGGGTAAGTAATGAAACCTCAGAAAATGACAATTCATAAATAAATAAATAAATGTTTCATTCCGATCTGGACCTTGCTTTTATATTTATTATAATCATTTATACTGTACACTTGTATTATTTCAAAATATGTATCTGACAAATCAACGCATGATGTTATTATTATTTTTTTGTTTACAAATAATTTTGAGACTTAATATTCTCCATCGTAATTTTACTGAATAATAATAACAATAAAAAGAATCATTATTTCCTTTTTATTTTCTCTTTTATTTTTCGGTTAAGGTTTTATTTAGGCTCTTGTTGCTTGTTAGTGTTTTTACCCGTTTTATTTATTTATGTGTTATGTATTTATATGCAGTCAATGCTAGAAGACACAGATGTCGTTTACTTTTTTTAATCATGGGTTTTCTTTGTCTGTAGAACATGCTTATTATAAATCTAATGGTGCAGAAAGTGGACGGGCTCCTCCGGCCTCCTCTCAGAGCACGCCTTATTGAACATGGGGTATGTGGATGGTACCACACATACTGAACTAACTCAAGTCATCAAAGAGTAAATGAGAGGCCCAGAGAGAATCAGAAGGAAAAAACTGTGAGAGAAATGGAAAATAAGAATAACAGGCAAAAAAAAAAAAAAAATGGGTAAGAAAATTATTTAATGCAGGGAGGAGGATAAATACCTTGCCAGCATAATGGTGAATGATGAAGCCCTGGTTCCAGCTGTTAAAGTGCTCGTGATTGTTGATCTGCATGCGGAGCTTCTGCAGCATCGTCTGATCTGCACCTTCACTCTTCGCGTGCATAGTAGCACACACATCGTCCAGTATACTCATGATGCCTGGAGGATTCTGAGAAAGGACACAAAATGATAGTGAGATATTGTAGAATGCATTCATAGCATTAAAATTCATTTTGAGACATCCTATTAAGCTGCTTAAAAACTGTATTGAATTATTATTTTTCACCCATCTTATTCATTTATTTATTCACTTTCATTCTTTAAAAAAAATATTCTAACCAGTGAAGCATCTTGATCTGTATTTTAAGTATGAAAGGTGGCATACGAACAAAATATTTCATTAGTAATAGTAATATATATAGACTTGTGTAGTAGTAGTATAGTTTTAGATGAGGGATAGCAGGCTGCATTGCAGGACATCAACTTTAACGAATTTTACCCACATGTTATACAATATTAAACATTTACAAATATGTGTCTAGTGTCTGAAACCATTTTATATCACATTCACAGTCTTCCATCCACACACCTGGATGAAAACAATCTGACACACACCGTGTCTGAACACACAGCTGTCTGTACTGTCAGAGAATTCAGACGTCTCTCTCTCAATCCAATGAAAGGAAACAGCTCGTAAATTTCTCACAGACAAGCATTAGCTTTTAGCAGTGACACAGAAAAGCACTTTCACACATACTGTCACACTGACATGCATGGTAAAGGTTTTCCCTTGTGAATTCCGTGGCTCTGTGTGTCTTAGTGAAGCCAATTGAATTTGGATGAATATCAAGCATTTTGAGGCCACAAGAAAGATTGGAAGAGAAAGGAGGCTTATGTGGATATTGATCTGAGCTAATGTTGGTTTTATTGATTTAACCACACTAGACAATGACAGACCATATCCCAATTTTGAAATGTATGTTTGATTTGCACAGTTAGTAAAACTTACTAATTTACTCTCAATGAGGTCACAGACAATCTTATTGTTGAAGTACTCTATGGGAGTCCACCGGATTCCTTCCTGTACATACTCATCCTGAAAAAGGGGAAAATAACAAATTATGAAAATGATCTTTTACCAGGGTGGAGCAGAAGAATATAGTCTCTCCTGTACCGCTAGAACAAAGTTAAGGGAAAGGTGGGACTTTTACTGATTCAGGGGGAAAATGAAATGGTACCTGCTCAGCTTTCAGAGTCAGCTCAATGAAAATCTGCTGCAGTTTTTCATTCACAAAGTTGATACAGAACTGTTCAAATCCATTTTTCTAAAAAGCAAATGAAAACAGAAAAGAGATACTGTCACTATGAACCAAAAATAACACCGTAGTGGTGACACTAAGAAACAAATAAGTTGCAAATAAGCTTTGGTGAAAATGTAACCATCACGAACAATGATTCAATTGTTATTCTTTTCAATAGCATTCAATAGCCACAGATGTTGCTCAAGAATTCAGCATTTCAAGCTGAACAATTTGTTTTTTAGAGCTTTATCCAGCTTTATTCTTCTTATGAAGACAACACAGGCAGTTATCTTGCAGCTCTCAATACCAGATATTAAAACCAAGAGATTATCAGATTAGTCGAGCTCATTAATTTGTTAGCTGTTTACAAAAGCAGAGAGGAAACAATCCAGGCAATTAAAAATCATCTTTTCTCATTAGGTAGACTGGATCTTGTTAAATGCTGTGAAAGGAATCACTCCATGACGAGTAAATAAAACACTCACCTGAAAAATCTCAAAGCCATAAATATCCAACACTCCAGTGTTCAGCTCCTGAAGATCCTTAACCATGGCTTTATTGATTGACTGAAGAAAAACAGGGACCCATTCAGTGCTTATTTATTCTCAAACATCTGTTTTTACGAGGGATGTAGGTGTATATGGATTGTACCTCCACCAGGTAGTCAAAAACACGAGAGTGCAGGGCTTTGGAGAGAGCGTCACGTGTGAAACACGCCTGTTCCACATTCAGAGTTACGTCTATAGACTCGGACTTGCCACCCCACTTGCCGTCCATCTTACGGCTGGTGAGTTTTTCTTTAAGCCGATGCTGATCGATGCCCAACAGGAAGGCAGGAAATGCCAGAACTATGAGAAGGAGAGAGAACGGTTTGGTAGAGTCAGAATGAGAATTGCACACAACGGTGTACACAAGTCTTCCTAAATATGTAATATACAGTAGCTATTCAAATGTTTGGGTCAGTAAGATTTTTATTTTATGCTTTTGAATGTTCTTATGAAATATTATTACAATTTATAAAAACTGAATTGTGAGCAGTCATTACTCCACACTTCAGTGTCACATGATCCTTCAGAAATTATTTTAATATGCTGATTTGATGCTCGAGAAACATTTCTTATTATTTTTAAAGTTGAAATCTACTTGAAACTACTTCGATTTTTTGATTGAAAAGTACAAAAAAAAAAGCATTTATGAAATGTAAAATCTAAAAACAGTATATTGTATAACATGATAAAATAAAATATAATATTTTAGATTATAATATAACTTTATTAAAACTTTTTGTGACGAGCGGGGCGGGGCCGAGAGATGTGGTAACGAGGAGTGAGGCCAGGTGTAGTGATTGGAGATGAGCTACACCTGCGACCCACCACCGGTCTTGAGTCCCACGTAGGAGATGGAAGGATATAAAACTGGAGCGACGACCGTGAAGGACGAGAGAGGACCAGGCCTGGGCCTTATTTTATGTTTTGGTTTTTATTTGAGCGCACCAGTCGTCCATGAGGGGCTGGTGCACTGTTTTGTGTTTATTTTGAATTATTAAAATGTTATTTGATTGTCCGCCGGTTCCCGCCTCCTTCTTCCCGATGATTATGGAGTAATATTATTAAACTTCTCTTTTCCAATACATCTGACTCATGTGCATTTGTTTCACTGTAGTCACAGGAGAGGCACGGGTGAGACACGAGTCATTCATTTCTGATGAACCCCGCCTCGTCAATGACTCACCTTCTGATTCAGTCCTGATAGTGATGCACTCTGTCATGCTGCTTAAGTAAGGCTCATTATTCAGTTGATTGGGTGTGGCAGAATACCTATAGATGTTATCTTTAGAATTTATTTCCCAGGATGCATGAGCTATTGCACACGATTTGGTCATAAGCTGGCAGATGAGCATTTGTGCCGCGTATGGTTTTTACATTAGCAAGCCAACACTAAGTGTATGAAAGCCACTGGCGGCAGACAGGAAGAGGGCAATGCAATAAAATAATCTACAGCACATAGTTCAAACGAGGAACTGTGCAATCTCAGTCGATGTACATACACTCATCATTTTCTACAGCAGCATAATTTCCTGCTTCCTTGAAGCCGATGTTCCCAAGGTGAAGAATTCCTGCCACAATCTGCAGGACCATGCTGCGGTCCATCCCAGAGATACCAATCACCTCCATGGCATGCTGGGTGGGGTCAGACAGAGAGAGGAGAGGAAAGTTACAACAACAGTGTCTGCAAATATGGAAAATACTTGTCATATTTGAACAAGCAAATTCTTCACAGCTACATAAGACTACTATGACAGCAGAGCTGCCTAAAAATACGTACCAAGGTTTCCTGGAAGTCGTGCTTGTCGTTAATATCGTCCACCTTGTAGGAACCTGACTGATTGAGGTAAGAGTAGTAATCCAGTTTTGTGATACCCAGACTACTTTTCTGGTCTCCACTGGCTCCCTCAATTAGCTGTGAAAAATGTAATATTTTCTTCAAGTTCAGCACTTTTATGTCCCAAGGGTAGATTTTAAATAAAACCAATAAAAGTTTTTGAAATTTTGGTCACACTTTAGTTTGGAGACCAATTCTCATAATCAACTATTAACTACTACTAACTCAATAAACTCCTAAATTTCTGTCTTAAGTGTCAATTTTTCGAAATTGGGATTTACACAACACATGAAAGCTGAATAAATAAGCTTGCTATTGATGTATGGTTTATTAGGATCGGTCAAATATTTGGCTGAGATACAACTATTTGAAAATCTGGAAACTGAGGGTGCAAAAAAATCTAAATACAGATAAAAATCACCTTTAAAGTTGTCCAAATGAATTCTTAGTAAAAAATAAAAAGTAAAAAAAAAAAAAAAAAAAAAAAAGTTTGATTTGATTTACAGTAGGAAATTTACAAAATATCTTCATGGAACATGATCTTTACTTAATATCCTAATGATTTTTGGCATAAAATAAAAATTGATAATTTTTTTAATTGTCACTAATTGCTAAAAATAAAACCCCAGTGATTTAAGACTGGTTTTGTGGTCCAGGAGTTGTGATCACGTTATCGGCTTAATTTCCAATCAAGTTTCAACTCATATACACTACCATTCAAAAGTTTGGTGACAGGATTTTTATTTATTTTAGTTTTTTTAAAATGGATGCATTATTCAGAAAGAATCAATCAAAAAGCAAGTTTTTCATCTAAATTTTCATCAATTTTCTACATATCAAAGAATCCAGAAAAAAAATATTATGGTTTCCACAAAGATATTAAGCAGCACAATCATTTTCCACACTGATAAAGGTAAGAAATGCTACTTGTGCAGCAAATCAGCATCTTTTTTTTTCTAAAAAATAAAAATTGCTGCCTTGTTGAGCAAGAGACCTTTCAAAAACATTAAAATAAATCTTACCAACCCTTAACGTCTGAACAGTAGTCTTCCAATATTACTTAATGGTGTGTATTTCTATTTACATGAAATTTAAGTTCTGAAATGAACTCCTGGACAATGTTAGCAGACAAACGAAACAAACTAGTGAGAGTGTGAAAAGTGTTTTAGGAGTGTTTATTTTCTAAAAGCCTGCGAGGCTAAAAGTGTCCACAGTTGAAAAAGCACCAAAAAACAAAAAGTTTCCATACGAAAACTGTGGTAAACTCAGAACAACATGACCTGCTTTTCAGAGCCAAATGGCTCCATCTTCCCTTTTCTGAATCTTACTGTGGTTATTCATTCGATTTTTCCTCATAACGTGGTGTGTCACAGTGACATTTTCTGAGTGAAGTGTCTTCATTCTCACCTGGTAGAAGATGTGGAAGCTCCTCTCTCCAGGATTCCGCATCACCACACGTGATTTTTCCAGAAGGAAGTTGGAGATTTTCCCACCATCTGGCTCGCCACCGGAACTGAACTGAATCTCAAAGTATTTCCCCTGTCAGGGAAGATGGATGTTAAAAAGGAACAGATGTGATATACTGCAGGTGCTTTAAAAATAGGTGCTTTGACACACACAGACACCCTTCACTATCATTTATGTGTCTCTCTCTGATCGTTTATGTGTGCTGCAGCTGTCTACACTTCCCAGTCATGTGCAGACAAATCTGTAACGACATTACCAGCCCCTGTAGGACCCCTGAATTAATCTAGATTTCTTTCATTCACAAAAATCTACTATCCACTACACAATCCATTCGTACCACTGCTTATCCATTCTTTTTACAACAAAACTACACCAGTCCCAAGAGAACAAAAACAAGACTGAACTGTCTGAGCATAATGAAGCAGAACTGCAAGTAAATGTGGCATTCAACATATTTTGTAATGACCGTTTTGGTCTGTAAGTATTTTTAAGCACAGTACTTGCCACGTTTAGGTCAAAGCCTAACGATAACATCATGTTCTTATTGCAGTGGCAAAACATTGTTCTTTATGTATTTAACTGGATGACTGCCCTTTTTTTTTGGTTCTAGTGCAAATGTGTTCCTCTTAAATATATCCTGAGGAAAAGCTGCAGCCCAACACAAAACATATGCTATCTGTTTTCTTCGATAAAATAAATCTATGGGAGGAAGATCGGAGCTTACAAATCGACTGGAGTTGTTGTTCCTCACTGTCTTAGCATTCCCGAAGGCCTCTAAAAGAGGATTGGACTGTAGAATGATGTCTTTGACATGCTGTGTGGATATAAACAGGAAAAAGAGAGAGATTGAGAGTAATGTTGAAGTTTTGGAGAATTAGAAGTACAGAACTTGTGCTGAACTGGAACTGTTGAAATTAGATCAGTAATACCCATCTTATAGGGTGAATTCAGGTCAAATTGGTTATCTCAATGTCAAAAAGTGACCTAAATTACCTGAATTCACCCCTCACATACATATCAACGTCGGCATGCATGCACATTTCACACAGAATTTGCACAGCGTCGTCTACATTGAGCAGCCAAGAGACAGACACACAGATGCAGAAGTTATGGGATATGCAATATCATCGCTGTTTATGACATTACACGTCCGGTGAATAAACTCCCTTCTTTAAGTCCTTATCAAATATATTTTTTAATTGCATAAAGATATTTTTAAGGATTCTGAAATGGCTGAAAATTGCCGATGGAACCAAATTAGAGCTGAGGGCTCGTTTGCATTTTCAACACCAGGAAAAGCACACATGGATAATTTGCATATGGACAGAGAAAGTGTAGCAACTACCGCGTAGACCACACAAGTAAAAAACAGATATACAGAGAGATGAAAAGAAAATGAAACAAAGGAGATGTACCAAACAGCAGTGACGGTCATATGATCATGAGGCGATGTGACATTCGAGAGATCAGACAAAGCATACAAAGACACGAAGTGAGGGTTATACAACAATATGCTACTTTGTTCAAGATGCCATCAAACATACTCATCAAATCACATGTAACAGCCGGTTCACTATCAAATCATTGGATTTAATCATGGACTCTTTTTAACATGGATATTCTTTGTCTTTGATATTTCATGCATCTCGAGTTATACTGTCATTACAGCAAAAGGAGGAAAAACCAAATTATTATTTCAAATTCATGTTCATTTTTCCTCAAAATACAAACATAACAGACTTTTATACTCTATTTTATATATGCATTAACAAACGGTTAATGCAATTAGATTAATACAAACAACAAGTGTCAGTCCCCCGACTCTGAACTCACTGAGAGGGGGACACAGGACAGATCAGAAGGGGATTGTGGGGGACAGATGGCTGCTGGTGGGGTGTAGGGGATGAAAGAAAGATTGTAATAGACGGGGAAGAGGAATAATGTCAGATGAGGCAAACTTCAACAGGGATCAGGATTCTGATTAACACTAACTGTCAGATACAGTGTTATCCACCGTATGTTTTTTTTTTTTTTTTTGCATTCAATCGTACTTTAGCTAATTCTGATCAGTTCTGAACAGTTTTCATAACTGCTTATTCCATGTGACCCACCTGAACTCTAGGACCTCCACCTGAAACTTTGGAGATGTAGCTCATGATGTATTTTGCCGCTACCGTCTTCCCTGCTCCACTCTCACCACTTAGAAGAACATAAAAAAAGATGACAATGATAAGCTCATTCCTGTACAAATAAATCAATTAATGAACAGCTGTTAGATATTACTGAAGAAATATACTGTATGTCTTACAAGCATAATACAGTATGAAGCTACTATGCATGTTATGCTTCTAAATTTAGCAGTGAAAGCAATGATTACAAAATAATACCAACAGCATTTAATGTTTTACTAAACAACATTTTTATGATCATAAAATCCAGACTCTACTTCTCCGACCTACAGCAGTTTAAAAACAAGAACAGGAGGGTGTTAACCAGGCCCCTGTGTGCCCCACAGCACAATACTAAAATCTGCTCAGCAAGCTCTTAAGAGGGTCATAAAGGGTTTAGTAGATCCTTAACCTCAATTAATACAGATTAAATATAATGGTGTTGGCGAGAGGGGAACATTTTAAGTAAATATGTTTCCACAGTACTCCATAGTGAGCTATAATCTGTAATGTGTTGATTGGTAATGGGAACACATGCTTATTTACATATGTGACGGGCCTGAGTTTGGATCAGATTGCACGCAGAACAAAAGGTTTGTTTATGTTGACAGTAATCACTCATTTTCTTATGGGATCATATGTATACATCGGTGCTGTCTGAACAGTGAATGTTTATGCTCATCAAGGCTGCGTTTAATCAAGAATACAGTAAAAACAGCAATACAGTGAACTTAAAATTATCAATTTTGAAAAAGATGTGCAGCTCAATATTTTTTGTTGAATTTTGGGAATATAGAAATCTTTTGTAGCATTATAAATGTTTACATTTCCCTTCTGATCAATTTAATGCATGCTTGCTGAATAAAATAATTAAGTTGTAAAAAAAAAAAAAAACATTTTGAATGGGAGTGTATAGTATATGTACACAAATACATCCAGCCAACAGGGAAGGAAAATTAGCTAAATGTTTATACAAAATTACACAAGATGAAAATGCCATTCATTAATCCAGTGTAGTTCCATTTCTTTTTCTTCAGTTGGTTACCCTCTACTTGCATCCTTCCGCCTGCCCTTTGCCTTTGGCAGGGCCATACGCATTGCGATATATGTGGTTTGGCGGATGTTGACAGAAGAAAATGGTTTATTTTTCTGCATTTCTTCTATTACCGATGTCAGTATTGCCATTTTGAGAAGGCACAGCTGTGGCTCATTAAAGGAAGCTTGGGTAAGCAGTAAGAAGTCCATTACATCACACGGCAGCAGTACTACACACACCTTTCATCCTATCACGAGAGCCTCGCCGTGCATGCAGAAAAACTTCTCACAAGAGCTTCAGTCTGCCATGTGGTTCTCATTCCTTTGTCTTGCGAGTTTATAGGCTCTCCACCTTAAAGGAAATGTCCCTGCTCGTCTACAGGCGATGAAGGCTCTGGGAACACACTCTTATTGTACACTCAGGCCACTTACGATTAATTGTCCATGGCTATTTTTAAACAAGTCTTTGGGGGATTTGTAATTTGTATGCTGTAATGCTCATTTTTATCTTCCTGTGCGTGTTTGCTGACCAAAAATGGGCACAAAAAGAAAAGAAAGTGAGTCGCATCAGTCATTCGAGTCATGAGACTCATTATTCAGCAGCAGAAACATCAGCTCAGCACATACAGCGCTTGGTCACACTGGTGGGAGTGAATACTTTTGTATATCATACTGTACAGACCACAGGGGCTGCCATACTAATACATTGACAAAATGTTACCAATTACAGTGGAATGATTCGTTAATTCTGTCCTTTAGCAAATACAAAGTATAATTCATCCAGTAAAATGACTTCCTCTGTTGGGGAAGAGAGCCACATCCTTCAATATTGTTTTTACCAAACAACAGCCACTAAAGACAATGAAAATCACCACATTCCAAAAGAAAGGTCTACAATTCTGTTTTTTATCATGGTTTACAAAAAATATCAATTATGCAGCACAACTGTTTTCAACATTGATAACAATGAGAAATGTTAGTTCAGCACCAAATAAGCATATTAGACTGGTTTCAGAAGGATTATGTAACACTGAAGGCTGGAGCCGGACAGACGTTAGAGGGGGTGCAACCAGGCCCTGCGACGAATGGAGCGAGGGGACGACCATACCCCGCTGGACAGGAGTAATCGCTGCTGAAAATTCAGCTGTGCCGTCACAAGAATAAATAGCATTTTTAAATATTTTTCTCAAATATGTTGATCAAATAAATGCAGCCTTGGAGAGCAGAAGAGGCATAATAAAAACACTTTTGAACAGTAACCAGCCATGTGAAAATGATCTGTCCTTCATGCATAATGGCCTTTAGAAAAACCTGTGCCTGTCCCAACCAAAATACTACTTGACCACAGGATGCCTGGGCAGCAATTTCATGGAAGGTTTTGTTTACTATTCTGGATCATCACAATTCCACTTCCAGTCTCTTGATGTGGTCTGACTGAACTGGCAGCAGCTTTCTCCCTATACAAACAAACGGGTGAGAAAAATGCTGAAACTGAAGTCATCTGCTGTAAAGCAAGCACTACAGTCACCATCCAGCCCACAGGTAACTATGAGATCTGAAAGAAAGAGCTCAGACTCAGCAGTGAAAATCTCCCTTTCTGCAACCCCCTCTCCTTCAGTATGTTTACCCATATGCCATAATGCTGCAGGGTGAATTGATTTACATCCAGAAATAAAATGTTTTCCTAAACTAGTGTGGGCAAAATTTCCCAAACATTTTTTTAAAACTGCACCACTAGCAGCACCAAACGCAAGAGTTGTTTGGCAAAGACAGAAATTGAATAAAGTAATCAAATATAAAACAGCATCTCATATTTAATTGTATAAATTAAAGATAGTTCTTTTTTAAAGTTACAAAAGCTTTTTAATCAAGAGCAGTGAGTGATTTCTTTGTTTGTTGCTGTTTGATTAATATCAAGAGTCAAAAGTCACTTTAAGAGAATGCACCGATACAGTAGGCCTAGACTCAAACACCTTGTGCACAGTTAAAGCACATCATATGACACAGTGCTGCACACTTTTTTTGCACACTGCTCATTTTTAGCATTTTTTGGGTCATTATATTTCTCACAGATTTCTGCTCGTTCTAAATCAGACACAGATCAAGTAGCTCAGTAAAGATTACATTTATATGAATTAGTGAGAGAGTGATTGTGTGTGTGAATTAATTCTACCTGGCAGCTTCTGTCTACTAATAGTGAAGCTGTGGGTTTTAGTTACTAATAAATATATGCTAGAAATTTTTAGTTTCTAAGCTGTTTTATTTAGAAATCCCAGAACAGTGCTGACAATGAATTTCTATGCTACTGAATCATATTAATTTGAGTAAAGCTAGGGTAACACAGGAAAGTATAATAATGTTTGCTTTTCCATTACTAATAATAGAAAAGCAATCATTATAATATTTATTTGTATACATTTAAATTCCTTAGTTAAACAGTTCCATCTTATTATTAGACAAACTTTTAGCTGTATTAGACAGATCTATTAAAGCTGCGGTAGGGAACTTTTGACGCTCTAGCGGTTAATAAACAGAACTGCTTGCGTCTTGCGGTAAAACATCGTAGCTGGAGCTACTTCTCTCTGTTTATGTCTATGAAGAATCACAAAGGTACTGTGTTACTCTGCCGCGGTATCCCCGAAGCAATCTAAAATAGTCCGAATATAAACACTTATTATAGGTGCACCCTAGTGATTCAGGACAGGCTAAAAACACGGTTTGGAAAATGGATTCATGTTGTAGTCGCTTATTATGTTCATTTTTCTACATTTTGAACACAAACAAAGTAACGGACCGCAGCTCTGATTGGTTGATTTTTACCGGGAGCGGATTAATTTCTGCAAATGGCAATAGGACCACTGGGAGGAGCCAGAGGAGCTTGATTTTGTTCACTGATTATCGGTCTCATATTCTACTGTCAGGACATAATGACAGGTTTAACAAATATGTAAAAAATATATTTTTACAAAAGTTCCCTACTGCAGCTTTAAATGGCAACAGCAAACAATGAAGTGACACTCAAGTGAACTCATAATGTCTCATGTGGCTCTCCAATATTGAGAGAATTGTTTCTGGATTTATTGGCTCATGTTCTGGTTAAGGCGAGTCAGACTCAGACTTTAGCTCTCTGATTGGCGTCTTCATCAGGAAGAACCCCTGTAATATTACACCAATCGCAAATGACTATTCAGTGGAATTTCCTCCCATTTACAGTAGCAGTTGGTCCCTCTAAGGGCCTTACAAGAGCATTTCCTATGCTCAAGCAGAAAGCACAGGTTACAAAAGTGCTTGTGCTTTCTGTTTCGTACATCCTGGAAAAAAAAAATACAAAATAAAGACCAAAGGATATAAAATTACTTTGTCTATTGTTATTTCAACAAAAGGGAGAAAAGTTATGCTAATAGATTAAAAGTGAAAAAAAAGTGACGTGACATTCAGCCAAGTATGGTGACCCATTCTCAGAATTCGTGCTCTGCATTTAACCCATCCAAAGTGCACACACACAACAGTGAACATACACACACACCCCGTGAACACACACCCGGAGCAGTGGGCAGCCATTTATGCTGCGGCGCCCGGGGAGCATTTGGGGGTTCGGTGCCTTGCTCAAGGGCACCTCAGTCATGGTATTGCCACCCAAGACTCAAACCCACAACCTTAGAGTTAGGAGTCAAACTCTCTAACCACTAGGCCACGACTTCCCCACCCCAGGTGAAATGCACATTCAAAGGGCACTGCTGAAGTTCTCGGGGCTCATTGAATCTGTTCTATTCAACCGTATTTTAACCGTACACTTTCATTCGTATAACTAAAACAGTAATGACGAGCTATTCACTCTGACAGCCCACTGACTCTCCGATTGCAATGTCTGCATTGATGTCATACCAAACCTAATTGCATGTCACCCCATTCCCACAACATACTGCAGAAAACACTTGAATGTCTGTATATGTGCAATTTAATATGTTTATACAAATAATTATATAAAAGAATAACATGCCCCCTGACCTGTACATAAATTGATTGATTTCCAAACAGCAGGATTATATGCTACCAAAGATGTACATATACCAGAGTTAAAATATAATGAATAGAATAAAAAAAAAAAGCTATATACATACAAATAAAATTGAAATAAAACAACCAATTTTTATTTCAATCCAACACTTTTCTGCCACAGCGGAATAATGTGATTTATAACAAACTACTTTCATCTGAGGGGTTTTCTCCATTTCATTAATTTATCAGAACGATATGTAAACATTTCAGTTCAATTTGAAATTAAGAATCCTAAAAAACAGCTAGACCGTTTACAATAATTCCGAATGAAGATTCTTGTGACTAAAAGTTCTCTCACCTGATAATGACACACTGGTTCTCACGATCAATCATCATGTTCCTGTACATGTTGTCGGCTAGAGCGTAGATATGAGGAGGGTTCTCATACTGAGCCTGAGAGATAGGGAGAGATGGAGAAAAGCAGATTCATTACATAATTTAGATTAAGGTTCATGTTAAGTATGGCGTGGGCTCATCTTTATAAATAAGCTACTGTGTAGCATATAAGTCAAAACACATTTAAACGACAAAACCAGAAGCTTGACGTGGAGCCTAGACCTCTGGTCAAGCGTGGTTAAGAACATAGACCTGTACATGCTGTTCTGTGGCAGTATAGCCAGGTGGCTGTAATGGGTAAAGCAGGTCTGCGCAGCTATTTTCCTGACTAAGAATGCAGCTGTTAAAAGCATTTGCACCACGCCTACACAGTTAAAAAAGCTCCTATTAAAATCATTACTCGAGCAATTACTGTTTACAGAAACCTCTAGGTATGGAACTACATAAAGAACTTTATGAGGACAGTTTTGATACAGATCACTGAGTTTAGAAAAATGTGCCTAATTAGTGTGTGTAGTGAATCAAAGTTACATGTGCTTTATCTATGGAACTAAATGTGAACAGTGTTGATCATACAACCATGAAGAAAATACTCACCGCGCCTTGGTACATCTCTATTTCTCTCTCCCCAAAGTAAGGCATTTGTTTGAAAGGGTTTATTGAGATGAGTACAGGACCGATGTATGTCTGCAGGTGAAGGTCAAGGCTCAAAACGTGGCAAGTAAAGTAAAGTTCACCCCAAAATTCAGATTCTGTAACGATTTACTCTCCCTCATGTCACACTTAACCTGCATGATCTAAATGGACTTTCACAATAGATGAACAGTCTGTGAGGTCTAAAATAGTTTGCATGGACAAAACAGTTAAAAACGTTCATCAAAATATCTTCTTTTGTATTCTGCAGAAGAATAACTTTCTGTCATTCAGTTTTGGAGTGACATGAGGGTGACTTAATAATTACAGAATGTTCACTTGTGGGTGGATTGTCCCTTTAACTACTTCTTTACAAAATGTGTCTTTCTCTGAGAATCTATTAGATTGAAAACTCTCTTTCCAAAAATTATTAGAGGTTTAGCATTCACAAAAAAAAGGAAAACCTCATGGCTGATTTGACTCATTGTGGTTGTTAATACTCAGAGGACATTCATAGAACTTTGGCTGATGAAAAATGTCCCGAGTGTGAATAATGGACTGGTGAAATCAGTGAAGAGTTATATGTGGCAGCAGTGAAGATTTTGGTTATTGGGTCAGAGCCTTATTAAGACGCCGTGGCTCTCCTCCAGATGCATTGAGAAGGTAACAGCCTGGATGTAAGTTACTCACTGCAAATAAAGGAAGTATTGAGCCTAACACACTGTGACCTCAGTTCCATACGCTGCTGACTGGAACACTTTGGTGTTTTTTCTATTTTCGGTCCACAATCACAGGACTGATTCAGGACCAAAATGGCCAGAGTCTGCTTAGACTCCATAAACCTAATAAAGTCAGAAAATAAAAAAAATACACTAGTGAGGATTTCATCAGAAATTGCACGTTTTATCAAGAGGTTCATTTTTAGTGCCAGTAATGTGTGACGAATTCGACATGAACCCTGCCAGGGGCACTGGGTTCATATTGAAGAGAGGTAAACCAGCATTCTTCGGCTGCTTTCAACAATCTGTTTTTGCAGAATCACACATACAGCCTTGATCAAGAATAATCCCTGCTACTGTGGGAAAATAGGACAACATGGATTTGGAAGTTATACCATTAAGTTCAAGAACAACCTTCGTCTAAAATGTAAGTGTTTAGTGAAGCTTTGGTTGAAATAAACCCAATCAAGATAAAATCTATACTCAAGTGGATGGAGTCCAAGAACAGTTTTCTAGTGAGTCACAGGAAAACATCCATCTGCAAAAGGGCCAGTTTTATATCAGATTGCGGTATTACCAACTTAGTAAGACTATGGATTTCTGATTTATTTACAGCTGGACAAGGATACAAAAATAAAGTCATCCATGTATCTCTTCTTGAGGTTTTCCACAATGGCGTCCTCATTGATCTTGGAGAGTAACACCATATCATCCACACCACTCTGCTTGACATTGTGGCTTTGCCAGTGGTACCGGTAGTCTCCCCGGCTCCCCTGTGAAAAGAAACACAAACAAGAAACTCTTGTTAGACTGTATACACACCCATTGCCTTTGTGTAGCAGGCTAACTGGCACAAACTATATTAGCATATCCGGTACTAGAGACTCTATAACTAGACTTATATTTGAAGATTGCATTATATATATTAATGCTGAAATACTTTCACTCAAATTTAACATACAGACACAACTGTAATCGCGCTTTTCCACTGCATGATACGGTTCGGTACGGTTAATTATTCGAGGGGTTTCCACTAGGTAAAGTACATGGTACTTTTTAAGTACCACCTCTGTTGAGGTTCCAGGTGAACTGTACTCTTACCTAAACGTGACGTGTACACTCTGCTGATCACTGATTGGCCGGAGAGAATAGTCATACCTGAGTCACTGAACTTGTGACACAAACACAACAGAACACTGCTCTGTTTGTATGAGCAGCTTTTTTCTCAATGAATGGTATGAGTTTTGGGTAGTAGTGAACCACAAGTGGTACCCTAGTAACAGCAATTAAGGTCACTAAAATTCTTCCAAAAAGTATGAGGATTACTCTGCTGAATAAAAACAAACAAACAAAAAAACATTCACTAAACTAAGCTTGTTTGTTAGTTTTAGTTGGTTTAAGATTGTCTTCCAGCTTGGCCAGACTGGGGTTTAGCTGGACAGCTACTTAAAAGTTGCTTATAAACACTCTGAAACCAACCTGATCAGACTGAGAGACCAGCTACGCAGCATTTTTAATGTTAAATGAAATAAATCTGAAATAAAATGTTAGAAGAAAAACTTAAATTAGAAATTAAAAGCAAATTAAAAGATTAAGTACTAAAATAACTAAAACTATAATGGGAATAATAATTAACTAAAGCTTTATAAATATAAAAATTATAAAAGCAAATACAATTTTTTATTAAAACTTAGGTACATTACTAAAATTAAAATTAAAACTGAAGGGGGAAAAAAAAGTGTTCAAATGTTCAAAATGTTAATAAATATCACAGTAGTATATGTTAATAATACTAAAATAACCAGTGAACCAGCTTAGGGTAGCTTAAATGCTTATTAATCATTAGGGTATGTATGAATTTCTCATTGATATTGTGAGTGATACATAATATATAGCACTATTAGCCATATTCAAGGTATCGTGAAAGCCCTATTAGGCCAAACTATCTGTTTGGTTGTACAGTGGCAGATGCGGGGTTAAGAAAGCAATTGCTTTTAATGTAACCAGGGACAGACACTCGCATTCAGTCCTGAACACTGATAAACACAGTACATCGCTGACAACAGTTAATGTCCAGTCAGCAAAATGACCACGTCCAATTCACCGCCCGCGGCACATTTAACACAGCTGGTTCTTTTTTCCACCGCAGCAGATGTTGATTTTGTTTTTCTAAACCGATGAAAAGTGCATGGTCAGGAGTCTCCCTAAAGCTCCCTGAGCACTTCAAACACTTCTTTTGATCTTCGCCTGATGGTCTCACCATTCCTCCTCTTCTCCCTTGTCCCCTTCTTTTACCTCTCCTCCTATTGGGCTTCCACTCTGGTCATGTTTTTGCACAGGTGTGTCTCCAGGGAGCTTGGGTAATTCATCATGGGATGCAAGTCAATGGCTTCTGGCTACCGTTCTGAGGTCACAATGGCCCGTGAGGAACCAGACCTTTCCTCAGAATGACACGAAGCCTGGAGCGCATTTGACAGGACATCAAAAGAAAAGGATACAAAGAGTGTGACTCATGAAAAGAGGGCAGATACAGAACGAGAGCCAGACAGACAGACAGTGAGTGTACCGCTTGGAGAGCACATGATCCAAACGCACTGCTGTTTTAAACATTTTGCTCTGTAATGTTCAATCATTAGTGCATTAGTCTGATTCGAAGGCCACATCTGTCCATTCTTTTCCTACAGCAGTTTTCCCAAGCTAAGGAATGCCATGACAATGATGTGAGGTAAACTGGAAAGACATTTAACAATTCTCAAAATTGTACGTTCCACAGTCTGAAAAATCTAGCAGGAAAGAAGAAGAACACCAAGTATGGCCGTTTTTTTTACCCTTCCTTGAAGGGCTAATTAACTATCCATCGTAAACAAGTGCAGTACCAGTTTGAGGTAAATTACAGGAAAATAAATAAACCTCAACACCATGACAACAATAACTAACCTTACCTGAACATTATTAGTAGTGGAGCTGGCTCAAAAACAACTGAGGAGGAAGGCAGCATCTTAAGCAAAACAGTAAACACTTCTTTCAGATCTTCACACACTGTTTTGTTTAGTTTATTCTTGTATATATTGCAGAGAGAGCATTCATTGTCCTGCACCTGTTTTTCTAATTCTATTGAACCCTTTCACAATGTTTGAATTCACATCACTGTCACACCATGAGACACATTCTTCATTCCCTGCACATGTTCCTTATAAACGAAGAGCCAAATCAGAGCTTCATAAAGAGCTGCAAAAACAAGATGCGAACACAATTACTTAAATGACACTTAAACAATAAAAATAAGAAGACAAAGAAGAAGAATGACATTTAACAGTTTGAAGTGCTCACTTGTATCATTTAATTTGATAACTACATTCCTACATCTGTTGTTGCTCCCTGGTGTTCAACTTTTCTAATTAGTAAACAATTCATTACATTGTAAAAATAAAGTTGTATTTAAAACCAAATTTACAGGAGTACGTTTTTTTCAAGATAGTGCTATTTCAGTCGTTCTATTTCCAAATTTCAGGTTCAGTTCAATGTGATACTAGCGTTTTCTCAGTTACTATTTGTGAAGCAATTTCTGAGTGAAAATTCACAGAAAGTTAATCAAAAAAACAATCGCAATGGATGAGCACAACACTGTAATTTTACTCTCTTCTTTCTGAAGAAGTCAAGGACCACACCTATACTCAAAGACTCAAAGTTCTGGACCACACAAAGTCAAGCAAGGAAGAAAACAACATCTCTGCTTTTAAAGAGCTATAGTTGGTCGGTCCCACTAGGCTTATTTAGGGATGAAAGTGTTCCGTTTTGTAAAGGAACACCGGAAACGACAGAAGCTTAAGTTCACTACACTTGTGCTGTGGTTCACCCAGGAACAGCAGGCATTATTTACACCACGACAAAAATGATACCCATCTGCACCATGCAAGGTCAAAATCCCAAACTCCATGGGAAGACATCAATCAGGATTTAAAATAAAAAGGCAATTAAATATATAAAACGCAACAACTTTATTAGAAACAGCGGGAATATGACAGCCTTGTAAATGCAGGAAACCCCAATATCTGTGTTAATCACCTAATTGATTGATTTACAGCTTAGTATGCAACTGTTGACCAAAAATATATGACAAGAACATTGCAACAACAAAGTTGTTGGTTTAGAGTGTTTATTTTAAAGTTTAAAGTTGATTTATTCAAACCAAAGTTTTCGGATATCTGCGATGCAAAATGGCACTAATTGGGTTTGTATGAAAGCGTGAGCATGTGGTAAACTTGGGGCATGACAATGTCTCAAAAGTCCTTCTGGGATGTTTGTATTTACCAGTTTGTACAAATCGTCATTATTATTATTGTAATTAATTGTCAGGTCTATTCAAATAATTTAGTTTGCAGTAAGATGGCAATGTCCCTTTACTACAAAAATACAACTTCTACACAAAGATGACAAAAAAAAAATTGCATCTTGTGTGTTTCTGCTTCATGTATTTTTTTTTATTTATGGGGGTGCTGCAAAAAATGATTCATTACATATTATATCATAATTGTACAATAATATCATGTTTTGTACATGCAAGTTAGCAATATATATATATATATATATATATAGAAAGTCAACAACTCAGGAATACAATCTTATTGTCATAAGAGTGCACCATGACATACTGCTTTGCCATGGATGATGGAGAAACAATAAATGGTGCAACTCACCATGCAGAATCAAGTAATCCAAATGACTGCAGGATAAATGAACACATTTGTTGTATTAATTGACTAAGGAGCAGCTGAGTCATCAGTGTAATGTAATTCTCCATACTTGTGAATGGCACATATGTGAATGGAGAGTATAGCACACTAAAAAATGAGGGAGGCTACAATCAGAGATGAGTACAAATACATGAAAATGTATTTAAAATACAAATACAAAATAGAATTACATTAGATTAAAAAAAAAAAAGACTTTCAAATGAAAAATACAAAAAAGTATGGATGCAGCCGATACTCCTGTACTCGTACTCGCAAAAAAAGCCCCGATACCACACAGTGTGTGAATATAGCTGTGTCCAAAAATAGAAACACAGAACTACAGAGAGTAGAATGGATATATTAGAGATAAATAATGAGATGAATATCTCACAGACATCACTGGAAAGTGTGTAGTTCGGTCGGATATTTCAAAAGTAATATGTATCAATATGGATATGGATATGTATCGGCAAGTACCAGAAATAAAAGTATGGGTATTGGACTCCGTGACGAGAGGGGCAGGACCAAAAGCCTTGAGTCCCACAAAGGAGCTCCTGAAGGATAAAAGGAGGAGTGACGAAAGTGCAAGACAAGAGAGGACCAGACCTGGATTTTATTTTTGTTTTGGTTGTGGCTATTTTAAGTTTTGCTTATTTAATTATTAAAATAGTTTCAGGTGTTCACCATTTCCCAGGCTCCTTCCCGACTTACGAACTTTGTTAAAGAGTCCTTCTAATAAAAAGTGGTAATGGTGCATCCGTACAAAAAAGTAATTTGTAATTCAAAAACGTATTTTAAATACATGTATCTGAAATACTTTCCATCCCTGGCTACAATAACACTAATCATCCCACTGGGTCTGGCTGGCATCACATATGAACACAAATGAAAATCTGCCCTTTATTTTACCCACTTATTATATGTGTGGCACTTTAATAAATGTCAGCAGCACCAGTCTTAGATCCATACTTACATGGCAGGCCGTTCCTTCATGCAAATACCATTGCCTTATATGGAGAGTGTGGAGCGGAGCACAGACTCAGGCACAGGAAAAGGCTGGGTTTGATTCAGTAAGGCGGCAATTTTTTTTACCTCCTTAAACAAACCTTTCCTTACAACCATCTGGATTTTACACAAAGGACCTGCATTCACCCATGGCATAGCTGAAGTGGGATCAAGTTAGCCCTAGTCTTTTATTTTGAAGTGACAAAGCAAGCCAAAATTACCCCAAATTATTTGGTATGCATCTCTATTCAAAGTATAATCAATTAATGAATACAATCACAAGGCACATTCTAGCGCACTTCAAAGTTGTAGCAATTTATTTTTTTATTAATTGAGCCCAATCCGTATTTGCCCTTATAAAAATGTACTAAATGGATTTGTAAGCATATAAGAGATGCTCGCATGCTGAGTCTTTTCTGACATCTGGGTCTTTACCAGGTCAGTAAGTCTCTTAGTCCTTTCCAATCAGTTCTTCAGAGCATAAACCTTGGCTCTCTGATGCATTATAATTGTTTGCATGATGATTAAAAAAAATAATAATAATAAATAAATAAAAATCAGCAATTGACAGTAGGGTGTCAATACTGATGGGAATTCCAGGGCAAAATGTAAAAGTGTATAATGGTATTTTCCCAGCAGGCAGTTGTGAAGCCCTTACAGTCTAAAAGGTTCCTGGAAAATGTCTGATAAAAATGATCCCAGCCTGGACTACTATGTACACAGTGTTGGCCTTCATTCTGATTGGTAGTAAACCCTGGGCACAGACACAACAGACTAGTAAATTCACCACTGTAATGTGCTGCAGAAAAACAGGCTTATCCATAACCAGACTGTAAACACTAATACTGAGTCACAACTGCTGAAAAAGCTCAATGCTTTAACATTACAGTGAGGTTTTCAAACTAAGTACAAGCCCAGAGATTAGACTAATCATAGGTGTGCAATACATTTAAACACATTACAAAATCATCATACCCTCATCACACTTGTAGACATGCCTTGTTTGTTCATTTGGGAAAACCCAGAAGAGCAGAGAGGGGTTTCTGGGTAAGAAATGGCAATGGAGGCAGTGCTGACTATAGCGTCCCTCCAGAGACAGCAAACACAGAGGGTTTGTGTAAACTGAGATAGGAGTGACTCTGAAACCTCTGGCTACCGCAGAGAAACTCTGCTCCAAAGTTTTCAAGCCCACCCATATTATTTCTACTCGCTTTTGAAGGCAGTGGAAAAGAATGTAGCACGTTCTGTCTGATGGGGAAGTCTGAACGCCATCGCTTTCCCCTGAAGTACACATAGAGATGGATTATGTTTAGATAAGGATTCCAAAAATGGCGCTGAAATACAAATAGTGCAGCTGATGAGACAAGGTGACAGTGATCATCATATATACGGCAGTTTTTAAACGCAGGATCGAGGGAGGATATAAACAGATCATTTCATTCATATAGTAACACTATCTTGTCGTAGGTTTATTGGTCATAGTCACATATTAACCAGGAGATGCATGGAAACAGGTGGTAATCCCTATTAATAAATATTTGTAAACAGACTTAGTTTATTTTCCTTCTAAATACTTGTATCTTTAATCTAAATACTTAGAGTATTTTCCTATTCATGTAAATTATAATAAAAGTTTCATTGACTTGTAATTTGTCTGAAATGCTGCACAGTGTAAGACAAATTGCAGACTATCAGAAGAAATTAGATGTATAGAGTACTTGTTTTAAAATTTTCTAATTTTCTCTGTGAGTGTGAAGGTAAATCTGGGTGGCCTTGGATTGTAAACTGTAGCTAGACAAAGTACATATGCTTCTTTAATAAGGTTTGTTTTTCCTAAGTAAATTATACATATCCAGTTTTCAATGCTGGCCAAAAAAAATTATTTCTCAGAGTAAACATGATTATACGTCATCTAATCCTGTTTGCTTTGAGCAAATTCAAGCCATCATTTGCAAACCGGCCACCTGTCCTGCCACAAGCCACTACACAACAACATCACCACCTCAGAGAAACACTGTACTTTTGCATTTCGAAACATTTCTTGCTACAAGAAAAGCAACTAGCTGATCAGTTTACAACAAAAACAAATCAATAAATAAGAATAAAGCTAAATAAATTTCACATATTTTAACTGGCTATCGAAAATGTAATAAATACGGTTGCCCACGCAACCTTTATATTCTGCTTAGAAGCAGTCATAGATTATGGCTCCACTAACTGTCTGCTTTTAAAAGATGTATGAAAAAAGGTCTTCCCAGAACACACAGATGCACACCGATGAATACATAAAAAGCCTGAGACTATGTTCATGGGGCAGATTTATGGTTATGTGGTGTACTTTGTACCTTTTAAAAAGGTGCAATTTCTCAAAGTATAAACACACAGAGATCAGGCTTGTACAGTGTTTAATATCACACACAAAAACAAGCAGATAATGACCATTTCATGAAGCTTCCTGTGTACAAAAACAAATGCCACATCATAATTTGGGTTAAATTAAATAGTGTCTCAAAGAAGAAGCTGACTGGGAAATAAAAGTAATAATAATTCCTGTTTAGTCCTTCTACAGCGCACCTTACATGAATATTTGTTTTAAGAGACAAACTCTTAAAGGGACAGATCACCTTACGCAGTCTCATGTTGTTCCAAACATGTCTTTGTTCTGTGGAACAGAAGAGGACATTTTGAAAATGTCTCAAAATCTCTATGGGAGCCAGAGTTGTATGAACCTCACGGACTTCCAAAATATGTTCTTTTATGATCCGCAGCAGAAATAAAATGTCATATACCTTTGGGACAACATGAGGGTGAGTAACTGAACAATTTTTTTTTTTTTTGGCTGAACGATCCTTTTGAGTGCTGTAGTCATGAAGCCTACTGTACTACAAGTGCTCTGGTACATAAATAACTTCTGCCTCATAAAACTGTCCTGTCTAAACAAATTTTCCACAGATACAACACAACATAAGGGGCCACATTACCAGCCCACATGAGAAGCCTGTAATGAGGGCATTAATCAAAGTCAGGCATATGTGGGAACTTGATTAAACACAACAGCGAAGCCCAAGTCCCCTCTAGCTATTTCTTGCTCTATATTTTGAGCTGATCTTTAAGGATTGAGATCCCTGACTGAACAACACCCTCGAGCACACCTACATAACAATGAGGAGAATGTGATCGTCTGCCATATAGACAGGGAATGGAAGAGCCAGTCGGACAGGTCTATGGTGGTGGTATTTATCGACGTCATACTTTCAAGCTGATATAACATCAGTACAGTTCTAGCGTCTAGTGTAATTGTAGAGACAGGGTGGACAAAGCGGGAAGCTTCATTGTGGTCAGGCCTGTGTGTGAGTTCCCAGTGATGGCAGAGTCAGGGAAGAGAAACAGAACCAGCTCAGAATGTTATTCTTACTCATATCCAACAGGAAATGGAAGCTGGCAAGTGATGAGAACAGATCCTCCAAGTTCCCAACTGAGTAATGGTTCTGATCAGAAACAGCAAACGGAGGTCTTGCATTAGTGCCGCTTCCAAGCACACAGCTTTATCACTCTGATAGGGAGACAGCTTAACATTATTTAATTACTGAGATTAAGAAATTAGATTGTTGTGGATTGTTGTTTTTGTGAATTGTTGGCCTTCTGGAAAGTATGTTCATTTACTGTACATGTACTTTAATGTTGTTTTAATTACTGCCTCAATTCAGCGTGGCATTGAGGTGATCAGTTTGTGGTACTGCTGAGGTGGTATGGAAACCCAGGTTTCTTTGACAGTGGACTTTCTTTGACAGTGGCCTTGGGGAAGGCATGGCCTAGTGGTTAGAGAGTTTGGCTCTTAACCCTCAGGTTGTGGGTTTGAGTCACAGGCCGGCAATCCACGACTGAGGTGCCCTTGAGCAAGGCACTGAACCCCTAACTGCTCCCCGTGTGCCGCTGTATAAATGGCTGCCCACTGCTCCGGGTGTGTGTTCACAGTGTGTGTGTGTGATCATTGCGGTGTGTGTGCACTAGTATGGGTATGGGTCACCATACTTGGCTGTATATCAAGTCACTTTTTCAGCTCATCTGCATTTTTTGGTCTCTTGTTTCTCATCTTCTTCTTGACAATAGCCCATAAATTTTCTAGGGGATTCAGGTCTGGTGAGTTTGCTGGCCAGTAAAGCACACCAACACCATGGTAATTTAACCAACTTTTGGTGCTTTTGGCAAATCCTGCTGGAAAATGAAATCAGCATCTTCAAAAAGCTGATCAGCAGAACGAAGCATATAAGCAAATAAGTGCTCCAAAATTTCTTGGTAAACGGGTGCAGTGACTTGGACCAACACCAGCAGATGACATTGCACCCCAAATCATAACGGACTGTGGAAACTTAACACTGGACTTCAAGCAACTTGTGCTATGAGCTTCTCCACCCTTCCTCTAGACTCTAGGACCTTGGTTTCCAAATGAAATACAAAACTTGCTCCCATCTGAAAAGAGGACTTTGGACCACTGGGAAACAGTCCAGTTCTTCTTCTCCTTAGCCCAGGTAAGACGGCTCTGATATTGTCTGTGGTTCAGGAGTGGCTTAACTAGAGGAATACAACAACTGTAGGCAAATTCCTTGACACATCTGTATGCCTTGACCCCAGTCTCAGTCCATTCCTTGTGAAGTTCCCTCAAATTCTTCAATCGATTTTTCATGACAATCCTCATAAGGCTGCAGTTCTCTCGGTTTGTTGTGCATTTTTTTCATCCACAGTTTTTCCTTCCACTCAACTTTCTGTTAACATGCTTAGATACAGCACTCTGTGAACAGCCAGCTTCTTTGGTAATGAATGTTTGTGGCTTGCCCTCCTTGTGAAGGGTTTCAATGATTGTCTTCTGGACAACTGTCAGATCAGCAGTCTTCCTCATGATCGTGTAGCCTGAACCAAACTGAGAGACCATTTTGAAGGCTCAGGAAACCATTGCAGTTGTTTTGAGTTGATTAGCTGATTGGCATGTCCCCATATTCTAATTTGTTGAGATGGTAAATTGGTGGATTTGTTAAACGTGAACCAAAATCATTACAATTAAAAGAACCAAAAGACTTAAACTATTTCAGTCTGTGTGCACTGAATTTATTTAATACACAAGTTTCACAATTTGAGTTTATTTATTATAATTATCTAAAAAAATTATTTAGGCTGAAGGTGATGATTTACAGCTTAAATTCTTATATTTAATCCAAAAATAATTATAAAACTTACTTGTATATATATTTAGAATTATTTTCTACTAGTAAAATATGAGTTACTTGGAGCTGTGAGTACATAATAATAACAATAAATAAATACAATACAATAAATAAAGCTCTCTCAAACCTCTCGTTATAACATTGACATATTTGTTTGTTCTGATCAGGAGAGGCCAATTCACCACCAAAATATTGAAATAAATCATTTTTTTAAATGCCTACATCAGTGAAAAACTGTTTATTTACTTATTTACTATTTACAAACATAATTTACTGCATAGTTGAAAGTGTTTTTTTTTTTTTTGTCAAATCATTAAAAACTGCTAACCAATCAAAATAAGCAAAAAATAAAAAATAAATACTGAATACAACTAAAATACAATATTAGCAGCAGATTTATCTGACCGTGGCAGATTGGATCTCAGTTAAAAAAAGGGCAAAGTAAATCATACTTCCTCTGGTAAATGGCACCGGATGAATGTTGTTAGCCTCATGCACTGTGTATAACGTTGAGATGACCAAGATGATTATGTGGCAGATTAAAGTCCTGTTCACACTGACAATGAAGAAATCATCATGAAAAAAGGTCTAATTGTTTCTAACAAGCATGTTTATTCAGCTGAAATATTAAACTTCAGGCTATTTGGCAGCATGTCACTGTCTTCACACCCATTGGTTGATTTTTCATTGCATCACTCGTTTGCATAAAGCTTTGAAAATTCCTATCTTCGTCAGTTATAGTCATTTAGGTGCTTTGACTTGACAACTGAGTGAAAGGGAAATATTCGTAGAATTATTTCAACGATCTCGGAACATTCAGATGGCTTATCCACCTGAATTCAGAGCATAGTTCCCCATCACTAACAAAGCATATGCAAATACATGAAGAGGATACAGACTGATAATGTCAGTGAACAAACTTTTCACAGGCTGGGTTCAAAAAGTCACGGTCAGTTTTAGCTCAACAGTGTTTCTGTTTATCTGCAAAACTGACCCTGACTCTAGAGGCAACGAATTGAGGCAACACTGTAGTGATATTTGGGCTAGAAAGGGGTGACATGAAGGTAAAACGTGTGAACTTCTCCCCCAAAAAGAAAAACATGGAAAATGAAAAGTGGAACTACTTTTTTCCTCATGACCTCTGTCCTTAAGACAGGAATGAGAGTGGCAACATAAAACAATAGCCTTTTAAACCGAGCACTGTTATGATCCTGCCTCTGATGTTCTCACTTGCTTTTACCTCTGGTTTGTGGGAATATTTGACCACGAGTCATTCTGTAGCCCTGAATAGAGTTTGATGAGTAAACACAGCCTAGTCATTATGTACCTTTTGTACAGAACCCGCATTTTTATTAACAAATGCAACCAAAATATATAACATGAACATTTATCTGAAATCTGCACATTCTGTACATTCACAACATAACACACAATCACACACACACACACACACACACACATACATGACAACAGTCAACATATTCACGAACGTTAAGATATAACCAACTGTGTTTACTAATTAGGATGTTTGCCAAGACAAGCATTTTGATGTAGGCTAATTTTTTCTGTATTTGTTCGTCCAAGCACAAAAAGAAGCGAAAAAGAGAACTCCATTAAGTATTTGCACGCTGGATGTGTACACAGAAAATTTCTCACGCAATCCGCAACAGTTCCGTAAACTGTCCCAAGCTTCTTTTACACTCATCCTGACACCTGGGCCTTGGGGCAGTCCTTATTATTGTGACTTGACAGGTGTGACTGAACAAGAATGCACGTGTTGGCATTTGAAATAATTGTTTTCTATCTTATATTTAAAAATGTAATTTATTCCTGTGATGCTGTTATGGTTCTGTGTGCTATACAAGCATGCGGCAAAGGAGTAATCGAAGAAACAGTCTCTTAATTATAAAATCCACCGGAAATAAGAACAAGGAGTCCAGAAGCAGGAAGTAGCACAAAACACAATAGAACAAAACAATAACCGGCAAAGGAGTGAACGGAACAGGGGAAACGAGCACAGGTGAACAGAATAACATAATCAAGTTTACGCGGGGAAACTTGGTCAAAGGAACTAAACAGGACAGGAGAACAGGAACAGGGAAAGGCCATAACCGTTACAGATGCAAAGCTGAATTCTCAGCCCGTCATTACTCCTGTTTTCAGTGTCACAAGATCCTTCAGAAATCATTCTTATATGCATTCTAATATTTTTTATTATTAGCAATGTTAAAGACAGTTGTGCTGCTTATTTTTTGTGTGGAAATCATGATATTTTTGATGAATTTAAAGTATAAAGAACAGTATTTATTTAAATTAAAATAGATTTATTTAAATAAGTATTTTTAATGCATCCTTGCTGAAAGTATTCATTTCTAATAATAATAATAATAATAATAATAATAATAATAATATATAGGTGGCTTATAATAGCAAAATTCTCTAACAAAATTATGATCTCCAGGAAGTGACTAACTTGATATCAGTAGGAACAACCATCCAAAGAATTACCACAAAGACAAATTAGCCAGATCGACATATGGTGCACATCACAATGAAAAGGCCGATAGAGAATTTTTTTAATTAAGGCTTCATTTTAGTCCAAATGATGTTTTCATTCATCTTTTTAAACTAGCATAGTAAACAAATCATATAAATCTTAACTTAAACACATCAGTGGATATTATCTTTTATATACAAGCTACTGGGGTGATCTTCTAGATTGGATGTTTTTAATAAGCACAGTTCAGCGTAGTTCAGAACCAACAATAAAACAGCATCTAGCTGATATTGAGAGAAAATAATTGCCATGCCTGGAAATATATACAAACTGTATGTTACACAAAAATACTGACTAATAGGGACTACAGATTTCAGCCATCTTACTAGACATTTCTCTTATTTGGGCAAGGGTTGCTGACTCTTTCAAAAAGAGTCTGGATTCCTCAGCAATCCTGTGGCGGTGTGACATAGAGGCTTTGAATAGGGGGATGTTACTCAGCATGTACCGCCCATCTGCAGCTTCTAATGCAAAACATATGCTGCCATACTGACCTACTATTCAGCATCTGGCAGAGAAAAAAAAAAGGAAAAGAGGAGTAAAAAAAGAAAGTTAACAAAGCTACCATCCTACCAGATACAGCTTAACCTGTAAAACCACTTCTGAAATACTGTATGGAGACCAATTACACTGGACCAAGATACACCAAACAATGGTGAGGAGACGAGCAAGATATTGACTTGATATCTTTCTTTTAAAACAAAGAGGCCACAAAAGCTCTTCTCTACAGTGTTGAAATAAATAATGAACAAAGTGTTCAGTGTGTTTGGCCTGAAAATATCATGGGCATTATGGGCAAAAATGCCCTCATACTACATAGACAAATCTTTATGAATTAGTTTTCTAAGTAGAGTAGTTGAGGCATATTGGTAACTGAGTGACATATTACATAATCAGCCTAAATTTCAGCTCTTGCACAGCTGGTATACATCATAGAATTGGGCAATGTTGTGTAACAGACATTACCTCTAGTTCATATTTCAGAAATCATTTAATTTCCTTTAAGCTGTCATGACCAAAATTAGTAGAATCATCAAGGATACTCTGACGTAAAACTGCAGTCAAAACAAAAACAGCTCACAATTCTGCCTGTTACTTCCATAGATAGACACTGGGAGGTCACACTGAGTGTGACATTCTGTCATAAGATAGATGGGGTTGGTTTTAGCCTAATTTATAGAAGCCTTCAACAATGTCTTAATGGATCACTTATGATATCTGTGATATTGTCACCACATGACCACAGTTAAACACAAGTCTGATTATTCTTTGCAGAAAAAAAACTTTATCAAGACCAAATGATAATATTGCAATACATACTAAATACCAGACAGCATGGATCATCTACAAAAAAGGGTTTGTCCCATATGCATAAAGCCCAAGGGAAAACTAGTTCCACCGGCTGCGTGGCTTGCAGAGAATGTCTCTGTGTGTACTGAAGAGACAGCTGAACTGGATTTACTTGTTTTTCACCTGATCTGTACCTGTTCTTCACCAAGCTGACAGGCTGAAAAAGACACTGAATGTGAGACAAGCAGAGTCTGTGAAAGCATCCTAACATGGGATCCAAGGATCATACAAAGCCGAAAACAATCAAGCGTAACAGAAGCCTTTTGCTCCTATTGCTTGAGGAGCTATGAAAAAACACTGTCGCTTTCCACCATAACAAGAGGAAATGGTCTCATTGTGGACACATGCATAAGTACACACAATTATTCAAATCAGAACCCAGCCCATCCTTACGGGAATGTAAGGAAGTAAGTTTCACATGCGACTACACCTACTTGCATCTCTGTGTGTTCTGTAGCCACAGACACTGTTTGTAACTTAGTTTCCCACTATTACATAAAAGACTAAGCCAGGTTGGAAAGACAGAGTATGTTAATGATGAGTGAAAAATTATTGCAAATGTGTCTAACAGAAACACTGATCTGGGAAAGTGGAAACACAATGGTTATCTATCTGACTCAAGCCTGGACAAACACATAGTGCTAAAAATAGCAGAAGACTAGGTTGCAACCATAACCTGTTCAGGAACGGCTGAGAATTAGAGACTGGTTCTATCAAAGTGAACAAGAGATGGAGGGCAAACAATAGCTGAATATGACACCCAGCCGGAGCTGTTAGACCAGCCACTACATTAATATGTTTATAATAACAACGAGGCCATAGAATAACTAAAAACGTTCACAGGGTGAATGTACATACACAAATCCATGGTAAATTTACATTTATGTAATAAATAGCCTATTGAATGAAAAAAAAGTTTAGTACTTGTTTTGACCAAATAAAAAATTAATAATTTATGATACCAATTACATATATTAGTATCCTATACGACTCAGTGAATGGTCACATCCACACACACACACACACACACACACACACACAGCATGTCTATAAGGATGCTGAAAACAGGAGCGGTGTCTCTTGTGTTTATCTCTGTCGTACGTGACCTGTGGGAAGTACATTTTCACTCACCATGTTTATTCGTTTATCACAGCGCAGCCGATCTTCTGATATAATCCGTTCTGTAACTGGTTATTAAAATAAAATAAGCCTAATAAAAGTGTCTGGGTGATGTCACAGTCTCGTTTATCCTCTGGTGCTGTTAAATGTCTCTTTAGGACCAGTGTCGCCGCTCCATAATAGTGTACACCGCGCCGGTAAACCGCTCAAGCGCACTGACTGTGCTGCAGCGAGCGTCTGCTCTACAAAGTTAAACTTTGTGGCCGCTGGCTGACGGAATCAAACAGGAATAACAACCCATAAATGGAGAGTTTCGTTTGGCCAATGGGAGTGCCGCTCGGCACGTCATTCCGAAGGGTATCCCACCAAATGATTTCGGGTGTATTAAAGCGCGTCCTGTATGCGCACAGAGCTGCGTAAAATATATTACTATATCACTGTACTGAACAATAAAACCCAGAGTATATTTCACTTTTCAGGAGTACGCGAGGCACAGTGTTCACTTTATTTTATCAGTGTTTTCGATTGTGAAGTACCTATATGTTAAATTATATTATATTCTTCTTCAAAAAAAAAAAAAAAATCAATCAATCAATAAATAAGATGCTTTTTTTTGGATCCCAGATTATTAATGAAAGATCGTTTTTATATTTTGTTTAATATTTTTTGAAAATTTTTATATTATTCTAAATTATATTTATAGAATTTATCATCATCCTCATCATTATTGTAGATTATTTTTTAACTTAAAATCCAAGTTCATCATGCAATGTCGATTTATATTTTCAATATTTTTGTTCTATATTTATATTATTTTTTATTATAGTTTCAACCTGTCCAACATTACAATCATATAGCATTTTATCATTGTATTTGAGAAAGGTATACTGAGTGAAGGAGAAGAGTATTTTCATCTTGTGACTGTAAGGGGCAGTCGTGACCTTACTGAGACTCTGCATGCAAGATTACAGTCTTTCCAGCAGGTGGAGCCATTAGTCCGTTAAAAACACTCCAGCTAAACTATACATAATATTGAAAACGGTCTATATATTTAACATTTTAAAGAAACATTTAAATAGTGGACTTATAAAGCGTTTTCTCTGCAATCGAATATTTAAAATTCTAACAGCCAAAATTCTAACTCATATAAACAATTAAATATACGTGTTAAAACAATTAATATATTTAGGATATTATAAACAATATGAAACAAAACGCTCCAATGGTCCACAGGGCTCGCCATTGCTCACTCCTCCTCCTGTTTTTTTTTTTTTTTTGTGGTCCAGAGCTCAAGCACGCTGCACCTCCCCACTCCTCCTTTAATAAACATGGCTGAACTGAAAACGGACGGTGGATTTTAGGACTGCACCCGTCTGCTGCAGCACCAGCACAGTACTCGCACACACTCACACTGTTGATTCACACAAGAAGACTCAGCATGAGCTGAATGTTTACAGCGCGGAGCCAAAGCAGCGAAAGTTTGAGTGTGACAGCCGCTAACGAAGAGACTTGAGCGGGACGGACCAGCTCCAGCTGAGATACTACTGCATGCAAAGCGTAGACTAAATACTGCTTTTGCATTTATGGAAACTATGCGTGTCTACTGAAGAAACCCTGGATTTATTGCTCTGAAGTAGCCTAAGACAGTCTGGCTTACATTTGAAAGAGGTTTAAGCTGCTCTTATATGGATTCACAGTTCACATTTTTGTTGTATTGCCCCGTTTAAATGATGTTCTCCGGTAAACAAACGAAGCCGACTTTTAAGTCTTATCTTCCTCCACTTCAGGTGAGTGAGACACTAACATTAAACTATTCTGCACTTGTGTAAGTATGTTAAGGAAACTCTGTCACCTCATGTTTGACATCTGGACGACTTTTAAGCCTTCACTGGGTTTGATAGTGGTATCCTTCGTAACTCTCAGGTGTGTCAGGGTTTACTGGACCACAGCACTACATGAAGATGGGGCAGGATTCCCTGCTTTAAGAACAATGTGCATTTACTTTTAACTTGTAACATATTTAGATCTTAATTTAACATGTGCAGGATGATGATGATTATTCATCAGCCAGTGTGTTATTAATAAAGTAAATGAATCTGACATGTACAAATTACTCATGGAAGTTTTGGATAATGACCCCAAGAATTATAATTGTTACTTTAAAAAAGAAAAGAAAAGAAAAGAAAAAAACATTACATCACTAGAAAGACATGCTAACCCAAAGATTCTAATTTATCTTTTCATTTCAAAATAAAACAATAGTTTTTACTCCACAAATCTAAAAACATTTGTCAAATTCTTCATTAAGAAATAACAAAACAAAACAAAACGTTGATATTCAATACATAGATAACTATTTTTCAGAGAAACAAAATTAGATCAGTTAACTGTTTTGACGGGAACCTTTGTTTATATGAACAAATGCTGATATTCAGTACAAATGACAAAATGAAGAAGAGCGTAGCCACTCATTAAATGAGTTGAAGTGAGATTCTGTGCCATGTGGTCAAGAGAAACATGTAAGTGTAAAGATCTAGGTCTTGCATGCCTGCAACAGGTCAGGTGACTTTTAAGTGTTCTTAATGTTTCACACAGACTGACTTGAAGAAAAGTCCTCAACTGCCCATCAAGAAGCTAGAAGCAAAACTTCTACCAGGTAAGAGACTTTCAGAAGCATTCACTCTGGAAAGAAAGAAAGATGAATCAGTTCACATGACAAGCAACTCCTAAAGGTCTCAGGGATGGGGTGGTGTGGCTTAGTAGGTGAAGATTTGGTCTGGTAATTGAATGTTTGTAGGTTCAAACCCCCATGGCCTATTTCACAAAACTGGTTTCAGTGGCTACTCAGATAAGTTGGAGTTTAAATTGGGCAAATTCAGTTTTTTTCAGGTTCGAGAAGATCGATTGGTTTTACTTGTGCGAGTTGTCACCATAAGATCAGCTGTAAGACAAATGACAAATAACTGATGCAGTAAAAGTCACTCACTGTATTTCTTCCTCAGAATTAAAGCAGTTTACAGGTAAAGCAATTATGAAGCGCATAGCCACTCATTAAATGTTTTGAAATTAGTTAATTAATTTATTACACATAAGCAATTTTCACCACATTTTTTAAAATATAAAGACATTGCATTTACATTTATTAATTTATAATATATAAAGCTTTTGAAAGCTTTTGTGGCAGCAGCAGTATATTTTCTCCCTTATAGATCCATTTAAATTCATGATATTTTCAACGATTTCTTAATCTTCAGAAGAGAATGGAATTGCGCTGACTCTCTCAGAGGAATTGAATCAAGCTGGTGCTCTCCATGCGAACGCTTGCAGATGCCAAACTTCAAAGTTGCTCATCCGCCAAAGTTAATCATAAACTCTGGATCAAACCCTGACCTGACTGTGACATTTATAACAAGTTTTCTGAACCCGCTGAATCTGATCGAAGCCGGCTGGTATTTGTTTAGTTTCAGCAACTCTATGCTTACTTGTTCAACTAGCTAAGTGTAGCATTGCTAGACTATAATATAGTTACTAATTGCATTGTAGGATTGCTTTTGTAAATTATACATTTAATCATTTTAGATCAAAAAGCCTCTATTAAATGAAGACTAATGTAACTTTAACAATTTGGTGGTTCTTGTTTCCACCCCCCCCACCCTGCTGTTCAATCTGCCACATTTTGGGACATTATCAATCAACAGAAGGCTGCCTGTTAGTTTCCATAGCAATCAGTTGGCTTTTGCCCTTTTCTCTAATTTTACCATTGCACCACCAATCATCTTCAGCTATTGTGAGTTTTTTTTTTATTTGGCAGGAGAGAAGTGTTTGTGACAGCGAGAGAGAGAGAGAGAAACAGAAATGATGTAGCGGACATCTTGAGTAATCAGTTGAAAATGATATTCACAGAGGTCCTTCCTGTATACAGAACAGTATCTTATCCAGCCTGTTTCCTGCACTTGTGCAGCCTCTGAATTTTTAATGCGTGGCCTTGCATGAAGAGCCTGTGATCTGCCATGGTTTGTTGTGTTTGGGTTTTGATGCCAACTGAAGTGTTTACAGAAGGTCTACAATGCAGCTTCCTCTAGACGGCATTTTAATGCCACACTTCCTGATTTGTGAGATTCTTTGAAAAATCAGTGACTCTCTCTCATGTTGAATCAAACATGTATATTTGTCTGTCTTCTGTGGAACTTAAAAAAAAAAAAAAATGCACCGGTTGCTATTCTAGGGATTGGAGCTACTTCAAAAAATGATGCTAAGTCACCATAAATGTGGCATAAGAAGATGGACATTATGTCTTATTCTCTATATTCCATGTGTTCTAAATCCATACAATAGCTTTGAGTGAGAAACAGACTAGAATTTAAGTTATTACTCACTCATAATCTTTTTTTAAAATGAGAATAGCTGTGACCAGCATTATGGACCATATCACTCCATTCGTGACTGAAACATTGAGGCTACTCATACATTCATCCGGACATATTTGAGAACAGTGCTTTCATTTCAAAACATTGTTTGTCCACAGTAGCATTTTCAAGTGTTTTCCAAATTGTCCTCGTCTAATACCTCAGTTTTCACAGTCCACACTACAATGCCAAAACTGCATTTTCAACTTCATGCACGTTTCAAAACGCTTTGGGATTAATGTAGATTTAGCCTCAGACCAGTTTTGTGAATTTGATTAATTAATCCATTAAAAGATCTCACTCAAAAGAATGATTTATTTACAAAAAAAGCTATAAACACAAATCATAAACCTCTCTTATGATTCTTTTCTTGTGTTTTTACTTTTTTTGAAGCTTTCTGAATTCTTCGTAATTGCATGGAAAAGAGTGAACAGTGCATGGTGTCTTCCATGGAAGAAAGTCATGTTGGTTTTGAACAACATGAGAGTGAGTAAAAAATGAAAGATTTTCCTAATTTTGGGTTAACGATCCCTTTAAAATCAGCTCTTGTGCAGAATGCAAAAATGTGTTGCTTCTATGGCAACATTGAGAAAATGTACCTTTTCATTTACATTTAATAATTTAGCAGACGCTTACAGAAGAGGACGATGGAAGCTATTAAACCAACAAAAGCGCAACGATATGACAGTGCTGTGGCAAGTCACAGTTTGTCTAACAAATTACACATAGCAAAGTTTTTCTGATGAATAATTATTAAAGGAAAAGAATAGAATGAAAGTGTTAGTATTCATTTGCATTTACATTTTTGTAAATGGCTAAAGACTCAGGTTGTGTTCGGCACGCATTCCACCAGCTTGGTACAGTGAAGGTATAGGTCTGTGGAAGTAGTCTCTCTTTGCAGAAGGCGAGCTTCTGAAGTCTGAGTCTGAAGTAGTTGAGGTTCTGGAGAGCAGAGCTAGTGGTTGATCTGTAGGCAAACACAGACTGATAAATTGATAAAGCAACTAATTTCACTCATTTCCTCTGTTTATTTAACGCATTCAAAACTAGTTTGATGTTTGCTAAATCAAGAGGTTAGTGTCATGACACCATGTCTGTAGGAGATTTGGTTTTGTCCCATCGTGGTTTTAAAAATGTGATCTATTATTATACCTGTTCCTGTAAATGCCATTGACAAGCACTCTTGAATAGTGTACCACTACCCATCTACTTTTAATCCTAATGTCCTTGTTCTTCATGTTCTGGCAGGTAGTTTCAGTCAAATAACTGCGAGGCTTTGCCCTTTGTTCTGTCTTAACTTTCTAACTCATGCAATGGCAGATCAGATATTTTCAAGCCATTAACAGAGGTCCTAATGCAACCTGAGAGTTTCTCTGTTCCTAGAAGTGTTGGGAAGCAAATAGAAAGGCGACTTAGTGCTGTGGTGTCTGGAGAAGGAATCTGTGTTTAGGAGTTCACTCCTTATAATTAAGCCACATAACATGGTCCTTCCCTTTTCCAAAATAGATGTGCTGTGCACTTTTTAGTTCCTCATCTGAAATTAAAACAAAACCTCCCTTGTCACTGTATTTTGTGGACTGTGCTGATAGTAGGGTGTCACACGGTGTGGTGAAGTTATTGCAGAGGTTTGAATACTCTTGCTAGTGTACACCAATGTACATTAGAATATCAAAGGAAGGGTTCCCTTACAAGCTTCTTATTGCCTGGTTTAATATGGCTATTTTATTTCCAGAACCAGCACAAGTTGACTAAGCAGATGCTACCATTCAGATTCTGTAAAAATAAAAAAATAAAATGTGTGTTTAAAAGAAATTAATTACTTTTATTCAGCAAGGCAGCAAGGACATGATAAGTTGATCCAAAGTGACAGTAAAGACATTTATAATGTTACAAAAAATTGTTAAAACAAAATGCTGTAAAATGCAAAACATCATGGAAAAAAGATAATTCCACGAAAATATTAGGCCGCACAGCTGTTTTCAAAATTTATGCTTTTTTTTATGACCAAAATCAGCATATTAGAATGATTTCTGAAGTAATGACTGCTGAAAATTCAGCTTTGCATCACAGGAATAAAATACATTTTAAAATAAATTTAAATAGAGAACAGTTATTTTGGATAAAATAAAAACCTAAAAAGAAAAAATCTTACCTTCCTTGACCTTTTAAAGAGTAGTGTTACTGGTTGATCTATCTATAGGCTAACTGTGGACACAAATATAACGCTTGCGGTCAGATGAACTGGGTTGTCAGTTTGGCAGTGTGTGACAAACATCTTTAAGATTTTGAGACCACAATATCACTTTTTCAATATCAAATAAGTTTGTTTATTTTTCACTCACTCTCATTTGTTGAACTACAATAAATTGCAGATTTAAAAACATTTATACATATATAAAAATGTTAGCAATTTCTGTATCCCATTAAATGTACATGTATGAAAAATAGATATTCAGGAATATTGGATTTTTATGTTTGCAGACATGTAAAGAAAATAGATACATAGAGACATTTGTCTTTGTCATACTCTGAGGATGGTTTTAGTTGTGTCTTTGGTGACATTTTAGTAGAATGTATCCATTCAGATTGACCTCCTACTACTGCTCCATTTAAACCTCTCCAGCACTCCTTACACACATACGGAGGCCCAGTGATGCCTAGTCATCTCAACAGAACATGGCCGTTGTCTCATGAATGGTGTTCTTTTACAAACACATGCACGTCTTGCAAAATTTCCAAATCCCTGGTAGCCCTTCGACCACTCTTCAGATTTTGGTATAGACTGAGATGAATTTAGCTAGCCCAAATATGAAAGAAAATGTCTAAGTAGTCAAAAAATAAATAATTAAATTCAAAATAAAAATATCAAGGAATTAATTTTATTTCACTATTTACAGGGTATCTGCAGGATAAAAAAAAAATCAAATTAAGGCTTTTTAAGAGCCTTTTAAGAACTGCACAAATAAAATGAATATATGAGCGGGCTAGGGCAATGTCTATGATAACATTAAACAGCAAATTACATGATTTCCAGTTCAGATAAAGCTTTTCACAAAAACAAAAAACCCTATTAAATGATAAACATCACATTCCAGCATTTTAAGAAAAGGGATGAGTCAAATCAGCATATAAATTATTACATATATATTGTGTCTTCATTGTTTACATTTTTAGAAGGCACATTAGCTTCTTTCTCATTTACAACACTGCATGTTTGCTGCATAAAAATATTAGCTGATTTTCGCTGTGTTCTAAGCAAAAACAGGAGACGGGCTTATTCGAAAATGCAAACCACTGATCTGCAAATGATTTTTCTGCTAATATGTGGGGCTTTTGAAACAACAGAATAGTTGTTATAGTGGTTTCCCCAGTACCGGCTGGACACAAAGTAGCGCTGTGCTCATAAGTGCTGCTTTATCGATGGGGAGCTGCAGCCTGGAGCAATGGACAGGTGAATCGGTACAACACAAACTACCCCACACCCTGACAGACAGCTTTGCCGACCAATCATTGAGACCTTTGACCACGCCCATTGCTCCAGCCTGCAATTATCCCTACTTTGCTTTATCAGGCTTTAAAGGAAAGATGAAATGAAAATGCCATCAACACTTTTCTGAAGACAGTCGTTTCCCTTCAGATATGCATTCATATAAAACACCCGCACTGTGTTTTGACTTTAAAACATGGAGCGCACGGAGGAGTTTTCTTCCATGAAATCACAGCCTTTTGAAGTTTTATCATATTAAACTGTATTGCTATTCTTGTCTTTCCATCCCTAAATGGAAGAAATCTTGAAGTTATAATTAAGACTTTTCTTATACCAAATTTAAAGGTGCTGTATGTAAGTTTTTTACTCTACTATAGCATAAAAATACCATATGTTTGCAGATATTTAAGAAACATGCTTAGTTAATACACTTGTTTATCTGAAAAACAATGCTACAGTGTGTTATTCACCTTTAAAAATGTGCGTTCCGTGCTGGAATGTCAGTCTCTATTTTGGTTTGTGAAACCCATCCACTGCCAGTTTACCCAATTGTATTCCAGCACCCCGGGTTGCCAGCTGACGGAAAACAAAGCGTATTTAATTTCATTAATCGTCTAGTGCATTCGTTCCTGTTGGTGTTGTCAATCTGGCAACCTGAGTCTGAAGAGGAGGGGCTGGGTATAAAAAAACCCTCTCCAATATTTTGAATTTGGACTGCAATACCTAGTTCAACCGCTCGCTGTCAATCCTACATATAGCACCTTCAAGACTTTTAAGGCCTTAAATTTGAAACCACTGCATTGAAGACTTTTAAGGACCTGCAGGAACCAGATTTTGTGAGTCCGACCACGCACACATTCTCTCTCTCTCTCTCTCTCTCTCTCTCTCTCTCTCTGTCAGTCTTTCTGTTTGGCCTCTTGTTATGTTGCTCCGATCTATTTACATGTAACTTTTGCAGCACAATGCAGCGAGAGCATTCCTGTGCCAAACTCGATCCGTCCTTAAGAGCACCCTGTCCTATGACGTATTCATCATCATATTTTCTCTCTGCCTTAACTATAGACATCATTTTACTCTTTAACTCTGCTACAATTCTTGTTCAAAGAAAAAACACAAGCCAAAGTGTACTGATGAAATATACCAGCCGCAAAATCGCCCATTTTCAAACAGGATGTAAACACAGGAAGCCTGATCACATGATCATACCTAAATATTTAATGCTGTTATTTTTAGGTGCAGACTGCCTTTAAAGTCGGTCTTAGGTCATTTAATCAGGTTTGATGTCAAGTGTGTATTATTAATGGCATGGCTATGATGTGTACTCTCACGTGTTGGCATTTCTGAAATGTCAACCCATCGATATCAGGATATACTGTGTAGAAATTATATCAAGTTCAGGTTCACTATACTGTTCAATAGTTTGTTCAGATGTTTTTTTTTATGTTTTTGAAAGAGGTCTCTTATGCAGACCTAGACTGCAATTATTTCATTAAAAATACAGTACTAATAATACAAATAATAAATATTGTCCCAGTTTAAAATATCAGTTTTTTTTATCTGAATACATTTTAAAATGTAATTTATTCAGGCTTTAGTGTCACATGATCCTTCAGAAATCTTGTTAATATGCTGATTTGATGCTCAAGAAACATTTAATTGTTATCAGTGTTGACAACAGTGGTTTGAATAACAGACGTCTTTCTGTCAGTTTTGATGAATAATGCAACCTTGTTGAATAAATGTATTCATTTCTAAAAAAAAAAAAGAAAGAAAAGATTTTGATTAGTAATGTATGCGATGAAGTCACAATATAAAGTATTATGCAAATTGTGCAATGAGATGTGATACCATTCTCTTTTCTAAACTGATCTTCACTGGCTGTTTATTGATTAACCACCGAACAAGTGTTTCAATGTGACCTTGTTTGGCTGTATTCATAGTGCATCTGCATTTCCTTCTCATCTGCAGTCTGGACAGATCTTCTGCTGTGTACTGGTAGATCAGAGAGGATGAGCTGCTGGTTAATCCCTGTAGAGCGGTGGGTGATCAGACACACACTGATACTAGTCATGGCCATTTACAGGCCAGGCTGCTTGTAGAGCGGAAGAGGAAGTTGTTTGAAATATGCGAGTGGGTGTGTGAATATGTGAGAAGATGGGTAATAAAGATTGTGGGTCTTGTGCTGTCAAATATGTTCAACTGATGACAGTAGTAAATGAAAGCATTATCAGATTAACCAAAATATTTAAGAGATAAATATGCAAGTAGTTGATGATGTTCGTAAAACTCCAGAACTCTGTGGGCTCAGATTCCAAGCAGATGTAGTCATAGGTTAATTGTTTTTCTTTGAAAATCAGCTGGCTGACCTACTGTTTTAGTGGCTTGGCGTGTAGTGAAGTGTTCACCAGAAACGTGCCTGAGATGCAAATGCTCTCGCAGGGCCCAACCTCCATCTTAGCTAGCCTGCACCCTGCCCTACAGTAACCCCTGAACCAGGCCCGGCTGTGAGACAAACACTCACACACCGAGTGCTCACAGCTGGAGTTTCTTCTCACTCACTCTTCCTCTCACAACTTGATTATTCTTCTCCAATATACACAAATCTCTGTTCATTTTTGCCTATGTATGTGTCTTGATGATCTTTAGAGCTAGAGAGGAAGTGCTATGTTTAGAATGAAGCAGAATGTGGGTGTTTTTTTTCCATGTGTGTGTCTTTAGTTGCTCAGCATATCAACTAGAATGCTGGTATTAGTGAGTATTATTAATGCGAACAAAATGTCTTTGTGACTGTCCAAAAACCTGATGTTTCTGTATTCTGAAAGCCTGGGTTTCTTCCTGGTTCAACTGACTTTGATGAACTTGTGCTCTTTTCCTGTTTGTGTGACAGTTCAGGATTCTCAGCATGCGTATGCACAGTCTGTACGTGGTGAAAGTTTATGTGACTCAGCACAACAGGTCGTTTCTTTTAATAGGGCATCATTTTCTTCCAACATGAAAGGAGAGTCATAAGAGAGGGGTTTCCCTGGAAAGCCGTTCGGAAGGGGGGTCAAGTTTGTGTTACCCAAGTGGTCAGCAATCCAGATGTTGAAACTGAAATAAGAAACTGCTGCTGTATTGTGGAGGATAACAGCTTGTTTGTTTGGAAAAAAAAAAAAGTGTTTCTCTCTGTCTATTGCATGGAAAATATATCACAGTAGTGTCATTTATTTCGGTTTAGCTCTTAAACATTTGAGGGTGTTAGCAGAGAAGAATATGGACACACACTAGAGTGGAGTATAGAACAAAAAAACAAAACAATACTTGTCAACAAGTACCAACCGTTCCTTTTAATGTATGTTTTTAATATTTAAATTGAGTTCAAAATTGAGCTAATCATCCATTGCTCAGCTCATTGTGTTTTTCCTTCCTCTAAATTTCACTTCCTTATTCCCTCTTTACAGGTGAAATAATTGTGAATGAGGCTAACTTTGTAAGGAAGTGCATCGGTTCAGAAAGTCAGGATGACCTCTGGGGGAAACTTGTGTGTACTAACTTCAAAGTTTCCTTCATTTCCCATAATTCATTGCCACGAAAGGTAAGCACAGACTTATCTGAGAGTCAGTACTTTGACTTGATTTGACTGCGACAATAAGCAGTAATTATGCCATAGAATATTATTAAACACAAAACAAATTTTTTATTATGTGTTCTCACAACTTTAAAAAAAGATAAATATAAAGCGAAATGAAAGTTTAAAGAAAAACTTTAAGTTAAGTTTTTAAAAACTGTATCCGAGTCATTTGAAGAATTGCTTCTTGTCAATTCTGCGAGCAGAAAATACATGTGTGTACAATTTACATTTTTATTTAGCTTGCTCTGCTGTTTTCAATGTGCAATGGAAATAATTAACCTTCTCGCCCTAAAACATCTCCTATAGTTGTATAATGTTTATATTTAAAGTAGTTTTTATATTAGATTACTAGATTGGATATAAATGGGTCATATAAGGAGGGAAATACATTTCAGACTCATGTCAGGCAAAAGAATCCAAAGTTCTTTTCCAGAGCAGTGAAATCTGCAGCTCACAAGTTAAACATGTTAATAATCTCCCTCAGTCAACCAATGATCAGCTGATTTACAAGGAAAAGAAGGTAATTTATTACAGTCCTTAAAGGGTTAGTTCACCCAATAATCAAAATTATGTCATTAATAACTCACCCTCATGTCGTTCCAAACCCATGAGACCTCCGTTCATCTTGAGAACACAGTTTAAGATATTTTAGATTTAGTCCGAGAGCTCTCAGTCCCTCCATTGAAGCTGTGTGTACGGTATACTGTCCATGTCCAGAAAATTAAGAAAAACATCTTCAAAGTAGTCCATGTGACATCAGAGGGTCAGTTAGACTTTTTTTAAGCATCGAAAATACATTTCGGTCCAAAAATAGCAAAAACTACGACTTTATTCATCATTGTCTTCTCTTCTGGGCCTGTTGTGAGAGTTCAAAACAAAGCAGTTTGTCATATCCGGTTTGCGAACAAATCATTCGATGTAACCGAATCTTTTTGAACCAGTTCACCAAATCGAACTGAATTGTTTTAAACGGTTCTCGTCTCCAATACGCATTAATCCACAAATGACTTAAGCTGTTGACTTTTTTTAATGTGGCTTACACTCCCTCTGAGTTAAAATAAACCAATATCCCGGAGTCATTCATTTACTCAAACAGTACACTAACTGAACTGCTGTGAAGAGAGAACTGAAGATAAACACCGAGCCGAGCCAGATAATGACTTGTTCATGAGTCAAGAACCGTTTCTAAATCTAAAATATCTTAAACTGTGTTCTGAAGATGAACGGAGGTCTCATGGGTTTGGAACGACATGAGGGTGAGTTATTAATGACATAATTTTGATTATTTGGTGAACTATCCCTTTAAATACAGGTCACCCATCACACTGGTTGACAAACTGGCTAGCTGTAGCTCATGAGGTTCTCTTTACTGGATAACATCTACAAACAGACTGAAAGCAAATCAATGAATGAATCCTTGTCTGTTTCATTATTTACAGAGATTCCAGTGCACCCACCGCCTCTTGGGCGAGCATGATATCCCGCTGGCTTGCGTGGAGCAGGTAGTAACAGGTAATTCAACAGCACACTCGTAAAACATTGCAAAATCACGTTCTTTGGTGGAAGTGGAGTGGGGTGATGGATTCACGATTGGTGGGCCCTTGTTATTCTGTTCCACTATTACCCCCTGTCCGGCGCCCCTGGTTTTAATTAAAAGAGAGGATTTCATTCGTATTTTTTTTATTTGTTTTATTTCATTCAGAAATTTTCCATAGATGCCTTAGCTATATGAGATAAATGCCTGGGGCTCCACAGATCCCAATTTGAGAAACACTGCTCCATAATACTCCAGCCATGCTTTTATGCTTTTAATAGCCTAAATGAAAATGTTTTGAGCCGTCTCACTGGTCAGACCCTATTTACCCTTATATAGAATGTCTCTTTGTGTGTCTCTCTGTCCTTCTCTTGTCTGCCCTTCTCCCAGAGACATTGGTTTCCTTCTTTTCTAACTTTGTTTGTTTTCCATCTCTCTTTCTACTGTACTTCAGTGCTCAGTTTTATTCTCTCTTTCTGTGTCTGTTCCCCCCTTTTTCCTTTTCATAAGCTTCTACAGCATTTATGTTAACAAAAAGAATCATGTGTCCTAGATGACTGACTGTAACCCTGTTTTTTTGGACACGAGTGATGTGATGTGATGTGGACAAATGCGAGGCTGTAGCAGAAATGCAGAACCTGTTTGGGTGGCTGCTTTTAGCATAGCTGTAGATGAGCTCATCCAGCCAGACTGCTGCCTGAGCCTGGCCACGATTAATCTTGTTTGTGTTAGATCCTTGCACTCCCCTCATTGCTGACTTAGCCCCCCAAGTGCTGAATTGCTGTGCTAAACAGATGAAGCCTGCTTTTCTCCTTCTCTTTACTCTGTCTTTCTGTGTGGCTTTAACAAAGGACCTTTATAATAGATTCCGGCTTAGAAAAAACACACTGCATGCTCTTTGAGGCTACAGTCTGTCAGTAAGGCACACAGAATGACCCCTGGAGTCTGGGATAGTGCCCTTAGAGGCTATCTATGCTATATTAATTACAGGACTGAAAGCTCCAGCATATAAGCTCATATTTCATTCTTCAATTGGGCCTTCAGTAGTTTTGGTCATATGTTTACATCAGTTAATATGCAAATACAATGGAAAAAAAAAATTTAATTTATTGTTCTTGTGTAGTAATGTTGGTAATGTAGTAATCTGATATGTAAAAGGTGATTGTGATTTAATATATGATTTACAGTAGGCTCTTTACACTCCATGTATAAACGGCATGACTGTGAATGTGATATTGCTGTAAACTAGTTCTGCTAATGTGAAGTTGATATCTAGTGAGCATTTCCTCTCTCAGCCCATAAGTGGATGTACTTCCTTGAGTAGAGGAACTCATTCTGTGGTAAAGATAAAGTGTCATGTTCTTCAGAACTCCAAATGTAAAAAATGAAACAAGTGGTTTTAGTTAGCACTTCTGTATTCCTTGTTTATTATCTCAAAGAAAGAGAACTTACTTCAGTTTGTTATTGTATTTATTACTGTAAACATAGTCATGATTTCTTGTGCCTTCAGACTGTTTGACTGAATATTATGTAATACATATGGCTCATAATACAGATAATACAGTACTCCCTCGCTCACTAGTATGTGTAGAATCCATTAGTGACATTAGTAAACTTGGTGGTAAGCACACATTCTATGATACATAACACTGTAGTGTTCATGCAAATCCACAAATGCCCCATCCCAATCCCAATTCTCCCCATCATTACATGTACTCTTATCTACTTTCATCATCTGTAATGCGTACAAAACCCAAATAATACTTTTTTAAATGTTTTTTTTTAAATAGTGAATGATCTTAAGGGGAAGCAGAAGATTTTAGGTTCCAATCAGAAGTTGAAATTTAACCCTACTGAGCTTATCCTCTACTGCAAAGACTTCCGCATCATCAGATTCCGCTTTGATGAAGCCGGACCCGAGAGTGCCAAAAAGGTACAAAACAAGCACACACACACACAAAATAATTAACCTTGCAGCCTCTTGCCCTCAAACACACTCGCACATGTTCACACACCTCTGCGTTCCAGGTGCTGTTGGATTAGTCTGAGACAGGATTAAGGGCTAATGGGTTTGGCTGTAGCCCCCCGCTGAAATCTGGGTGTTTTTTTTTTTGCCTGAAGTAAAATTGTAAACAAGTATAAGAAATTCCTACATGTTAATGGTTCCCATCCTGGAATGAAGTGGAATTACAAGTTGTATTAATTTCGGTCTGTGGTCAGTCTTTTGGTGTAAGTGGTTTTATGCGAATTCATTTAATTTAGTTTTGACAGTAACCTACTTAAGCAAGAAAACCTTCCCTAGAACTCTAGGCATGTGGTGTTTCAGGAAGTCTCTTCTCTCATTGCTTCCTCTTTCCAACTGAGAGGTTGTAGGATGAGTGGATTATAGTTTGTCTTTTTACCTAGACAGCATTGCTTTCATCCACCTTCTCCGTCTGGTGGACACTGATCCCACTGCAGACCTGTAATGACGAGTCCGATTCATCCCTTCTTGCTATACCCCCTCATACATGAGACACAAACCAGTGACGTCTGGTAGATTCTTACTCGAAGATCCTTTAGATTCAAATGTGAAATTACACTGTAATATCCATATGGGTTAGTTGTTTACTTTGTAATTAGTCCATACAGTCTGGCAATATTCAGTCGACAGTGTAATCAGCCACAATTGAGGAACCGGTTCCTCTCACATTAAACAACGTACTAACCTCAAACTTTTTGTATATTTTGTAATATTATTGTTACTATTTTTCATTTATTTTATTATTTTCATACTGTCCCATCTGAAGTCTTTGACAGAAAAGATAATCAGATGTTCTAAAAGAAGTTCTATGTTCTAAAATTTCCCTTAATGTCTAATGTTAGTTATATATTTTTATTTTTGCTTTTCCCCAATGGTAGACTTAAAAGACCAAAAAAATGCACATCAGTGAAGCATATCGGAGTGTGGCTCTCTGCCTCATAAAATAAAGCTTGCTCTGTTGAGGAATGTCTCTCCCTCCCGTTATACATCTGCTCCATAAAGCAGATAAAAAGAGCTCTTTATACAAGCTGATCTGATCACACCATAAACTCTGAGCTCTGTGACTCACACCAGTCTACAAACCCATCCTGTTGCTTCACAACAGCTGCTGTTGCCTGGCAACGTGGAACTTTGTGTAAAATGAACATTCCACATTGTGCCCCTGTCAGAAGAGGAGAGCGGCCTCCTGTTCGTCATCCCTGCAGTATAACGAGCCCTGATTGGCCATTCCTATAGCATGACTCAGAGCTAAATGAATGCTTTCCACAGCATCTTTGGAATGATTGTTAGTCATCATTTATTAGTCACTAGAATCTCAAAGGCTGCACTTAAGAGCTGTTTATGTTTTTGGAAGCGGAAAAGGGAGTTTTCCTTTCAGTAATGGGAAAAAACTGTGAAGGAAGTCGAGCTTTTCACCTGCAGTTACCCACCAAATACAAGGCCAAAACTCCAAGGGGAGGAACTAGAGGTATAGAAGGAGTGAAGTAAATGGGGAGGAAAAAAGAAGAGGTGCCAGAGTTCACCTCTAAACTGTCTGCCAGCTCCCGAGAATGTGTGAAGGAAGGGGGAGAATGGGGCAAGAAAAGCACCACAAAAAACAAGGGAAACAAAAAGCCCTTTGAGCGCGGCTCTCACTTTCTGAGCGCTTCGCAAACACGCGCATTTACCCTGAAGTTCCGTTCCAGAGCTTCTCTGATGCTTTTGTTCCTCAGTGCCAGTGAATGCTAAACTAAGGGGCTTACGTGAAGGGCAAGTAGAGTGTATTTCCTTGACAGCCGTAGCAACACGCACTGCTTATTCATATTCGGGTGCTAGCATTATGGAGGAGCCTAAGATGCGAGCAGTCTTCTAGGCATCTCAGCTCTGATTGGATTCAAATGGAAGTAAATGTCAAATATTGTATATGGATCGTGAAGGAGAGACTCCTTCAATGTGTTTTGGATTCTAATGTGTCGTTTCCTATAGGCTAGGCTAATTACTGAGTGGAATTAATCCAGAGACATTTGGATAAAAGAAATGGAACAAATACAACAACTGGTAAATTCATAATATCCAGTTGGAAATTACAGAGCTTCTTTTCAATTCACATTCCTAATGTGTCATCAGTCTAGTCATTACTGTTAATTCCCAGCACTTCTGTCCCTAGTCCAGCTTTTTCTTCTTTAGACTTTCCTACACCAGTCTTCACAGAAACACTGCTGGCTTGTTTTTTTTACCAATAAATTCTTTGTTTGAGAAGCACTAAATTTATGGACCTTTCACTCAGAATGCGTTTTTGTGTTGAAATGTAGAGCAGTGGAATTAAAATAAATGCAGCTTTTAACTTGGGTGCCATGACGCTCTATCACACAAGATGCTGCAAAATACACAAGCGCAATGGTCAAATACTTCTAATACATCTACCACATTTTTATATAGAAAAATAAACAATTTGTACAGTGGAATACAAAAACAGGTTCAGCGTGAATGAGTTTTCTGGGTTTCAACTATTGTTTTTATACAAGGGATTGTTCATCCAAAAATGGAAATTTTGGCAAATCCATAAAACTATTGTTTCATAAAGAATAAAAAAAGACCTTTATTTGTGTTTCGATGATGAAGTCTTATGGGTTTTTGAAGAATTTAAATTTTTGGGTGAACTACACCTTTAAAATGAAATTCTATGAAAACGTATAAGGGCGAGTAATTGATGACAGAATTATAATTTTTGGGTGAACTCTCCCTTTCTATCCCAAGTGGGACATCGCTCATGCTGAGTACATTTGTTTGTTTATTTGAAGACTCATCTGTGACACATGTAATATACAGCAAGAGAAATGTTGATAGTTTCGTATAGGTGAAAATCCAGCCTAGCTTTGGCTCTGTGCACTTGAGCTCTGTGTGTTGTTGAATATTTCCATGCCTGTAACTGACAGTTGTGCCAAGAAAAGGTCTTCTGAAGGAAAAACGGAGGAACTAACGAAAAGGTGTTGTAGGAAAACAGATAACAGAGAGAAACATTTCCAAACTTCACCATGTAGTTCTGAGGGTGGAGGATGTCAACCAGTTCGGGACAAACCGCCTTAGCAGTGTTTTGTGCCTATAATTTAAATCAAGCACTTCAGGTGGTGATTTCCAGTTCCCAGTGGCAGAAATAATAGAGGTGTACATTTCTCATTTGAGGCTTAATTGGTCTGAAACAATTTGTTAGTAAATGTCAACAGTTGTATTGTGAGACGAAAGGAGGAGGAATTTGTTGTAATGAAATTTCATTCCTTTTTCTGAGGAAATTACAGTGAAACAGTGAAGGTCATTTTGTGTTAGTCATGTGAATATATGTTTTGCTTTTACAGGTTTGCCTGGCCATCGCTCATTATTCCCACCCTGCTGACCCACAGCTACTCTTTGGCTTTGAATATGTCGGAAAGCGATACCATGGATCAACAGGTAAGAAAACACATGTGCGGCCGTGACTGCAATTGATTAGCACTGTTTCCAAAAGAGCTGCCAAACTGCGCTGAGCTGTCCATACATTCAGTTTCCCTGCAAGTAAGGACATGAGAAAACTTGCCACAGAATGCAAAGTGCTCATGTTATGAATATGAATATTAAGATTTATATAGCTGCTATTATTGGGCTGTATTGTAATGTAGTTTTAGAGGTGACAGAATGGCAGAATGTAACGTGATCTTGATTAGAGGAGCTTGTAATGCAAACCTAATATATCCTCCCTTTCATATATATATATATATATATATATATATATAGCATCCCTGCACTGCTGCTTGAACATGTACACTTGTGGTTTGTTCAGGTGACCGGGTAAATGGTGTTGACCGTGGCGGGGGGATGCAGACCCCCCTGTTTGACTGCTCCTCTGACTGGGACAGAGAGATCAAGCGTACTGGCGCCTCTGAATGGAGAGTGTGTACCATAAATCAAGGCTATTTCATCTCGCCCAGGTAAGTCTATAAATGTGAATTTACATGTAAATTGTGGTCTATTTAGCAAACAGCTTGTATTATAAGCACCTTAAAGGGTTAGTTCACCCAAAAATGAAAATTAGGCTGCATTTTCATTAGGCTGCATCACCCCCAAGGCATCCTAGGTGTATATGATGTTGTACTTTCAGACGAATCCAGTCAGAGTTATATTAAAAATTGTCTCTGTCATTGCACTCAGCAGGGGGTTGCATGCATCAATCCAAAAGACGTGAAATGAAAAGCAACTTTCAAAAGACGTGAAACAAGAAAAGTGACTCAACGGCACCAGGGGGTCAACAAAGGCCTCCTGTAGCGAATTGATGCGTTTTCAGGGGCGGGACTTGGGTGCTAAACCTGCTGATTGGTTGAGTTCACGCAACATTGTGATTTTAACCACCATTTATTCTGGTCATTTTCAAAATAGCAGCCTCACCTCGGCTAGACCTCTGGCTGTGATGTCTCTTTAGTGGTTAACGTTTCATTGTAATGGCTGTATATATAGCCTAGATTTCCCTGAACTAAGTACATTTCTGCTGTTATTATTATTTTTAAATGAAAATGAAAGGAGGCAGTGGTATTTGATATCCTATTTCATTTTATTGTAAATACACAATGAGGAAAATTGCAGTAGCCAAGGCGAGCTGACTGAAGTTATCAAGTACGCTGCTGTTTGCAGAATTACCGGATTTGCGTCATCGCAGACATCACACTCCCGAGACGAATACGTGAAGTCCGAACTACCGAGGATGCACGTCCAAAATCAGCGTACTTTTTTATTGAGAAACGCCGCGCAGACCTACGTCAACAGATTATTTACCTAATCTTCCCGGTACTTTAGACCAAGGTGGAAACACAGAAAGCAACAGGTCTGGGGGGAAAATAGTTCCTGGGGAAAAAAGTTCCTGGTACAATTGTTCTTGTTAATCTTGGTGGAAACGTGGCATTTGCTTTTTTTGATCCTGTAAACAAACATTGGATTTCACTGGCGCATGCGCAATGCTGACCTCATGTGTCATGCTCCCGGAACGGCTTCTGTGTTGGCGCAAACTAGATTCAAGTGATTATTAGGTTTTGAATATGGATATTTTTATTAAACCCATCGAGTTGCTACAGGAGGCCTTTGTTCACCCCCGGAGCCATGTGAGACTTGCCAGGGAATGCAAAATGGTCCCCCCCTCCTTTTTTCATCCTTTGTTCGTGAAAGGGTGGTTTTTATTTCACTTGCTTTGGACTGAAGCAATGCAACACCCACGGAATGCATTGATAGAGCTTGAAAGATCAAAGACAATTTTTTATATAACTCCGATTCAACTGAAAGAAGAAAGTCATATTCACCTAGGATGCCTCGGGGGTGAGTAAAACACAGCCTAACTTTCATTTTTGGGTGAACTAACCCTTGAAGCTGAAGATCATTGCTGCCTGACTCATATCCTTGATGTAACTCACATTTCACTGCTGGTTATATATGCTCTATATAACTGTGTATGTGACGAATAAAAATCGTGAATCTTGTAACAAGTGAATGTGACAGAAACACAGGTATGAGTATGTACATGTGACTTGAATGTTGGATCGTATGTTGTCCCTTCTGCAGTAATTGTCTGGAATGAAAACACTGATCTCACTGATCCACACACAGTTCAGTATCGGGTCATTGTGTTTATTATACTGACATAAAGAAGCATCACATATTTGACTGGGCTTCACAGGGTCAAGAGCCATTTATGTGAAACTTAACTACTTTTTCTGTTGTTTGCAGTCTCCCAGAATTCTTTGTGGTTCCGGTATCTCTAGCAGATCAGGATCTGAAGCAATACGCCTGCTTCTTTTACTCCCAGCGCATCCCGGTGAGTGTCATTTACCTGGCTTGATAATTGGTTTTGGAGTGAGAGAGAAGGAAATCTACAAATCACTTTGACTACACCAATCTGTTTTGCTCTTACTCCGAGAGAAGGTCACCAGTTAGTGTCTTTGTTAAAAACTTAGCAGAATGACAAACCATGTCTTATTTAAACTCTAAAAGTCTTACTTGGTAGATTTATTTGCACTTAGTAGTTGTGAGTCAACCATGTGTAGGCTCATAATAAACATTTGAAGAGTATTTCTATGTGTGTGTGTGCTTTGGTTTGTAGTTATGGTGCTGGAATCACCCCAGTGGAAGCGCTCTGGTCCGCATGTCTAACATCAGTGACCCACAGCAGCAGAGGAAGGTGGAGCAGCGGTAAGAAAGAGAGAATTAAAGGCTGATTAAGAAATTGGTTTGACCACCATTTTAAGCAGAAATTAAGCAATAGTCGTACTGTTGTGAGAAAGTAGATCTCTTTTGGCTGATAATATACACTGAACAGCATGTTTTTTTATATATCCTCTCATGATTTGGGAAAAGTTATCAGAAGTTGTTATTGTGCCTGTTTGATCATCTCAGATCTTTTGGACAATACGGACAGAAAACAATGAATCCTCTGTGTTTCTGCAGGATTTCCAGTGCTATCACTAAGAGCCACCCCCTCCGCAGTGATGTCTTCAAGTCCGATTTGGACAAAAACCTCCCAAACATCCAGGACATTCAGGCTGCTTTGCTTAAACTGAGGCAGATTTGTGTTATAGGTAATCAATACCCTGTTGGAGAAAGGGATGATTGCGGTACACAAATAAGACTTTAACTGTAGGAAATCCTTACCAGGCCCCACAGATTACGATCCAAATTACCGGCATTACCATGTTTATTATTTCCATTTGATTCCCTTCCCACTTACTAAGCAGAGTAATGGCTTCATTTATTTAGTCATATTTGTGTGCTGCACTTGGCGCTCCTGTAGAATCTACAGTGTGACAAAATAAGAGGTGGTCTCGATGGTCACACAGGAGACCCATTTAAACAAATACCAGGTGGAAACGGCATTGGCTCTAATGTGTCTTTCTGCTTGCTTCTGTATTTATATGCTTATGCAGATCCCTTCGAGGAGTCTGAAGAGAAGTGGCTGTCATCCTTAGAGAGCTCAAGATGGATGGAGTATGTCAGGTATGATTGAGAATTGTCATCATACTTGATCTCTCAGTTTGTGCCAGGAGGTCTTTTGTGCCAGAAATGTTGGCAACAGGCATAGATTTCTGTTTTTCCATTCTCAGCTGTTTATTTAGGTCTCAACAGTTCTGTTTGTAGATGTTGATGCTGTGCGGTATACATTTTTTTTTTTTTTTACAGAACATTTCTACGGCATGCAGTTGAGGTAGTCTATATGCTGGAGAGCAGAAATGTGCCTGTCATACTTCTAGGTAAAATAAAAAGCCCTTCTACAGTTCTGATACAGATTTTTATATTTTATAATAGATATTCGATATTATATTATACTATATTATATTTATTATACACGTGCAAACCCAAGAAACTAATTATCTGTGGGCATCAGCATGCCACAAATGCAGTTATTAATAACCAGGTATATTATATATACCCCATACCCCCCACCCCCTTAACCTGTTAAATGTCACCCCGTCCCGTATACGGGACGCCTACATTGACTATACTATATTACAATCAAATCTAATCTAATCGTGACAAACTATATATTGTTGGAAAGGTCTAAGACTCCCAAATATATATTTTACCAATATTTTTTGTTAAAAATTATGTATGAAAAGTAATAGATAAATTTATGACAAGAGTGCACCCTCAGAAATCTACATTACAAAAGGAGCTTTTACCTTTGTTTAAAAAAAAGACTTCCTCGTTGCCTTTTTCCCTATCACTTTTTAGAAATCATCAGAAGTTATATATCACTTGAAAACATAAAATCTCAAAATTCATCCTTCAAAACCCATTTTAAAATCAGACATTGCATTACCATGTAAATGGTACATCAACATCATGTTACAAAATGTTTTCAGTCATGAATTATAAAAATTTAGGTTTGTATCATGCACATTCATGTCTATCTTCAAAAACGTGAGTGACAGTTAACAGGTTAAGAAATGCTGGAAATTATTAAAATGCCTGAAGGAAGAGTACATTTTCAGCATATTTAAATTTTTGGGTAAAGAATTCCTTTAATTGTTCTGTTGTGTCTTATAGAGAAATCTAACCTCAAATGTAATCTCTTGTAAATCTTGTGTGAAGTGATAAATGATCCTCTTTATTCCGTATGTGTGTGCACAGAGAACGAGGATCGGGACCTGAGTTGTGTGATTTCCTGTCTGGTGCAGCTGATGTGCGATCCTCACTGCAGGAGTCTGCATGGCTTCCAGGGACTGATCCAGAAGGAATGGGTAATGGCTGGGCATCGGTTCCTGGACCGCTGCAACCATCTGAAGAAGAATGACAAAGAGGAGGTAGGACATCATATGTCCGTTGGATTCCAGGATCTTATTTGTGCAGTGGCTGTATGAGGCATACATGTGGCCCACTTCTTTCATATATCTATTGTTTCTCTCTGCAGTCTCCTTTGTTCCTGCTGTTCCTGGACTGTGTGTGGCAGCTGTGGAATCAGTACCCAGCAGCCTTTGAGTTCACGGAGGTGTACCTGACAGTGCTGGGGGACAGTATGTGGGTTCCCATCTTCAGCACCTTCCTCTTCAACTGCCCCCGACAGAGAGCAGAGAACAGCAGGGTTAGCAGCTTTAATTGAGTTAAACTAGTTCAATTAAATATATAGAATTATTAATATATATGTTTTGTATATACCATGTTATACTCTAGTGGTCAAAAGTTCGATCAATAGAATTTTTGAATGTTTTTGAAAAGGCTGCATTTATTTGATCAAAATACAGTAAAAACTGTAATATTGTGAAATTTTATAGGAATTTACATAAGTAAATTACATTTACTCAAATGTAATTTATTCATGTGATAGCAAAGCTGGATTTTTCAGCAGTCATTACTCCATTGGTCAGTATGACAAGGAGACAACAGAATTTGTTTATCTTAAATGATTTATATGCTTTCATATATTCCTAATGGTTTATTATTAACAATAAACACAGTGAGCAATTCCTTCTTAAATAGTGTAAATGTAGGCTGTTTATTGCCAGTGTAGTTATATACACAATTGCTCATATAAATACAAGTTTCTATAAAAGTTTTGTTCAGCAGTCTTGAACACTAGCAGCCTGTGATAGGAGTGACTTGTTAGACTTCCAAAAATAAATAATAGTAAATCATGGAAGCCTGTTTAGCAGGAGGTTCTGTAGCCTGGAGTGTCTATAACAACATTATGATTGGGCACACTAAAGTAAGATTTCAGTGAAAAGAACATTGGAAGAATATTGGGCAAGAACTTGATGTCAGTTGGGGAATAATTCTAGAACACCAAGCAGGACTGTACCCAAACAACACAGAACTACTGCAGCAAAGTGACAACAAACCTCAGCATTTACCTTGAAGATCACATTTCCACCAGAGAACATCACAAAACCAACATCCAAGAGCCACAGCTGCTAAAACTTTAATCCCAGACACCAGTGCTAAACTGCACAAAAGATGGTGTCATGATCACAAAACCTGAACAGTTGAAGCACCAAGATGGATTTCAACATCTGCTCTGGTCAGCTCAATCACATGATTGGAATATTATCAAACCGCCGCGGGCAGTTTTAGGGAGATGAGTGAGAAGCAGATTCTCTCATCTAACATCTCTGAAGCAACTGGCAAATATTTTGCTAGACGACATTCGGCTGGAGACTAATTAATAATTAATCTATTTTCAGAAGGTTGGAAGTCGTCTTTGAGGCATATAGTGCTAAAACACCCTAATAAAGAGATATTTTAAGAACTTATGTTTAAGTGTAAGACATGTCTGTTTTCTAATAGGTTAGTGTAATATCATATCAAATCACTCTTTAAATTGACGTCTCCCTTTCTTTGTCTGTCTGCTTCTTTCCCGCTCCTCTCTTCAGGATTTTGCGAGCAGTAAGAGTATTCACCTGGGGCAGGACCAGGCTCTGCGCTTTCCTCCAGTGTGGGACTGGTCTCAACAGTTCAGTCTTAAAGACCAGACTCTTTTTAATAACCCCCTGTATGTGGGCAAGATCGCCACCTGTGTGCAGAACGGCACAGTGAAGACATTCACACACAGACGCAGCAAGGTGAGCTCTCCATCTCTGCTCGTCTGTGTGCTGTTGACTTTGTTAACTCTAAAGTAATTTCAGTCAACAGCAAACGATTTTAGTTTTTAAAAGATTGAGGAATAGAATATATTCTTTTGCTACTCCCTCAGAAAAACTACAGTTCCACGCTGCGGGGTCTGCCCTCGGCTTTGCGAAACGGATCGCTTGGGCCGAACGACACGCTGGCGCGCCGGAACTCCCTCGTGCTGCGTCTGCGTTCGGATTTGTCTCAGGTGCGGGAGCAGCAGGAGACCCCATCGGAGCGCTTCATCCGGGACTACTTCTCTCATCCTGTCGACCTACAGGGCCTGCTGCTCCCCCAGCTCCTCCCATCCCACCTCTCTGTCTGGAAGCTCTACTTCCTGCGCTGGGTTCCCGAGGCTCAGATTCCTCAGGGCGGCCCCATCACCGCCTTCCACAAGCTCTCAGTGCTCACAGATGAGATTGAAATGCTCCAGAGCCAGTTGAGGCAGTACAAAGGAGCAGGCAGTACCCCTAACAACCTGCACGCGGAGCACAGCAAAATGTACTTTAAGGTGACTTCGACCCCTCACCAGACCCCTTCTCCTCCAGAGTACCTCAGCTCCTCGTTCCCTTTCTCTCCTGTTGGTAACCTGTGTCGCCCCGGCATCCTGGGGACTCCTCTTAGCAAGTTCCTCAACGGAGCCAAGATCTGGCTCTCTACAGAGACACTGGCTAATGAGACGTTTTGAGGGCAGACTGCTGGGACAGGACTGTGAGGTCAGACAAACAGGAAGATCTTCTCATTTTGAATGTGCAGGCTTGAGGGACTGAAAGTTACCTGGACATTTTTACAGTCTGTTGAGAGTTGTCAGTCAGTGAATTTTTTTTTTTTTTGCACAAGATTAAATATTAAGCTCCAATCGCACATCATTCTGACTTAGGATTGTTTGGATCTGTCGTACACTGCCTCTCCTGTGTTAAAATACTTTGGGGGATTTCTCCGTTTGAGGCTTGAGGCATTAGTTGGAAAGGAAGTAGAACTGGTAATACTTCATATTAAGCTTCAGTTTGTTATCATTAGTTAATACATTAGGTATCTTGAACTAACAATAAACAGTTGTTTACCACTTAAAGGTATGAATACACATACTACTGTTTGAGGTTTGGGGTCAGTTATTGGATCAAAAAATATTAGAATACGGCTAACTTTTGAAAAATCATTGTCATTACCCCAGTCTTCAGTTTCACATGATCCTTCAGAAATCATCCTGATATGCTCATTTGATTCTCAAAAAGCATTTCTTATTATCATTGTTTATTCATAATACCTTTACTAATATTAATTTATACAAATGAGTACAGTATATGTAGAATTAACATTAAGCAAGTTTAATAAATGCCGGTTATTGAAACCTAATGCATTAATTGATGTGACAGATTGATCATTAATATATAGTGTTTTTGTAGAACAATAAATTAAATATATGGTATAAAATGTGCATATGTTTTAGCTTTTAATCCTGAAATACGTAGTTGGAGATTTCTTGAAACCTTCTGGTAAGGTCTAACTTTAGTTAGCTAGCTGCATTAAAATCAATAACCAAAATTGTGAAACTTGATATAGGAATTGACAGGGTTTATTGGTGTAAACCTGTATAGCAGGCAATAAGTGTGCACAGATGGGTGTCTGTCGGGCTGGCTGGATTCTGGTCTTTCTAAAGCACAGCTTGGCTGTCTGAAGGTGACTGACCGCGGCTCAGGCCAGTCAGCCGGTTGATTTGGCTTGCAGTGCGGTCAGTGTCTCAAACAGCATCTGACTGTCAGAAAAGACATTTCCAATTTGTTGTTAATGCACCTGTGAACTTTAGAGTTATTTTACTAGTGTGACTGTAACCTTGGTCTTGGTTTGATGTGTAGTCTTTTTAATTATAGATTTTTATTATGGTTGGGGACTGTATTTTATTTTATATTTTCGAATTTATATTCCTTAACTACTTGTTCCTAGAACTGGTACTTATCCTTTTCCCCTGAATACCCTTTAACAGGATGTTTACCAGTTTACCAGTCGTGCTGCAATGAGTATGAAAACTGTGTTTGTTCTAATGGCGTGGTTTGATTTGTCAAACAGCACTGATATTTATTCAGTTATTCAAGAAACCTAAACAGGGATATTGTACAGATCCTCTGTGCTTTGTTGTGGGCCCTCTTTGCAGTGTACCTGTTCCTTTCTCTGGTTATTAAAGAGCTACAAAAAGCATCACAGGAGTTTCCCTCTGATGTGTGAATGGAAGTACGCTGACTAGTTCCAAAGCTTTGTGTGGCAGTTGTTTAGATATCCGTGGTTGCTCAGTTGTGCCTGTGTAGTGGATCAATGACAGTTCTTAGTCTTAGTTTTTGTTTGTGAGCTCAGGGGAGCCTTGTGAGGCAATATGCAAAATTTGGCTCTTTGAGATTTTCATGCAAATAAAAAGAATTGCCAACTTTGAATGGAGACCTGCCTTTTTTGTTCCTTGCAAAATTAAATATGATTTTCAATTTTTTTTTTTGTTTAGAAACCAGTAAAAGCATTTTCGGTTTACTGGACATTCTCAGAACACAAGTTGAGGTGAAACTAGCTGTAACTGAACCAAGTGAACACTGAACTCAATAGTAATGCCCTCTTCTGACCACTTAATGATATAACTAACTGTATTTACATTTTTTTTTTATTTATTTAACAGACACTATTAGTAAATAACAAATGGCAATTAATAAAATTAGCTTTTTTTCCCCTTTTTTTTTGGACGATGCGTTTATTGAAAGTTACAGTGGTCCAAAAAGTATTTAAAATACAATATTTAAAATTTAGAAAATGCTTTATAATATGTAAATATTACATACCGCAATATCAAAAAGAGTAGCATTTATTTTAAATAAGTATAGCACAAGCACATTTCCTCAAATTAAGTGAATTATGTGAAGATTATATTGTTCAAAAACAATGTTTTGGACACTTTCTGGTTGTCAAACATTGTGGAACATGTTCATTTGTTCGTGTAATTACTCTGTAAGGATTCCAGAATGAACTCAATGGAAGCTGACTTCATAAATCCATGAAAATAGTTAATAGGAAACGTGTGTCTAGAAAAATCTACAAATGTGTTTTGATATTTTTAATGCAACAAGTGTGTCATTCCAATATCTGACTTCAGTGTTGAAATACTTTTTGGGGCCACTATTGACAGTATACTGTATATTGGTGATTTTAACGAAAGGTTGATTTATTAATATAGCACTCCCAGGAAAAGAATTTTGTAAGGGCAAATATTGTCATTGTTTTAAGAGTTAGTGAAAGTGTGTGTAGTATTACAGAAACGACCAAAAAATAAAGACACACTTATAAAGGAAAATGTATTTGAATAAAAAGAGGATACAACAATTAGATTTCTCAAAACTAATAACTGTACATATTGCTTTTGACACAAGTCAACATTACAACTTAAGCTTGTTGGCAGAAATCTCTTTTTGTCTCTTTTTCTTTGCCGTCTGGTCCTTCGAGCCCTTGATTTGGCTCTTGACTTGGTCTTGTAATTGGGAGAAGAAAGCTTGAGAGGAACGCAGAGCCTTATCCATGCCATCATTCTGTCAGAATGTACAGGGGGGGTGGTTATACACATAAACAAAACCACAATAATGTCACTGGAATCATTAATACTGCATTTGACTTGGTTACTGACCGTGAGTATTTTGGCTTTTCCTCCTTTAGTAAGTTTCTTGAGAGTCTGTTCGACCTCGGTTTTACTCTTCTTCTTATTCTGGTCTCCTTTCATCACCTCTTTGAGTTTCTGTCTCTTCTCCCGCTCTTTAATCTTCAGATGCTTCAGTTTCTTCTTCTTCCGTCGCTCTCGTTTCTTATCTGTGGTGGTTTTTTCTGTGTCTCCGAGTATGTCTCCTGCCTTATTCTTCTCCTGAGATAAGGGAAGAAAATGCATTGAAATCTAATGAAGATTATGTATGATCTTATTGGTGTAAACGTTTCACTGAAATACTACAAAAGTGTAGTAGAGGTTTTCTGATCAAGTGGAAGTGATGTGAGCAGGCCACACAAACCTTAATCTCCTCTGGAGCCAGCAGTGTGGCGTCACTGGCATTGACCGGAGCCACTTCCTCCATAGTAATAGAAGGCAAGTTGGAAACCACTTTCACCTCAGGAATATGCTGAACAGAGAAATAACACATAAAGAGAGATGAACTTAGCAGAACAATAATTGATTTGACATGTTTAGGCCAATATAACTCAATGTTTATAGATATAAGCTAAAAACTGCTAAATTGAATGTTTTTTTTATAGGTACAGAGCTGTAAATCAGCGTAGTTTTTTGTATCCACATCACACATGCAGGAACACACAATAGCTGGCTCAAGCCATGAGGAACATTGTACTCACCGGTTTTGGTGTAAAGTGGAAGTTTGATAGCGCATCCAATTTAAGGAAGAGTGTGTCCATGAGTTTCTGGATTTCTACATGTGCTGGGTTCTCTTCCTCTTCCTTCTTTTCCTGAAACCCACACAAGAAAAAAAAATGATATTATATATTTTTATTCACGAGGATTATTCATTTGATCAAAAGTAAAGCCATTTATAATGTTATCAATATTCATATATATAGTGTTCTTTTGAACTTTCTGTTCATCAAAGAATCCTTACAAAATGTATAGTTTCCACAAAAATATTAAGCAGCACAACTGTTTTTAACTTTGACAATAAGAAATGTTTCTTAAACATCACTGAAGACTGGAGTAATGGATGATGAAAATTCAGTTTTGTCATCATAGGAATAAATTACATTTTAAATTGTTTTATATTTAAATACATTACAAATGTTTGAATTCTAATAGTATTTCACCATATATATATATATATATATATATATATATATATAAAGAAAAAAAGGTTTGTTTTTTTTATAGTGAATGTACACAAAGGCAAACCGTTTACAATTCCGATTATCTTTATGACTAAAAGGAGAAGTTGTTTCCACTGTCAGAAGGAAAACAATCAAAGGACTGCAGTGGTGCCGCATGCACACACAAAGTTAACCTTTGCTACCTTGACAATGCAGCCTGTTCATTATCTTAATTAAATACAGTCAGTCAAACATATGGAAAAAAAAAAAAACCACACTGCTCAGTTTAAATATGTAATAAAATCTGTGCCATCAAGTTTCATCTCCGTACCGCCGTGATGTTACGCAAACCATTTTGTTTTACGTGGATATTTGTTGCTAATGCACCTGTGAACTTTAGAGTTATTTTACTAGTGTGACTGTAACCTTGGTCTTGTTTTGATGTGTGGTCTTTTTAATTATAGATTTTTATTATGGTTGGGGACTGTATTTTATTTTATTTTTTCCAATTTATATTCCGTAACTACTAGTGTATAAATATATATAGTGTATTTGAATGGTAATTTATATTTACGTGAAACAATTTCATACATCATGCAAATTATAAACTAAAATGTTTTTATACCTAAACATAAAATGAGAGACACAGCTGTGGACGGGACTCACCTGTGTCTGTTTGATATATTCTTGCTCATAAACTTCAGCAAGACTCAGTTTGCTCTTCTCATGGTCCAGAGTGAGTCTCTTCTTATACTCAAACACCTCCTCTTTAGGCTTCTCTTTCCTTACCACATCATCCCACACCTGAGACACAACCACAATACCACAAATAAAGTGAAGTTTACTGGGCCAGATTTATGAAACAAGCTGACAAACATTCATAAAAAATGCCTAGGTGAACTGTGGTATTCAAAAATCAAAGACTGCATCATATTAGAACATGAAATATAGAACAAACCTGATCTTTGATTCTCTGTTTGATAATATCCTCAAGCTGTAAGGTAGTTTCCTCTGTGATTGCTGGAGCTGTGGAGGAGAGAAACCAAGTAATGAACAAATCTATAAAGCTTCTCAAAGCATTAAGTCTTCTGCTGTGACGATCAGCACGAGACTCTCACCCATCCTAGAGGCCTGGTCAAACGCTATATCCTCTTCCAGCATGCTGTTCTCGGGTCGAGTCTGAGCGCTCACCTCTCCTGTCAGCTGCCACGGCTTCTCAGACAACGCAGCGTTCTCCAGTTCTTCAATCTTTTGTGCCATCTGTTTCAATTCATATCAAAGCAGGGTTATAATAACTGTCAACTAAAGCTTAAAAAATAAAGGGTGTTAACTGAAATACAGCAGAAATTAAATATAAATAGCACACGAAAAGCTAAATGAAAATGATAAACGTTGCCTTGACGACTAGCTGAAATAAGCACTAAAATGACTAAAACTAAAACTAAACTAAAAATGTATTAAATACCTTTTCCCGTCTCTTTTCAAAGGATGACTTGGACTCAGGTTTAGGCATGTTTTTGGCTTTTCCACCTAGAATATCTTCCACTTCCTCACCCTCACTGTCATCAGGAAGGTCAAAGGTCACCTTGCGTAAAGCATTTCTTGCTCCATCACCCGTGTCATCCCTAAATTTAAAGGTGAAATGCATTAGATCTCCGAAAGAAAATGCTGTATCACTATATTCTGCTAACACACAACAATGAAGGACAGCGGGTTTCCTCATGACTTACTCCTCTGTATCAAAATCTTCCTCATTCATATCCTCTTCATCTTCCTCCTCCAGATCACCGTCATCATCTTCTTTTCCCTCATAATCATCATTAGATTCCGGTTCCTTCTCTTCGTCTTGATCAGTCTGTTCAGGCTCTCCATCCACTGAAGCAAAGAAATCTTTGTATTTCAGATCTCTGGAGCTTTTGTTCTGCAAAACATTTTCATGAGAAGTCCGTTTAAATTCATATCACACAATCATCCTGCATTCATCTGTTTATTCCACCCATAGTTTTACACCCTGGGGGGTGTCCGTAAAGGTGACGCAACTAATTAAAATAAATAAAGACTCAGGGAAAGTTAGTTACACCATTACCTTTCTCAGTTTTTTCAGCCCTACTGGTTTATCAAAGCTGAGTTCCTGGTCATCATCAGACGGCAAATTCTGAAAGTAGTCGATGTCCTCCTCTGCGCTCTCCTTGCCTTCTCTTTTATCCATGTCATCCAAAAACGCCTCCATTTCGGACAGTTTAAAAAACCTGTCATCCACTTCTGATGGAGTCCTGTTAGACTTTGATAATTTGGCAGCTGACTGTTGCGGTTTGTTTTTTTTCTCAAATTGATCTACATCAAAGTCCAAATCCGAGTCTTCGCCAGAGAAGTCTTCGGCCTCGTTGCTTGCAGATGGTCTCAACCTCTGCTTAACTTCCTCCTCTCTGTCCATATCATCATCATCCTCCTCATCTTCCTCTGCACTCTCTTCTTCCAAATGATTAGCAATTTCCCCGTTATCAACATCTTCATCCTCCTCTTCTTCCTCTGGATCTTTGAGAAACGTTAAAGTGTCATCTGTGACAGCTTGCTCAACCTCCTCCTCAAAGTGTGTCAGTAAAGCAGTGTTCTGGAGCTCCAGCTCCTGCCAGATCTGCTCCTCATCAAAGTTTTCGATGACCAGCTGTTCCAGTGGGCTGCCTTTGCAGTCTGTAGGCTCGTGGGCTTTATGTAGATCATAAAGTGTCTTGGTAAGTGATTTGAAGTCTGATGCCAGGGCATCCTGGACGCTGAATAAAGAATGAGAGCATAAAAGAAAGAAAGAAATGACACTTTTTATTTACCCACACTTTTATATTTTATTTTACTATTTGCATAATTATATCTTTTTAGAGTCTTAAAACAAAGCTCACATAGAAAATAAAATTAACAGAAACATTTTATAGAAAGTTACATATTAAACTCGCAACCACAACGTGAGACTTTTGCACATGTGTTGCACGAAACGCGTTTCAGCTCCTGTAACGTTAGAAAACGTTCTGTTAGAAATAAACAACGAAATAGTTAAATGATTTAACGTGCAGCTCACCTGAGAAATAGCTCCGGGTGTATTGTGTTGCTGTTTAGTAACTGTAAGCAGCTCTCCAGTGTGCTGCCCTCTCCGTTCGCCATCACTGCTCTCACATGGGTCTCTGCGTGCGCTTGGTAAATACAACCCCCGGAAACATTATTGCGTTCCGCATAAAGGTTCCATATAACCTAGCCTAACCTTTCTAAATATAGCGATTTACTGGTTTTTAATCTACTATAATCCTTTTTTTCAAATTGGAATATTATAACAAATATTTACATGAGTAAATTGTGCGTGTATTACTAAAACCCGTTACTGATACACGTTTACATAAAGTCTAGTTTGTTTTCAATGACCGCGAAGATGGCTTCTATTTTACTAAAGGTTGCAGGTAAAATGTAACGTAGTAAATTGATATTTTTTAGTATCTTTAAGTTTTTCTTTTCAACGTTTGCCACATTTAGAGATGCTTTATTCTAATTGCAGATGTGCAGTTGTATGCATCTTATTCGTTGACCGCTGTCGTGAATTTTTGTTGTCGTTCAGCATTTAATGCATCCACATGGCCATTTCATCACTCTTGAAGTTCCAGGTGTCTCAAAGTGTGCGTGGCACACTTTACCCTCAGTGAGGGTAGTGTCTCTGACTGTACCCCTCGGTCAGGGTGTCCCTCAGTCATTGTGGAAGTTAGGGAGACTGAATCAAGTGACTCTCGCAGTCATCTCGCCAGACCTGGAGAAAGTCACAGCCCATACCCTGATGTTCTGGGGGCTTGAGTGAGCGCCACTGTGCCCCTCCCTGAGCACTGTGTTTGTGGAACTAGGGAACACAAAATTAGAGCTTCTGCACCCTCTGGGAGAGAAAAGCCCTATTGCAGGATTTCTGCAGAAGAACAAAGCTGGGGGGATGCATCATATCTCCATCGAGATAACATTTAGATTAGGTTAGACCACCCCCCCCCCAACACACACACACCCCATTGTCCAAAATAATATTCGAAGTCCCCCTATACTGCATAAGATGTTTCTTCTGTTGTTTCTGCTGTAATTTTGACACTGCTTTTAATTTATCCTATGAAGTGAATGAAACACAATTTGAAGATTCTGATTCTGTTTTTCAAAAAAAAAAAAAAAAAGCTATTCAGAAGAAAAATAAATATGATTTGAGAACCAATGAGTAAAACAATACTCATCTTTTAATACTCAAATTTGGTTTAAAGGTTTTGTGTGTGTGTGTGTGTATATATATATATATATATATATATATATATATATATATATATATATAATAATTATTATTATTATTATTATCATTAAATAGATAAAAATAAGACACTTTTATATATACAGTACATTTACATTTTTGTTGAAAATTAAATACTGGTATACAATATTAAATATTATTTTACAATAATATACTTTTACAATATTCCAATATATATATATATATATATATATATATATATATATATATATATATATAAAACATTAGATGGGATAATAATAATAAAGAAAAATGATGAACATTCAGAAACTAAATTTCTTATGAATCAATCACATTGCAGGTGTCTTCACAGTAAATACTGAACCTCATAGTTTCATAGTTTCAAAATGTTGCCTGTTCAATTGCAGGTGGATGATATCAGTGCTGCAATAGTTGATTTGAAGGAAAATAAAATCAGACTGCTATCCCAAGAGCCACGGATAGGAGCTCATGGCAAACCTGTGATGTTCCTCCACCCGAAAGACGGTGATGGGGTTCTTGTGGAGATAGAACAAGCCTAGCTATTACACATCAGATTATTTAGTAAAGAGTGACACTTTGATTAGGCTGTTCATTTGTGATCATTGCAAGAAAAAAAAATTAGACGATTCCACTGGTTCTGTTCATTTTTAACCTGTTATGGTGTACTTGGTATTATTGGCTTTTCTTTATTTTTTCTGAAGTAAAGATTTTCTTTAGTGACTTAATAAATAAAAAGGGACCCTTTGGCCCTTTAAAAGCTCACTCATCAATATGTGAACAAATATTGCAAAGCTTGTTAAATTTTCCTCTTTTTGTATTTATGTTTGTGGGGTAAACTAGATGTTTTTTTTAATGATGATTACAACAATAGAAGACAAAATAAGTTTTAAATGCTATAATAAATGTCAGATAAGTTTTGCTATGTATGAATGTGAATTGAAATCCTTGCAAGCCTCTCATCTGGCTCTTTATGGAACAGACAGATTGAAGCTTTCTTTTTTTTGGGCTGACAACCATGTATTTGGGAGACAAGTTGGCTCATACTCATCTCTCCACTGTAGTCAACCCTCCACTAGATAGAAAGCTGTTTTTTTTCTTCTAATGCCTTGAATCTGCCTTTTTTTTTTTAAGAGCTAACTAGAGGAGTGAGATTATGAACCAAAGTTTGTGCGCTTTCTCTGTGTTTTTTCTCCAAGGTACTGTTGGAATTTCCCAGCTGCAGCACCATAGAATAAAAAGCTGCTATTGACATTTTGATTCATTCGGCAGTTCAGTTAATTCATTCACACTCTGCCTGTCAAAAAAAAATAAAATATATATATATATATATATATATATATATATATATATATATATTGAATGACTTTCCAATTTCCCCATGCTAGATTTAAGCTTTTATGCACATCAGTGAAAAATAACTTATTAATACAGTAAATATTACATGTTGCTCTGAATCGAACATGTGGAAAATAAACATAAAAGAAATCTGAAGCTAGTTTAAATGTTTTTAGGGGAAAGGATATCTTCAAGAGAGCACGGGATATCACGCTTCCTAATGATATTCTGTAAAGCTTGCTTGTCTTTTTGTAGACATAATGTGAAAACATCTGCCTGGATTAATCATGAGGCAAGAGTAGCTGCATGGTAATTGTTTTCAGTATCCCAAAGGCAGCTCATGATACACTTATTCAAACCACATGTCCAGTTTTATCTGGGGCATTGGAAGCTGTTTATTACCTTAGCCTCGAGAAATACATTTTCTCAAGTTGTCTGGGCCAACATCATCTACAAGAGAAGGGAATTAAGTATCCAATAGTTCCTAAGCTAATGTTTCAAGATTTTTTATTGGTCACATACACGATTATACAGAGAATATATAACCAGCAGTGAGTAATGTAGTATTGATTTCATTGTCATATTATTATTTATTGTTTTATATGATAACATTAAGGCATTAGCTAATTGTTCTCATTTCCATGTATGATATGACATGCATTAACCTCGATGTACACCCAACAGCATCAGGAAAAACAGATTAAATGCTTCATGGAAACAGCGTAAATCTGTCTTATGTAATGTCATATGGAGAATCGGATCGTGTAGTGATGCATCATTTAGGAGAAATTATCCTTCAAAACAAGGCCAGAAAGAAATGACTTCGTGTAAATGACATCACAAGTCATCAAGGGTAGTGGATAGTGAATTTGTGAACATCCGTATGGATAACGTTACTAATTACTAGTAATGATTGATGACATATTAAAAAGGACAGTTATTTAAATTTAGATCGGCACGTGTTCAGTGCTAAGCTTTGCTAGTTTGCTGATGAATACTTGATTTAAAGTAAATAAAAATAATAGAATCATTTTAAGATCAATCCCCCAAACAATGAAAGCTTCTCTCTCTCTCTCGGGTGGGGTTTGTGGTGATTTAGCCCCGCGCTGCAGTGGAGCGCCCCCTGCTGTTCTCTACGTTTATCTTCAGGTTTCTGTTCTCTTCAGTCTCCGGGATGCGGTGTCGATACGCTTCCCACTCTCTATGCCTCTAAAACACAGGACGTCTATCTATGAACATCACAACATCAGAGGTTATGCAGGTAGGCTGGTTTTCTGTGTTATGTTTGCACTTCTCTGATTTTTGACTGTGGCGTGTGGTTTCTGAATGAAGTGATGCGCTCGTGAAGGATACGGCAGGATTTCATCCTCTCAGTGCAACATCAAGCCCGCTGCTGCGAGCACGTATTCACGATGATAGCCGTTCTTCCAGAATCGTCCTCCTTAACCGTCTTCCAGAAATGGAAAGCGTTGTTACAGTGAAAGAGATGGAAAATGCTCAAATTGAAGGCTCGTCGGTTTGTTTGTTTCTTTCATTTTTGTGTCCAACTCCTTTTCATTCGAGAGCTTCTTTGGTTGACTATTCACTTTCTTATTTAGGACCACAGCTGAAAAATAGGTTAAACGAAAACGTGGAAGTCATCAAAAAAGTTGGTGACAAATATGAAGCATTGTAAAATAGGCTCACTTAAGTTTTACATTTCTACCTCGAGTCAATGTAGATCTATCTATCTATCTATCTATCTATCTATCTATCTATCTATCTATCTATCTATCTATCTATCTATCTATCTATCTAGAGTAGCCTAGTTGACATTATATATATATATATATATATATATATATATATATATATATATATATATATACACAACTACCATTCATATTTTTTAATTAGTTAAAATAAAAATGATTATGAAATATGATTTTTTTATATTATATTTGTAAATAATAAATATGCAGATACTAGTGAAGTAGTAAATAAATCAATAAATAAAGGTTACCCAAGATTAACAGTTTTCTTTATATGCCTCTTAAGTAGATTTGGTCCTACAGTCTTCATCTTCACGTCAGATTTTGTTTTGTTTACAATTACAAACGGACCTGCTCGGTCAGTAGCCAGTGAAGTCTGATTAAAAAATCTGTTTGTAAAGGGAATTTTGCATTCTGTCCTGGTATAAATCTTCCTTTAGCAAATGACACATAAAATCATGATTAGATGGCGAGATTCTAATTGTGGAATATAAACTTAATTATGTCCTGCCCTTCAGTTCTGCCTGATTTGTGGAGCTTATCATGATGGTGCTAAATCAAGCATCAAATTCAAGCCTCAAGCTGGAAATCAAGCATCATGCTGCTGCTGTAAAAGATGAGCTCCTTTTTGTCCAGAGAACAAAAGCCAGCCCACTCCCCTGAACCGATCAATGAAACCATTAGGGCTAGAAAATAATGTGCATATTCTAAAAATATGCTCATAAAGTGGTTAAACTTTTCATAAGAACAAAATGACAAACTGCTTCAAGCAATAAATAAACACTCATCATGCTATAAGTCTGCTCATCTTTGTGTGTATTGCTCAAAGTAGTTGATTTGAAATGAAACAGAGGATTGTGAGTGCTTATGAAGGTGCATAATTCCTGAGTGTGATCCCAGTTGGTGGTTCCGTCTCCACAACAGTCTCCTGCCGCTCTCTTGTCCAGGCAACCTGCTCTTACACACACACACACTGCCCCGCCCCACCTTTCAGATCCCTTATAGTTACGGTTCCATGCTGAAGGACAAACACTGTTTGTAGAAGCTTGTTCAGATTATATTTTTGCATCAGTAGGACATTTATACATTTATCTCTTGTGGAAATTGAATGGAAACATAAATGGACAGAAAAGCCTTGGTGTGGTTAATCACTTTTGTGTGATTTTAGTAAAGGAGTATTTAGACTGTTCTTCCCCTGCAAACTATATCGATAATCACATAAAAATATAATTCAATGTAGTTTTGCTGCATTTTTCAGGGATAATGCTAGAAACAGTTTTGAAGGAAAAATACAGTTGTGCAGCAGTGGTGAGATGTAGAAAGTGTGGGCAGGCCTTTGTTATGGTGTTACTAATGTGGGTGTAAGTGGTTTTGGCCCAAAGCTGCTGTCTGGTTGAGCACTCGCTCTGATATATGTGATCCTGTGTGTGTGTGTGTGTGTGTGTGTGTGTGTGTCTTTGTGTGATAACCTCTTGCAATGTGCCCGAGAAGAGGAGGTCAAGGGTCAGAGAGGCATGTTCTCACTCAGTTCAATTTAAAATCTACTGCTCACTATACATATATATATGTGTGTGTGTGTGTGGTGATGTGCAGTTAGCCAGACATATTCACAGAAAAAGCCCAGAAAAGCTCATAAAGGATACATACATGTAATCCAGTTTATATGCACCAGTTTATATGTACCTACATTATATGCACCTACATTCAAGTTTGGGGTCATTAAGATGTTTAACAATTTTTTTTTGAAAGAAGTCTCTTATTGCTCACCAAGGGTGCATTTATTTTAAATACAGGAAAACAATTATTTTCTTTTTTATATATATTTTTTGAAATGTTATTTACTCTTATCATGGCAAGGATGAATTCTCAGCAGTTATAACTTTGGTCTTCAGTGTCACATGATCCTTCAGAAATCATTCTAACAGCTGAAACTGTGAAACATTTCAGGATTTATTGATTAATACAAAGTAAAGAAAAAAAAGCAACCTCTGAAATTGATTTTTTGTAACAATTATCTATCACTGATGAACCAATGAACTGATTTAGAAACTTATATAGTATATATAATTAATACTATAAAACATTTTAAAAAATAATTTTCATTAAAAAATATTATGTATATTTCACTGCCCACAGATGGAAATTTGGCTTTTATTGAACTTTATAGCATGCTCTATAGGACTTACAGAAATAATAAAACTTATTGCCCGTGTTGTGATGGTGACCTTAGCATAGTGCACAAATCATAAACTACGGATGGAAAATGAGAGTTTGCCAGTGGCTCTGACTTCAGCATTATATAAATATCATGGTTGAAGAACATATGATTTCAAGAAGTATTTCACCCACACAGTTATACTTTTGTTAATGATCTTAGTTATCTGGCCAGGATATGTGGGATGGGATCATTAGCAGAATTTGCATTTGTAAGTCTTTTACTTCATCATTTACTTCATGGATCATAAGCTGTGTTTTCATGAGGCTTCACCTTAAGGTTTTGTAAGATATCGAGTTGCTTGGGCTCTGGATAAATATGAAAGTGTATTGCGATATATGATTTTAAGAAGTAAACATGATTTCCATAAGAATCTCTATAAGTCACTGATTGTCATATACTTGCTTTAATATGTTCACACTAAAGAAAGGCTTGATCTTTGGGGTGTTTTTATTTTATTTTTTTATTTTTTTTATTTCATCTCCTATCAGCTCTTACACTGCACAGCTCAGTGAGATCAAATAGAGGTGCCTTATTGGACACAGTCCCTGTAATGCATTGCTTATGTGTCTTTTGAGTGGAAAATGATTAATATTGATGTTTATAGCAAAGCTCAGTGACTATATGAATGAATTGTCTGCTCCTTTGGGGTTTACTTTAGAAATAATCAAGAAGCCAAGCATGGTGACTTGTTAGATATTTAAAAAGCACATGCAAGTGTCTGATATGCAGAGTAAATGAAAGTCTCCTTCATCATCTTTCTTTTTTGTATATAAATACATTTGCATTATTTTTTGGGAAGCGGTCCTCCTTGAGATTGCATACTCTTATCCATTTGGTGCTTTCATCCTCTTGGTTATCATATAAAAAGAGAATATTGTGAGCTCAGGTGCAATGTAAGAAAGGTCTGCAGCCATTTTTTCACTCGTTGGCTGAAGTTTATCTGACTCAAGAAATTGTTTTTCTTGATCTTTTCGTTCATTATTAAGTCTGCACGTTCTTTGGAAAGCTAATTATTTTATGTCTCTGGCTATGTGTATCCTGCCCTCTGCTGATGTAATATCTGTCATATTGCTCTAAACACGCTCTTGCCTCATGGCAAAGAACTCTCTGAGGATCTTAAAAAAAGAGCTGTTGCTCTACATAAAGATGGCGTAGGGCCGTAGGCTATAAGAAGATCGCCAAAGAATATTTGTACTGGTGACTCACTGGTTGGTGAATCACTTTGCTGTATATTACTGGATTGAATTACCGCCGTTTTTCCTCACACCTGCTTAGTTTTCCCTGCGTCTCTATATTTGATCGGTAGCAAGGTCGTTCCTGTTAGATTTAGTCAAGTCAGTTTTATTTGTGTAGTGCACGGTTTGACAGTCTTTTTCAGTCCAAGGACCCCCGAGTGAATAAAGAGATACAGCTTGAGTGAGTTTTGTTTTAAAATTGCCATGATATGAAAATTCATTTGTTTTCTAAATGCATCTTAATTATATTAATGTGAGCAATTCAATCATTTGAAAACAAACAACATTTCAAAATATCATAGCTCAGTCTTTTTATGAATCAACTGATGTATGTCGGACTTCTTCAATCATTTAGTCTGCACAAACCCTTGCCCTTTCTTAAAGTCGACTGCAAGCTCAAAATCAGATTTGCCTTCTTCCAACCAACAACCAATGAACAGAACAAAGAACCCACCCTACATTTTTTTTCAGTAATCTGTTTCACTTGGATGTTTCTCACAATAAGGAAGAAAAGGTCAGCCACTACTTCAGTTTCATTGTGAATTTAAGCCTTGCCAATAATAACTTGGCTTTTAACCAACACTCACGGTACTTAGTGTCTCAGAAAGTCACTTTAATAAACTAGGAGAAAGAACAGAGGTAAATCCACATGAAAGAATACACAATCCAGACCAGAAAAAGAGTAGGATGAAAGCGGGAGTATATATACACTGGTAAAGGCACTAAACAGAAACAGGCGAATGGAATAATTAACTAATAAGTTCCGAGGACACTAACAAGGAACTCAGGCAAGCAAACAGGAACAGAGAAAACTAAAGTAAACAGAATATACATGTGACAATAACATTCGTGTAGTGCCATATTAATGAATTTATACACTTTTGTTATGATGATGACATGAAAAATTCAATAAAGTAAGAATTTTTACAGTATCTGTATTGAATCATTTGTCATTTGTGGAAGAACAGTCAAATATGTGCACATTTTACAATATTTTTGGTAATTTTAATGTCTTTCATTTGAAACATTTAGCAGAACATTAGCTCTATAAATGTATTCTCGGTTGTTGTTAAAGGGTTAGTTCACTGAAAAATGAAATTATGCAATTAATAACAGACATTTTGAGGGGCAGGGGCTCAAGTGAAATAAAGGGTACTTCTCATAATTACGTATTTTTTTTCTTTTTTTAAAACAAAAAAGTATATATATTAACGCAACACCTTTTAAAAAAAAAATAATTAAAAAAGTTAATAAATTTTATCTTCCTCAAACTCTAATTTTCAAAAGATGTCTACAAAATAATCAGTTCACACAGAAACCATGGTCTCCTTAGTATTCACTATAGAGCAGCAAAGGAAACCATCCCACAATGTGCATGTTTTGAAAACATTTTCTATGCTACTAGTTTCAAGTATATATTTAGAATAACCAAAAAAACTGCATCAAGCAGAGGGGTGTGTTTTACTAATAATTTGTTTATTTTTTTGCACAAGGCACTACATCATTTTAATTATTTTGGTGTTATCAGAACACATAACACTTTTAAATCAACACAAATATTCACTATTAATATTATTATTGCTATGCATTACGGGTTTGGAACGACATGACGGGGTGTTATTAATGACACAATTATGATTTTTCGGTGAACTAACCCTTTAACTTACTGCTTTTTTGCTTTTCTTTTAACAATTATTAGTTGACCACCTTTCAAAGACTCCTGGTTCATTATATATTTTGTCTCAAAACAGCTTGGGAATAATCCTTTAGTGGAACCAAACATCTGGAATTGCAGTACCCCTCTGGCTGGCATATATTTATTTTAATGTCTAAATAATACTTCTAGGTACCTTCTTGTAGTATTGATTGACCCCTTTTGCATATATTTTGCTACAATCACTTTCAGTCACCTGTATCTCTCCAGGGAAGAGAGATGAGGGCTGAAAATGTCTTTTGGAGTGTATTAGTATGTATAACTGAAAAAGGCATCCAAACAGGAGGACAACTCAGCTTTCAGCTATTCATATACCGAGTGCTCACTCATCGACAGAATAAATGCATGTAGCTGTAGTCCGATCGAAGATTTATATTTATGTGCCTTACTTCCCACCTACTTTAAGAGTAGCATCGACAGATTGTCCTTGGAGTCATTTCCAGCTTGAGGAGTGGCAAAGTCTTGCCTATAAAACACAACGAGGGAAAGTAATGTATCCAGACCAAGTATAGCGCTGTGAATGGATGATACATCTTTTCTCCTTTAGCTGCCGCACAGTTAGCCTCGTGCCATTTCAGATCCATGTACATTAGCATTTAAATGAGCTAACTTGATTTTACCCAGTTCAGGCTCCATTCTCTCCTTCTGAATGAGTCTACACTCACTGAACCGAATGGAATGAGATCAGACGATCAATTCACTCTTGCTCTCATTCTTTAATAACGTGGAGTATTCACTAACTAATGGGACCACAGGTGAAGAGCGAACAAATCTTCCTGTTCCAATGAGGGGTTTCATCCAGAACTAGCCGGAAAGACCACAATCAGGTCCCATTAGTATTCTTACAGTGTGGATTGATGTATCTGGAAAGACCATGATTGGTTTTGGAAGAAGTTTGTTTTTAGCACATGAACACAACATAAAAGTTCATATCAATGGCTAATTGTAGATTGTGTTTGCATTCAAAGCAGATTATTCATATTTATGATTTAAGTTTTATTTTTAGGTTGTCTTGTCGGTTAAGATTCATTTTCATTAATTTTCTCTCCACCATTGCTAGTTGTAGTTCTAGATTAATTTCCTTTCGTTTTTATTTTCATTTTAGGACTGACAAAGTCTCATAAAAATGCCACTAGATAGCAATAATGTTTAATGCTGTCAGGTTGGGTTATAAAAGTGTCAGGTTTTATAATATAACATAAATCTACAACTGAAATTAATTTGGGACCATTTTTATTTTATTTTATTTATTAAGTCGTTTTTAAGTAATGAAAGTGTTAATTATTTAGATGAATTTACAATAATAGTTTATGTTTACTGGTTTATGATGGTTTAGATGGTTTATGAATTATGAAAATCTTTATGAAAAAAGCATGAATTACACATGAAATGTGAATCTTTGCCACTGACACCTTCCTTCTTTGTCGGGTTGTGAAAATATATGAGAATGTGAAAGAGACATTAAATTGCCAAAAGGTCATTTTTATTCTGACTTATTCCATAGTCATCTGAGCAGTGCATTTTTGGACTTGTTAGCAAGAACTTTCCAGGAGGACATTAATGGAGTGTACACTGTAAAAACTAATCTATAGAATTTACCCAATAAATGTGAGGTAACAATTTGCATCGACTTTGGTGGGGTAGATTTAATCCCATATATTGAGTATAAACTATCTGAAGTAAAAAGCTATTAAATGCTTGCATAAATTGGGTAACAATACCTCACATTTATGTATATATTCAACAGCTACTTACTCATTAAAATTAGGTAAAAAATATCTCAGCAAAAATAAAATTTAGTTATTAAAAAGTTAAAAAGACAGTTCAGCTCATAATTTATTCATGCCGCAATGCATGATGGGAGCAATGGATGAGTTTTTATTGGCTACAACATGCTTTTTTGATGGTCACCGTTGTGATGCTCACGCTGATTCTTGATGTCTGTGTTTCTAAACGTAATAATTCTTTCTTTATGTAGAACTAACTTTTAAAAACATTTCATATTATGCCAAAAAATGCTGGATTCCTATCCCCCCCACCACTTAATTTATGTATACATTAAAGAAACCTGAACTGATGCATTCAGGTCATTTCATGACAATTAGTTCAAACAACAATCAATAGCACACATGATTGTCTTTGCGCTGGTTTGTATGTTATCATTCTGTTAACACAGCCACACAAAGTCTAAAGTAAACATCTGAAGGTTCAAGAACCCAACTAAAGGAAACATTGACCACTATAATGGTAACACACAAATTGTGATTTTCTAGTTTGGTGAGTCTGCTTGTTAACATCAGATGTCTTCAATAATGGTCAATCATGACCCAATTAATTTCTTAATTATCTCATTAACTTCAACTCTGCTTCAGTGTTACTTTTAACACTGCTTCAGTGTTTATATTAGTCCACACTCAATCAAAAATGCGGGCTGACGCATGCGCAATTTAAAGCAAAAAAACTCACGGTTTGGGGGTATATTTTACTGCATTTTTCTATGTGATGGTTCTTACTGTTGATGAATGTGTAGCATTTGTAGAATTTACCCATTACTTTAGAATTCGTTGGCTGGCTGCAATAATCATGTACATTTTATATGGTTTCCACAGATTATATTTACAACTCTCCAAAATCACTTTTTTCAGTGTAAGTCTATGGATCCATCCGAAAATGAACACACTGTTGATTACTGGGATGGCAGTAGGTGGCAGGTTATGATCATTGGTGAATGTGGGCTGATTCAACTCATTCGACTGTACAATTTTCCACTTAATTTGCTTTGTGTTGATGGCTGGATTATATAACATAAACACCCAAATCCTCCAGGTAAGGAAAAACCAACATCGGCAGCTACTGTGAAGCAGTTACCTTGTCCGAAGCTTTTCATAGTGAATGTGTGTATGCGTGTGAGTGTGTAAGTCAAGATCTCTAGATGGTTTGCAGGTGTTATGTTTTGGTGATCTTCTGTTTTTCCCTCACTGTGCTTCGGTTATATAATTATTAGCACTTAAGTGTATTCAGTGGGCCTGGTCATTAGCTAGCCTGTTACTCTGAGAGATTGCCTTCTGTTAGCATTCAGATAAGGCTGTGATTTCAGACGGCCTCAACATACCCCTGAGCATGTGCAGCTGTGGCCAGCACTTAGTGTATATAGACATTTAGACCTGCAAAAATGGGTGTGCAATTGTGGTATGAAATGAAGACTTAATATATTTATTTATTATAGTTTATTATACTACTCGATTATTCTGTCAAAATTGATGTAAATAGCTGTATGTAGCATTAAACACACATTTTCTATTCATTTCATGCATTAATCATTGTGAAACCCTTTCAAATAAGTCATGCATCTTAAAGAAAGATTTAGACAGTCATGATTGATGTTACTATTACACTTGTGTTGCACAAAGTCTGCCTATTTGCCACCGTGCATGAATGTTCTTTGTTTTTCTAATTTAATGAGTTGTTGTTGTCATTTCATGTGAAAGGGATACAGTAGTTCACACACAAAAAAATGCAAATTCTGTCATTATTTACTCACCCTCATGTCACTCAAAACCTGTATGGCTTTTTTTTCTTCTGTAGAACATAAAAGAAAATACTTTGAACATACTATTGAATCATTGTTCACCAAAACGGTATACCAACATTCTTCAAAATATACGAATTACACATAAGTGTAAAAAAATGATATTTTTGTTTTTAGGAGAACTATCCCTGGATTACACAGTTCTGAATGGTCAATTGAGCAATTTAGAGATCTAATAGAGTGCTAATCTGGGTAACTCAAACCAGCTTCACTGGACTTCTCTATCAGTATTACTGTATAGTCAGAAAGGCTGATTGTTTTGCACGTTGTTAGTAACAGTATTAAGAGTAATAGTTTTTTTTTTTCTTAGCAGAATCTGTAAGACAATATATACTATTATAAAATATTGAAATTCAATAGTCTGTTCATTATCCCTTAACTCATAAACACAGTGTAAGCTTCTACAAACTGATCCGGTTTATGACAAGTTTCAAACAGCGTAGCTAAGAGCGTGAATCCTTAAAGAACCCTAATTTTTTAGAGAAAGAAGAAGAGAGTATGCGAGAATAAGAAGAATGATTGTTTTAAAATGTAGCCTTTGGGTATCACAACTCACATGTAGCAGCTGGTGTGTGTGTGGGTAAAAGGGTAATTGATTTGATTCAAGAAGGGTGTGTGTGGGTCAGCTTTTAACTGCATTCTGGGAACCAGCCAAGAAGAAAATGGTTTGATATACATATTAAACTTAAATGTTGGTGTAACTGAAGTCAGTCATATTATTATTATCATTTAATTTTTCTACAGCAACTACTTGACTATTCAATGTTATGAGGTGTCTTATCAGATCATGAGACATTTTCTGACTATTTCGGCTATAAAAAAAATATGTTGCCCATAAACAGCCATTGATTTTGCTGTTAATTTCAGGGTCTGGTTTTCAACTAACACAGGAAAAAATACTCTTAAATGAGCTGGTAGAAAAGTATGTGATATTTCAGAGAATGAGAGAGTATATTTGTTTTTAAATCATCTCATGACATTTAGAGAGGGCTTCATTTTGTCTTGATAATCTGCTCAGTTATCAAACACATTAGTCTAGAGTTAAGGACGTTTAGTTATAATATGAGAGCAGACATTTTGTGCCATTTTCTGAGTTTCTTTTAAAGTTTTTCTGATACATTTGGATCTTCTGATTCTTCTGGAATCGGTGCCGGAGGATAACAATGAGCTGTTTTGGGCTCATATCATTAAATGGAGAGACGATGTGAAGATGGTAACACCAAAAGATTTTGGAGAGTTAGTCAACTGTGGAAAGCTAAATCCTTTTTTGATATTCTGACATTAGCTCAAGAATGAGACGCACACTCTCTCAGCTTGACAGATCATGGATGATCTTTACTGTGGAGATGGAGCTGTCATTTATTCAGAGAAAGTGTGGATCTGAGGGGTTGCTCTCACTAATGGACCCCAAAATGGGTTTATTGTAGTTGCACAAAATTATCCAAAGTGGGGGATCCAAACTCATCCTTAATGGGAAAAACTGGGGACAGATTCACCCTCACACACATTCATTGGAGGACAGCAGGAGTTTGAAATACTTTTCTGTCAATAACCCTTACAAGCACATAGCATCTTTACTGTGAGGCCTGTCTTTGAACAGACACCATGCATCATTAATACCTGCCATATATTTGATGCTCTAAAGCCTTTGGGAATAAATGAATAGCAATTGCAATGCCTGCTGGCAGGTCTATGTCTACTGTGTAGATTAATTGCTTTAACAACTCACGTGCTGCTCTGCAGAAAGGGTTCGGGCATCAATTCCTACTTTCCAGCTTTGCAATAAAAGCTTGAATGAAGCACGTGTTAATAGATGAAGCACAGAGGATTTAGTTATAGTTTTGTTCTGCCATTGGCAACTTTGCTGGCTGAAGTAGGACAATAATAGTAGCCATTTTAAAGTTAACAGATAATGACTTTGAAATCATTACCAAAGTTCTTGTGTCAGCACTCACACAGGACTGTATAGCCTATTAGTCACCCTTGGTTTATCTCTAATCGAAGTCAGACTTTTTTAGAATTTGGGTTTAATTTCAAGACACATGTAACGTTATATATGAAGACTTCAGAATTGAGTCAGTCTGACGTTTTCATGAGATGTTTTCTTTTAAAATAGCACTTTATTATTATTATTTTTAAAATTCTATGTTTAGGTTCACTAATTTTACTTTAACGGCAAAGAAAAGTTTATTAGTTAGTCATGAGATGCCTTATTTTTAAAAATATTCAATTTTATTTTCATAGAAGCTTGATAAAAATGCTAATGTGAAAGAACAATCTCAGATGGACTTTGCATCTAAAGTCTACATACAGTATACTGTATATAAAATCAATCTCAGTATTAAAAAATATGATGTACATGCAAAGTAACTGAAATTTTTAAGGTCCAAAAAGGTAGTAAGGAAATGAATAACATAGTTCATGTGCCATCAGTGATTCAACGTAATGTTATGAAGCTATATGAATACTTTTTGTGTGCAAAGGAAAGAAAAATATTGTTGATGTTGAACACACATGCGCTGTTCCTTGTTTACAAAGAAGAGGAATGCACACGCAATCATCATGGTGCTCCCATAAGTGGCAGAAGAAGAAATTGTTGAATAAAATTGTTATTTTAGTTTTCTTTGCTCACAGAATATTTTCATAGCTTCATAACATTACTGTTGAACCAATGATGGCACATGGACTATCTTAAAAACGTCCTTTACTGCCTTTGTGGTCCATAAAACGTTTCAGTTGCATTGCTGTGTATGCTTGAAAGCTCTCGGATTTCATCAGAAATATCTTAACTTGCGTTCTGAAGATGAAGTCTTATGGGTCTGGAACGACATGAGGGTGAGTGACAGAATTTTCATTTTTGGGTGAACTATCCCATTAATAGACCATTACCTGATCCTCTCAGATCCTGGAAGTAGAAGGTTGTTACAGGTCAGTGCAGATATCTTCACCCATTGTCTGTATTTATTATGCTCTTTTGCATTTACTCTGCACAGGGTCTTAGTGGTAGATAAACATATACATCTGCAGCATAGAGAACAGCTTGCTCTAGCAAACAAGGGCACATTGTCACAGTTGCCTGTAAACTTCTATAGGGGTTGATAGTCTGTAAATGGCATTTGCTGTGGTTGCTGGGATGTCAGCATGTCTGGTGCATTACTGATGCCTGGTAGACTATAGCCAGTGCTCATACTTCAGAACAAAGAGAGGGAAATGTGCATTTGAATAACAGAGAAATAGGAGGCAGAGAGAAAGTCTGAGAGAGAAAGAGTGTGATATAGGACAATGTGATATAGAGGTAGAGGGAAATGACCTGGGTTAAGATCAATCATCCAGGTCATTCCCTTTAGCCTCTGGCAGCAGAGGTCTGATTACTCACCACTACAGCAGACATCATATTCCTTTTCTGAAACTGAAGTTAATAAGTACTGAAGTTGCTTTTATCGCAAAGGAATAGTTCATCAAAGAAGGAAAATTCTGTCATCATTTATTCACTCTTATGTCATTCCCAAACTCATTTGCTGTTCAACAGTGTTGTCCCAAAAGTAGAATTTAAGGCTCTTTACACACCTACGGTTTATTGTGGCCAAGAAAATTTTTAAAATGTTTTCAATATTCTATAACTTCTAATGCCAAATGATAGTAGAAAACCGGGAGATTTTTTTTTAAACTCCCTTCTTTGTGTAGTATTAAAAAAACAAACAAACACTGAAAGCACCATAAATATTCTGCATTTATACCAGTGAGGTGTAAAATTTACCGCAGCTTGTAACAGGTGAATATACACTCCAAAATATGTGTAGTGTGTTACATGACACTAGTCACATGTTGTATATGTGGGATCTCCAATGAATTCTGTTCCTGTGATCTGAAGGTGTTTCAGCACCACAGACAGCAGCAAATCGTCACGTTGTGTTCCAGAGGCGAAGTTTGTGAACGCTCTCCCTTACATTCCTGAATAATCATCACATTAATCCAAACAAGGTTTAGTAGGTCTCTTAAGTTCAGCAGAATTCATCTGGTGCTTTAGGAAGATAATTGACGACACTGAAAACTGTTTTCTCTTTCCTATTATGCACCTATTCATTTTTCTTCTTTACCATGCAATGCAAAGAGAGCTTTACACCAGTTTTTTGATAGACATTCTAGATAGACAAACAAGAAGAACAAAGATCGTGAAGTCTGTCTGTATTGGGAAAAGTATTTTCCACAAGGTAAAATATGACACTTGAGTTTGATGAACAGATGACTAATAGCTTGCAATAAAGCTCTGTATATGAATTGATGCATCAAATCTAATGCAGCAGCATCACTGTTAATTTCTGAAGGCTGCATGGTATAAAATAAACCTTGTAATGCTTATATTGTGATAAAAGTTGTGTCTATTGTCTGGATTCACTACTAGCCCTTGTCAGGGAGCACAGCTTGTTTTCCTCCTCTCCTTGAAAACCTTCTCCCTTGGGAGCCTGAGTCAGACAGTAGTCACTCTTCACTCTTCAAGTGTAGCCCTCTTTTGATGACATAAATAGGCTGTGTTTACCTCCATCTGCAGCACTGAGTTGATGCACAGTGATCTATGGTGCTAGCTGATAAATTTGAATTAGCTTTAGAGGCTTGATGAATTTCGAATTGTTTGAAAGGATTTCATAGAGCTTCACTGTCAAACGTGTTAACAGTTAACAGGATCTATTTCTACCTCATTTGACTTTTAAAAATGGAATTTGTTGGTGTTATAATCAGATTGATTCAGTTGTATTAAATTATATTTGCTGTCATGCTTCATGTGAGCATCTTCATTTTAAAGCTTCAATTTATTATTATCATCCTAAATAATATAAATAATCCTAAAAATGTATCATTTTCTACAAAAATATTAAGCGTTTAGAAGCAATAAAACATTTTTTTTTTAATCACCAAATCAGCATATTAGAATGATTTCTGAAGGATCATGATGAATCGAAGACTGAGTGGAGTAATGACTGCTGAGAATTCAGTGTGATCACTGTATTAATATTTCACAATATAATATGTTTTACTGTATTTTTGCCTACCCCAAACATTTGAACGGTAATCTGTATTGTATTTTTGCAATAAATGTATTATAAATGTTGTTCATATATTTTCAGGACTTCTTCATCCATGTGAGAACTTTGAGCGAGGAACAGACCAAAATTTTTTTATTTACTGAAAATATTTACATCTGCTCCAGAACAAATCTTTTTTCTTTTTCTTTTTTTGAGTTATCTTTATAATGAACCAGTTGAAAAAAAATGGATGGACTATCCCTTTAACTCAAAAACCGGCACAGGCAGCATTGGTGTTGTCAAGAAAGGCGTCCGGCTTTTGCTATTTTCAGTATTGGGGCTTTTTGGACAGAACCAGACATTCTGGTGTCTTGACAAGGAACCATTTCCCCCCATATAATCAAAGGCCTGTGATAGATGGATGGCAAGAGCATCTCTCAGCTCACCTATCCTGTCCACCTCCTCCTCCTTTTCATCCTCCTCATGGTCTTTCTCAGGCCTCCTCCTTGATGAAGCATTATGGAGAAACCAGTGGCTACATTTGGTCCTACTGTGTTCATAATAGAGAAAGGGCAGCGAGTAGCAGGTCTGCAGGGGTGGAGAGGGGATTTTAGCCACACTGCTCTGTTGGCATCCAGTGCGGTCACTGCCATTTGACAGGATTTGGCTGGAAAATTAGACGCTGCTTCCACCCCAGATGGCAGCTTTTATCAAAATGGCTTTGAGGGTAGAGCTCTCCGAGAGAGACAGAAAAAATAGTCTGACGGAAGTCTATGAAAAAGTCTAAGTTTTAAAGGGAGACTTCACACAAAACTGAAAATTTTTAATTCTTCATTTGCTCATATCATTCATTTTTATTCTAAACCTACTTGTGTAGTGATTAGAAATCATATTTTAATATCAACAGTATATTATATATAAATGCTTTTGTGGTCTAACATATTTAACATTTATTTGACACTGAGATTTATATTTGACAGCAATAATGTTACAACTGTTTTTTTTTATGCATCGAAGAGTCCTGAAAAAAAAAAATCATATCATGATTTCCACAAAAACATAAAGGAGAACAACTGTTTCAATATTGATAATAAGAAGAAATAATTTCTTTAGCACCAAATCAGCATTTTATAATGATTTCTAAAGGATCATCTGACACTAAAGACTAGCGTAATGACTGTGGAAAACACAGATTTGCCATTTTTAAAAATGTTATAATATATAAATTATATATATATATATATATATATATATATATACATAATAGATAATAATAGTATTTTCATTCAAATAAATAAATGAATATAAGTACAATAGTCTTGCAATAGCTCAAAAACATTTAAAAAAAATCATTTGAACAGTATATATATATACAATATCTTTTTCATTTATGTATTTTAAAAGCATATATTTATTATGTAATATTATATGTTATACAGCTGTGCTTTCTTTCGTTGTATGGAAGTGAGCAGCATTAACAGTCAGCAAAAGGATATGTTGTGTTCCTTTTGTGTTCCTCAGAAGAGAGAACAGGTTTTGAAAAACATGAGGGTGAATAAATAATGACAGAACTTTCATTTTCGGATGAAGTGTTCCTTCAAAATGCAGAGAAAGAGTGCACATATTTCCTGTCTTCTGCTCCATCTTTCCATCTGTCCATAGAGCTGAATCCTCTTACTCGACTTACGACTGTGGATTTACCAAATGCTGTCAAACTGCATTTGAAAGAGCAGCATCTGCCAGCAAGATGTCAAAAAGATGTGCAACTGTGCAAACAACGTCCTCGTCATTCATTTTTCCTATTGTCCTGAACAGTTGATGCTATATTAATCATTAATCATAAGCCTTAAAACCTTTATTTACTTGGGAGATCTCTCCCGGTGAAATAAATATGTTCTCATCTTTCTCAGTCGATTATAGCTTGATATTGGTGAGATTTCTTTCCTCATTGTGTTCAGGGCAGGTGCAGAAAATAGGGTGTGACGGTGTCACTTCATGTCAGATTTGATTTTCGCTTGTCTTGGCCTGTCTGGAAGACACATGTCCCTTAGGAAATTGGACAAATTTATAGGACACTTCTACAATCAGGTGTACAAATTGCTGCCAAAGTCACCCAAGTCTGTGGGGGACATGTGCAGTGTTGTTATCAGTCTCGTCTAATGGCCAACATCTGCTCGTGTAGAAGCACCCACAAAGGAGAACAAGTGACACTGTCAGGAGGAGAGGAAGGATGGAGAGACTGCTCTGCATCATTTGTCTCAGCTGGGACGTCCCAGTTTCTCCTCCTCCCTCCTTAGACTGTGCCAGAGCAGTAGCACTGTTGATTGAATCAGTCTCTTTGTGAGCTGGTGCTCAGTAATCATGGCACGCAAATCAACTCTCGGCTCCAAATAGAGTCAAAGTCTTAGACGTGCCGAAGGAAACTAACTTCCTGTTTTTCTTCAAATGCTAGACATATGTCAGTCAAACTCACAGTGTCAATCAAACTTGTCTTTCATCTCTCATGATGAGGCTTAACTAAAAATCATAGATGAGCCTCCTAGCAGATTGCAGTTGATTGGATATGTCTAAGTGTTGTAGTTTTTCTTTGTAACAACACTGAAGTTGGGGCTCTCCCATTAGACAATATTAATCATATATTTTATTAAGATTATTTATCAGGTGAGGACAGATTGGAGTATGCTGTCGTGATGTTCTTATTCATGTTTTTCTCTTCTAGTTTGGTTCCTGAGAGATCTCCTTCACCACACAACTGTCGGTAAGTGTCTCTGCACAAACAGCAATCACACCAGATGGAGGTCTCCCTTGTTTTGTGCGTCATATCCAGGCCTAAACTGTTTTTAGCATTTCCTGCGCTGATTTTGGAATGATTTTCAGAGGGATAAATGTTGCTCTTGCTTATACTATCAGCAAAGGTTTATGGTATATATTTATGTTTTTGAAAGATGTCTTATGGTCCTCAAGTAGTTATGTATTTATTTGGTCAAAAATACAGTAAAAAATGTTAATATTGTAAAAATATTATAACGGCTAAAATAGCTGTTAGAACACCATTTACAAAGCTAAAGAAAAGCATCTATTTTAAAGGGAAATATTTTGTAAGATTATAAATATTTTTACTTGTGATACTGTCACTTTTGATCAATTTATTGCATCCTTGTTGAATAAAAATATGCATCTCTGTAAATGGAATTTCTATTAATTTCTTTGAATTCTTCTTCCATAAATTGCAATTCTGCCGTTTGTTAGCTACCTCAATTTAAAGTTGCTGAATTGACCCTTCAAAAAGACCCCCCCCCCCTTAGTTACTGTTGCTACGTCAGACAAGCCATGGTGCTCTCATGCCACAAATCATGCTCTCACACAGTGAAAAAAAATATTAAAGAGCAAAAGGGACACTGCCAACATGGCGAGAGACAACACAGAGCTGGTTACTTTTGGTAATACGCAATATGAAAGTCTACGTTTTTTAAGAAATTCAAACAATAAACACCATTTTATGACTCTTTGATGTGATTTGACAGATCGCTGTAGGGCCTCAGTTCAAGTGGCACGTGAACCAATCATCTCTTTCTCTTTACTTTCTCGAAATATGCATGAATGAACATCAGAAGGTATCTTGTTTCAAGTGTGAAAGATGTTAAATACACACTATTTGTTGTTATGTTAATATACTCTCCTGCCTGGTTTGTTTGTCAGACAAAATAGCAGATTCAGTTTATGATTGGTCAGATCGCCTGTCAGTCAAAGTCCTGGGAAATGGTCAATTGGAACTTAAAAAACATACTCAGTTTAATTCTGAGTAGCATACATTCTTGGATAATACGATTTTATGTATTTTACAGCTTTCTGTATTCATGACAAAAGTGTCCAACAGCTCGTCATTTAAAAGTGACATGCCTGGCCTTGTGCCATATAATGCATCTCTGTAAATGGAATTTCTATGAATGGGGGAGGAGCGGCACATGCTAATCTATGCTCAGAGGGACTGTGTTAGTGGTGGGGCAAGCTGGAGGGGTGCAGTTTCATGGGAAATGTCTTTGAAGATGTGAAGGGGTGGAGGATGGACCCCAGAGTGACACGGCTGCCCAAACTCCTCACTCCTCATCATGTATTCATCATCTTTACTTACACAAATATGTCATGAGATTTTGTGCAGAAAATACATTCTCATAGCATGGTGGTTCCTTTGAAGGGCAGGAAGGTAGAGATGGAGACCTGGGTTTACTCGAGGCAGACTGAACCTTCTGTTGTGTCTTTTCTGCTGTGTCAGCTGTCTTTTTTTCTTATTCTTGAAGGCTCTATCTTAATTTCTGAGCAAAGAAAAATCAAAGTCTTGTTGGATTGGATGGGGAGGGACGCAGCGACATGCGTTTAGAAAGAAATGGGACATGAATTTTAATTAAGGCAACAATTCATTGCAATGTTGTTGTAGTTACGGGAGATTTTAGCATAGACTATATTATTTATTGATGTATTTAGTATAAATATGTTCAGATTTGTTGTCGTCACACTGATTGTATTTGTGCCATGTAAATATTGCACTAGTTTTGTAACAAAATATTGATGCCTGTTTAGAGGGAAGCCACAAAAAAACATTGTGTTGATTATGGTCCCAACGTCTCATCCATTTGACGTCTCAAATTCCTAAAATATACATCACAGTGAAGTTCCTGGTTAATTTTAATAGGGAACGAGATAAATTAAGCAGGAAGAGAGTCAGGTACAGTTGTGAACTTTTCCTCGGAGTCTGATTCAAACCATTTGCGACTGCTTTGTGAATCTTTCAGACGGACTAATTAAAATGAGCCATCTCATAAGAGTCATTTTTGGAATTGGACATCACTGGTGTGCACTCAGATGATTTGCTGATATTTAGTGAAAGCACATTTGGACACTGACAAGTTTTTCAGAACAGTAAGATGTGCCTGTTACTTCTCACGAGGGCCACATTGCAAGCCAAAATCAAATCATGCATCCTTGTTTCTCTCATACTGCATGTCCTTATGACATTGTATGTACCCTAAATTGTTATTGGTTCTTGTTGATTGTAAATTAGTGTTATTTGTTTGGCAGAACACTGATTCTGTTGCTCTCTGCTGTGTTTCTCTGGCCTTGTGCTTCATTCAGAGCACAGCATCAGTGGGTGGGGAAATGTAGCATTCGATGAAATGTGGTACTGCCCTGGTCTTACAAATCAAGCAATAATGGAAGCATTTGCATACAGATGGAGACAAAAATGCAAAACATGCTGGTGTTTCCTGCTGTGCTGCCTCGTGCCCTTTCTAGCATATATATATATATATATTGATGGACGGAAATTGGAAATGGAGACATGCAGGGTACTCTGGAAAGGAAAACTGTCTAATGAAATGGTTTTGTGTACTTAAGTTCTGTTTCCTTTTTCTTCACCAGGATATTGTTCTTAGGTGTGTCTTGTTTAGTCATGTGGAGTCAAGTTCTCCTGGGAAGCTGTGAGTTTGGATATCATAATAAAGACACGATGTGCTTTCAAGTTATTTTGATTTGGAATAGAATTGGACAATTTCATGTTTTTCTCTCACTTTTTCACTTACCGGCAAAGATAGGAAGCTTTTTTAGCACTGATGCCAAACAATGAAGAGCAAATGATGAGCTCTGTGTGTTTTATCATTCTCAAGCTGCCACAGAGGATGAAGGAGGAAATGTTGTTTAGTATTTTCTGGCAAGCTTTATTGCTATTTGCTTCAGCTCCTTGGTTACAGCTGTAAGTCAGACAAGCTTCACAGAACCTCCCATTGGAATGTAGAAGCTATCTGGTTTTCTGAAAAATGTGCTCATCTCTTATAAAGTTGTAAAATATGATTAGATATCGTTCCTATGTGGCCTGAATAAATGTAAACATTGCAGAGCTTTTTATTTGCCATTATAAAGGAAACGTTGAAATACACAGTAACTTGATGGAAGAACTGAGGCAACTCTGACTTTTGAACTTCTAAACATTTGAAGGTCCAGAAAAAAAAACAGATGCTAGTTATATCTTCTTTTCTGGATACCGTGAGTCACCAGTGACTCAGCAACAACGTTTTAGTTTAATTTCCATAAAATTGCATTTTAAATTAGTCCAAACACAGAGTTCCTTCATAGACCAGAATTTGCATCTTTTCAAATATAAGTATGAGAAAATGTTGGATGGTAACAGTAGCTAAGGTCAATCTGGGGTTAAAGAAATTATTGATTTTTTTTTCCCACTGGTAATTGTGACTTTAGTTGATGAGCGCTTAGCTTGTAAATAAAGTCCTTTTAACACGACTGAATGCACAGTTGGTTCTGCTGATTTATTCTCTTCAGTCATTGCTATTTGTCTTGTTGTCATGTCAGTCCTTGTGTCTTTACCCTTCATGTTTCCATTGTCCTTTGTCAGGTCTTTTCCTATTTAGGCTGCATGTTTGTTTGGGTAATGCTTGAATTATCTTTTGTAAATAATAAAATTGCTTTTAGATCCTCTAACTCCTGCTGGTATCAGTAAACATTACACCTAAATGTGCTGCTGTTGTTATTAAATTATATTAGCCTAATAAATGAAATGAAAACATCTTCCTATCCTTATGAAGCATCTGTTCAACACGTCCTATTATAACCGGTGCAGACTGGTTGTGACTGAAACATTCTCAAGGAGGATTTTGCTTGGACAGACACAATTTTCCTCTCTCTTTTCAGTTTCTTTGCAGTGTGTTCTTTGATTAGGTTTGGCCAAGCTCATGATTGATCAAGTGCAAAAGAGGATTAGCCGATGCAGAGAGCAGGGATTCGATTCAAACTGTGCTTGCTTCGCTTATGGCAGTTAGCCGTCCTGTCGAATGCAGTGAAAGGGCGAGATAGTGTTGGGATTCACCCTTCGATAAAAACCGAGGCTCATAATCTTCTTCAGATAGTTTCAATCCATCAACATCAAACTGACAGAGCACCCAGGAGGACAGCAGCCATGTTGGACCCCATCACACACCAACCCGCGTTGGTTGACTGTTTTCTCCATTAAGAAATAGCCTTTAAAAGGCTAAAAGCAGATCTGGCTATTTAATGAACAGGAGCCATGAAAAGCCTCAGTGTAAACTGATGAAACGCTCCCCGCGGTGATGATAGGCCCTTAATCCGCTGCATTTTGTGCAGAGCAGTCAGTCTGAATGTGGAGAGAACAGGAAGTTTCTGTCGCTTTGCCGTCACACATGCTTTCAAGTTCATACAGAATCAATTCACAGGCTGTAGGGTGGCTTATGCCTTAAAGAGAAACATACCCTTGATTTGTCATGTTGATAAAGTTAAGGATAATGCACCTTAAAACAGCGTCCTTAGATGCTGAATGCTTCGGTGCAGTTACGCTTGAACTAACCAGATCTGTCTGTGTGCTGGATTTAGATGCTATTCATGTTGTGAAGTGCAGTTTGTATGAGGGTGTGTGTTTACAAGTATATACAGTATGTGTTCTGGCAGACTGTCATTTTCTTTTCGATTTCATTTTGTTAGTCATTAAGGCTGTTTGGTTTCATTCAGAACACAAATGTTGTTCCAAATGAATCCAGTCGCTTGAGTGTACATGAGCAAACAGAACAAAAATGTGATATTTTCCCTCTTTATCAAACTCTAAAGTCACCAAGTTAATTTTGAATACTTTAAAGTTGCATGTATTGTTTTTTTTTTTAATTACACAACATTTCATTAATTAATTTATTTTTCATTTAGTAAATGAATTCATTTGCAGGATCTCTTGAAAATGACACACAGGTGTGTTGACGCCTGATGAAACTGAACTGTTTCGAGGACAGCAGTTTTGAAGAGCTCTGAAGACTGCTCTCAGTATCCGATTACAGCTCTAGTCTCAAAACTCAGACAAAGCTGCTGAGGCACTTTGTGATGTCAGCCTGTCATGGTAATCCAAAACCTAAAGCATGATGGGTGAAACAGCCTGCTTAAGTAGATAAGAGAACACCGCTTCTTCTGTGAGGACCCGTTTTACACCAGTCTCTGTCTATGCAGATCACACTGTATGTCAGAAAGTACCTTGTAACATGTCTTGTTGTTAAAAAAAAAAAAAGCGAGACTGTTATATTATTTGATTACTGAAAATTCATGGTCATGGTCACCCTATTTATTTGTCTCTGACCTATTTTTCCCTAAAGACTAATATGACTCTGCTAATCTGATCTGCTTTTCAACCCCTAAGGCATTCTGTGCTTTAAAATAATAAATTACAAAGAAAGCTGAAACGATCTGAAAAGTATTATTTTCTCAGCTTGAACGAGCCAGAGTTCAGACTGAATTTATCGAGAGGCAACCAGAAACCCTAAGAGTCTCACCCAACGACCTTTGCCAATCTCCTCACAATGAGAAGCTGTCACTTACTTCAAATTTCTAAAATGAACATCAAAATTACTTTTGGTGCTATAACCTATTGTAGACAGGTCTATTCTGTCAAAATGACTTGAATAAAACTTTTCCATTTAAAAGATATGAAGAATTTTTTTTTGGATACCTGACAAAACCATGCACACTATATATTGGTCAAAAATGAAAATTAGAGGCATTTTTGTTATAAAACAGCTTGTTAAAAAAAAAGTTTGACATTCTGTTTCAGATACACACTGAAGATAAAGTTTCTTTTTTAAATGTAATTCAATTAATTTTTAAGCCAAACTACAGTACTACACTGAATTTTGGTATCCATAAAGAAAAAGTGGATAGAAAGTAGCATGCAATGCAGAGTGTGCTAAAAACACTGTCTTAAAATAGCTCTGCATCATGCATTATTCGTACTGCTCGCACAAGGCCTGTCAGACTGTATATTGCATGTTTATGTGTGCTCTCACGCCTCAGTTCTAGACCTTCAGTTTCTGAACTCATTTCTTGGCTATAGTGTTTATTTTTGAATTGACTTATGTTGCTGCAGTGTCCCAGCAGTGAGAAATATGAGGAGGAACACTCTGTTCTTCTGTGTTTTGGGACTCACTGTTCCTCTGGGTGTTAGAGAGAGAGAGTGTACCGATGGTAGTGTTTTGATGCACAAGGTGATTTTGGCCCTCTTGCTTGTATCCTTTCTCTCTTTTTCTGTTCTGCAGGGTCCCCTGGGACTCATCGAACCTCCACAAACTCTGAGAACAGTCCAGGGATTTAACCTCACTTTCATACAGCTGCATTTCATTTTAACATTTAGTTAACATTTTAGTTTTGTCATTTTTAGTAGTTTTTGTTGTTTTTAAATATTTTTATATAGTTTTACTTTTTTTTTTTCAAGTTGTAGTTATTTTAGTGCATCATGTTAAATTAAATAAAAATAAGACATTTTGTTTCAGAATCTAGTTGAAATAAAATAAGCTTCAGTTTTTAAAATATTTTATTTTATTTTATTTTAGTGAACTTTTTTATTATTTCAATTAAAAAAATTGTATTATTTTATTCACTACAATAACCCTGTGTCCCAGACACAAATGTTTTAATGACTAACAAAAGATTAATAAATGTTTGGTCATCTTAGCTATCGGTATAGAGCTAAAGGTTAGGATCTTGATTTTTCAGTAGTAGTATTACAACACACCATATATTAGCCCTGTTTGTTGTTTCCTTTGGGCATCTGATACAGCATTTGGACCTGGAAACAGATGACACATGTCAGACTTAACCAGCAGATATTATTAATAAGCTCAATATAAAACAGAATGACTCTGCCTATCTCTAATCAATCCTCATATGTGTAGCTCTCCTAGAAATAACTTAGAGGACGTGTGCAAAAATCTGCCTACACGCTCTTTTCTGTGCTCCCAGTGCACCTCGGTTGATGAGCATAATGTCTTTAGGGCCTTTCACACTACTCTAGTTCCAGAACTAAATGTACAGTACTAAAGTACTGGGATGATTTTGTGCAAACTATTTCCCAGTACCATTTAAAGGGTTGCATTCGCACCAACCGTGTGTACTAGGATGTGATGTAATTCGGTCGACAAGGATGTTGAACGCTGCGCACAAATTACAACGTTAACAAAAAAGAACAACGTTAACAACAGGAGGATGGAGGACGCTGGGATCGGAGCTGTGTTTTTGTTGTGTCTCGTGGGTTCCAAAATAATGGACATGGAATGTCGACGAATACGTAAAGCAATTTAAAGTACTGAAAGGACGACTATGGATCTCCAACGACAACTGGCAGTGCTACATTTGCTACAAGTGCCTGCACTTCAGCGTCCGTCCATTATCGCTGTTCTCCATACTCATGAAATAAGTTGACACAATGTTTACAGTATGTTGTTTACACACACAGCATTTTAAATCGCTTCATACGCGTTTGGCCAATCAATGTCTACTTGCATCAAGGTTAGTACCACTTGGGGTAATTTTAGTAGGAGCTAATTTTGTTCTTGAAAAAGGCAGTCCAGTACTAAAATCACCGTAAAAATGCCAAAAAATGGGAAGCTCCACAATTAGTTCTGGTACTCTGAAAAGGTTCCCGTGGTGAGAAAGGCCCCTTTGTGTCATTTGCAGCATCATGAATATTTAATGAGCTGAGGCTGTCAGTGGGTGGAGCTTTTCCATGTTTCTCTTTCTCGGTGCTGCATTATCTCTGTGTTTAACCTTCTTGGTATTGACTATTTCTTCCTCAGCCTTCATTTATCAACTACCTCATCACCCTGAGAGCTGACCAGTCCCCCAACCCTGTTGACTTTTAATCAACTTCCTTTAAAATTCCATTTGTTGTTATCAGGGGGAAAAGGCAGAAAACTCTTACAAATCTATCATGGATGTGTTTTATCTAAAGCCAGTTCCATTAAAAGTGAATTGGTTGTTATGCTCCCCATTTTTCTTCCAGTATAATAACCATTACTCTATAATGAAGAATTATCGGCCCGCAAATACCCTGTGGTGGTTGCTGGCCAGTAAGAATACAATAGGCCATTTGTGTCATAAAATATAAATTTTGGGCAATTTGTTATGGACATTACTGCTCAAAAAGTACAAATGCAATCTGCAACATTCATCAAAGAATTTTCCATTAGAGATGCTGCCATAATGAGGGCGTGCTATACTGCTACCCTGCTTTAGAAATCTGCATTCAGGTGCCATAATGACTCATACATCACATGTCTAACAAAGTTCACAGCTATCATTTATACGAGGGCATGTGGAGTACACCACGGGAATGTTATTGGGTGGGATTGATTGATTCTCCCAGGCAAAGCAGTTCAACTTGTCCCGTAATAGCAAGGGAAGCCGGATGGTTTCCTTCAGCAAGTTCTGCTTCTCATTATTTCAGTGCATCTACTTATTCTCTCACACATCGAGTTTTATTGCAGTCTTATTGTGCTCTGCATCCCAGTGCTGTACTAATACTAAAACTCATGTTAGGGGCTCATAAAAGGAAGATTCATAAAGACTAAATATAGTCTGTTGCATTCAAAATGGGGTTCGTGTCAAAACGCTGCTGCTAATGGTGATATATGCTTAATTTTGTGCTTTCGCTTGTGTTGTGATTGCATAAACACAGCAAATGAGGAATATTAGGGAAGAGCAAATAAGATGAATCCGAATGCCTGTGGCTGTTTGAAAGTTGGTCTTGATTTACCGTTTCACAGACTAGCTCCATTTTTGCATTTCCGCTTCTCTCCCCCTCTCTGGCTCCTTCCACTTCTCCCTCTCTTGGTCGTCACCCCTGTCTCTCTCTCTCCTTTACTCTCTAAAGACTCTGAAGGGTCTGCTCCCAGCTGCCACAACCCAGATGGCTGACAGGAGGCAAACCGACCATCAAGAGAGCAACAGTATATTAGTCTAGCACAGCACACATAGCAAGGTTTATTTATACTTCATTCATTTTTTTATTAAATAAAAACAACAACAGCAACAGATATAATAGAATAGGTAAGTGTTAGTTTTGTTGGTCATGTGCTGATGAAAAAGATGCCTTTAGATGTTTTTTTTGTCATGGCTAAAGACTCAAAATTGAGATAGGGAGGTCATTCCACCAGCTGAAAAACAATACAGGAAAAGGTCCATGAGAGTGATTTTTGATATATTTATGTTAATAATGTATTTTTAATCATTGTAATATATTATACCGTCACAACACCGTGTTGTAGTACCAACATGAACACAAGGATGAAGGCAAAAGGCAGTCTTTAATAAATCCACAGGTAAATAATCCACTTGAAGAGAACAGCTACAACACATCCAATTCAGACAAGACCCAACAGCAATGAACAGAAAAAGAGCAACTTAAGTAAAACACCCATGAAAGAAGTTAATAACAGTAGCTTGTGTTTTAGACAATTGCCCTTTCTTTTTGTCAATTGCCAGCTGTACTCCACTCCACTTTGACTTTTTCATCTCCTGTTCCTTGTTCACTGGTGAGAGAACTGAGAGAAAACACAGATGCTCCGACTTTCAAATAACATGCTCCTTGCTCCAAGCCAAAACTCCCATACTTTGAAATGCTGTGAACACAGGCAAGCAGAGTGATACAAACAGTGAAATGTCCCAGTTCACTCACTGACTCACAGACTGACTCACTCACTCACATGTTCAAGTCAACTCGAGCAGCACTACCATTCCCTGCCAAAATGTCTTTCCACTCTTTTCCTCTATTCTTTTGCTCTTTGATTCTCTATTTGTGTCATACTTGAGGCCATCTGTGGCGTCCCCCTGTGCCTGTGCTCACAGGCATGGTACTGAAGATACTGTGGACAGCGCTGGACCGGCTGGTATTGTTGCCCGCTGGTCAGTTTTGCTGATGAGTGACTGAGCCAGATGCTCAGCAGGTGTTCAAAGAGAGAAACACACAGCTCAAAATCCATTGTTTCCAGTAGCATCTGTGAGATGTGCTGCTTGTCTGTGTGTTGGGGAAGATTATGAACATGTTTGTGTCTGTGTGCCTATGTATGTTTTTGAGTGTGCTATGTGTGTTTTTATAAAGTCTATATTTTCATCCAGTTGGTGTGACTTCTTGTTGTGAACATTTGAACAGTAATTGCTGCCAGCACCATCAGGCGTGTGTAAGGACAATTATTAGCCGGTGATTTGCTTGTGGGACTTCAGGGAGGACAGATACAGAGGGAGAGAGACAGAGAGATGAGAGAGGGCATGAAAGTGAGTGTGGTTTAGCTGAACCCATCCACACAGCTATTTCATTAATACATTACCCTTGGGGGGCTTAATTATAACCATAACACACTAACCCATTTCCTCTTGAATCTTCCTTAACCCTGTTCATGCGTGTATGATTTTTTGTTGTTGTTTAGAATAGCAGAAGGCTAAAATCTTGTTATGTTTGTAATCATGAACTATTCAGCTATTTTAATCGTTTTCAAATGAAATAATGATCCCAAGTAAGAAAACTCTAAAAAAGGAAATCAATTCTAAAAAAGAATTTACTCTCACTATCCCCTTTTGATCTTGAATCAAATATCTCCATATCTTGAATCGTCCTTTCAAACATTCTCCCCATCGATGAATGTTCATGTTTTTCCAATTTATTTATAATAACAGAAGGTTGAAATCTTAGTTATTTTTCTAATTCTAAGCTGTTATACAGAATTTTAAAGGAATAGTAGTCCATGTGAAACCTAATCTATATTACTCTCTATATGACTTATTTGAAGGTTAAAAACATACTTGTACTCAAAAAATTAGTTAGTTTTCATTCCTTCAAAACTTCAGAATATCCGTCACACTTGATTTAGGAATACTGTGTACATACCTTGTCTTTCTTAGCTGCACACTGTGGAAATGCATTTGGACCTTGTTTGAACCCACCACTGTGAACCCACCAGTTAGCCATTATTCAGGGCTATGAATGCTGGCGGTGGTCTCCAACAAAAGAGTGTTGCCGTGGTGATTTGGAGAGGAGGGTGGTCTAGTGGTCTGGCCTTGGAGAAGGTTTGGGGTAGCGTAAGTCCAGGAAATAAGCACTCCCCTCCCTGCAGTGAGCGAGAGGCAGACAAGCACACACCTAGAATCTCAATCAGAGAACAGTGTTTTCTCCTTACAAGGAGAGTCAGAATACTGAAGCACAAAGCAAAACCCCAGAGTACTGCTCTGCAGGGAGCAGTTTCTGATATCTGCTCTAATGTTTGTCTTTTAAATTCATCACAGATTTAAGTCTCATTTATGAAAGATGAAGTACAAAGTCCAACAATATTCTACAAATAAAAAAGAAAGTAAACTCAATGTTACCTATAAATCGTAACAACCTTTACGTCATATAATTGTGAAGTATGTCAGTGCATACTTAACCCTCATGTCTTATAAAGTGGCAACACTCTTTAAATATGGCTTATGAACAGACAGTAGGAAGGTACATTGTAAAGCTAGCTTCTCAGTCAGTGTGCGATTGTAATCTCCACATTCATACATTATGTGCCCCAGTTCTCTTTCACTCGGCTTCTAAGAGTTAAAAACAAAGTCTTGGCTGACCAAATCTGCAGGTAAAAATGCGAAGTGAAAGCGGTTGGGAGTGGAGCTGTAATAAAGGTTATTCAGACAGTTCTGATGCTCGAGGTCCACACATGCTGTGTCTCGGTTTCCTACATGGAAGAGTTTCATTCAGAATACCGTGGCAAGAGTGACTTCACAGCGGGATCTTTTCCTGTCCTCTTGAAAAAGGGCGTACTTCTATCAGTATGTTCACAGTGAATCCTCCACATCTTGCGTTCAACTTTTTTCTTTTTTCTAACCTCAATGTTATGCTATTATCTTTCACTTTTTCTTGCAAAAAATATGTATTCTTATATAAAATGATTAGCCCTTTAGGCTTAGGTGTTAACTGATTGTCTGATGCCATTCCTTGTCCAAGAATCACTGATCAGCAAAAAATACTTCAAAGGCTGTTTTTTGGACTGCCTGCAGATTATGTTCATAATCATAAATGCATATGTATGAATTATAAAAATAATTAACCTCAGAGTAACAGAGTATATGCAAAAATGTCTTAATTATAAAAAAATAATTAAACTCCCAGCGCACATCCACAGTAATATTTATTATATGTAGGTAGTGTTATGTTGTAATGCTAAACTTCTGAAACAACCCAACACACTCTTTAAACATTTTACCTTTAGGTAATAAAGACATGGCTAAATTTAAGAGGTTATTTGCAATTAATTTGTAATAATTATTTTCAGGAATTCATTTTTGTTTTCTTAAGTGTTGTCTTTAGAACAATCTTTAGAAAAAAGACAAGATGTTTTCTAAGAAATGTTTAGTTTAATTCCTAAGAATGTTTCATGTGTTCAGCCATAGTCATGTAACTAGATTGAGGTTGTCAAACTATGGATCGGGAGCACTGCTAAGGGAAAAGCAGACAATATTGGCTCTTTTTGCTGTTTAAAGACTGTTGAAATAAAAAAATGTATCTCTAATTTTGGCTTGTACAAAGTTTTAAAAATCGCATACAGTGACATACATATGGAAATGCATGCTAATAGTACACCAAACAGTGTGGCTCTTCAGCTCATGCCCTGAACAGACTTTTCAGAAGTGAAGTGTAGCATGAATTTATTCGGTGCAAGTCAAATTTTTCTGTCTGATTTTCTTTCATGTCTTTAATGACTAAGCCACGCTTGATAAAGCAAGTCATTAAAAGGCGTGAGCATCCCATTGGCTAACTAGAGTCCAAAAGAGTAAAGAGGATTAGGCCTCACCGATGCTGGATTCACTGCTGTTTATGCTCAACTTGTGAAGATGCTTTTAAGAGATGCTCACAAACACATTTTGTTGCATTTCTTAATCCTATCTCAATGATAAGCAGTTAATGTGTGTGCTTTGTATACAGCAGATAGCTAGTGAAATGTGTTAAACTGAGATGCTCTGGCTATATCTGCTGTCTTGGCACCAGACAAAACAATGACCGTGACTTATACATAAGGAACAACTGTTGTCTTGTTTTAAAGACAACAAAGATGGAAGCAGGGAGTGTTGAAAGCTTCACATCTCTCCTTCGTATGGATGGCAAGGAAGAATCCAATTCTCTCATCTCCTTGCTCATCTCCGTTAAGTGAAAGAGTACAGACATTTGTCAAGGAAACAAGAAAAGTGTCCCACTGTGAGATATAGCTGTAGCTCATTACAGAAATAAATAAGCCTGCTTACTCCAGGCAGCACACCACTATGGCTGTGCCAGGCATCACTCCTCCGTTCTCATGCTGGAATACACTGCTGAAAGTGAAGATGCCTGCAAAATGTCCAGACATGCAGGAGGAGCTGGAGGATGAAGAATTACACAATGGGAATTGAACTCATCTCAGTTCTCATCACCTCTTAGTTTCAAATGGACTCATTCACATCTTTTTTTTTGATGGTATGAAATGATGCTGAGAAGGTAATGAAACGTTTGCTGTGAATCATTGACTTGTAAGTTCAGATTAATGTGTTGGATTTTAAATGTTTAAAAACTATTGCTGTTTCAAATAAATACTGTTATTTTTGAACTTTCTATTCATCATAAATTACAGATATAAAATAATATTCCATATATACCGTATGGAATGGAATATTATTCAGATCTGTGCATGTCCATAATAAAGCAGTTAAAAGAACCTTATTGCAATTTTCTGTTCAGTTTTTGATGAGATAAAAATGAATGAGTTGATTACATTACTGAGCAGGATTATTAATAATGTAGCATAATAAATGGGCACAACAAGTGTCTTTAATATGAATATACAGTGTGTCACGATCATTAGATGGAGTGCCCATGAACTTCAGTACAGGGCACTCCACTCAGGACCATTCCACCCATCAACCACCAGATGTCACCATATCATCACTTGGACACTAGCACCTCCCATACTGTTGCACCACACCCAAACTACATTCCCCAGGAGTCACTGCATCACAATCACCTTGCCACACCTGCACCTCATTCATCAGCCAATTTCCTTGCCACACCTGCACCTCATTTACACACACATAAAAGCAGCACAATCACTCTCACTCTCTGCGAAGTCTTCTTTAGCCTGTCTGACATTTCTGAGTGGTTTTCCTTGTGTTTGTTCTTCCCGTGTCTGATCTTGGATTGTTTAACCAACTCTGATTCTCTGCTGCCTGCCCTGATCTCTGCTTGTTAGCGTTTTTTGATTCTGGTTATCCCCGACATAACTGACGCCGTTCCTGAATTCTGCCTGTTTGACCATTCTTAAATAAAGCAATGCATTTGGATCCGAACGCTAGAGGTGGGCGATACTGCAAAATTTGCTATCGATCCGATACCAAATACATATAGGGTCAGTATCGCCGATACCGATACCAATATGATACTTTTTACTTAAAAAAAAAAAAAAAAAAAAAAAACTTGTGTATACTTCTATAGGGGAGTGCAGTAGGTCTGTCATTATTTCTGAGGTTGATGAATGTTCAGTTAGTTAGTTATTAGGCACTGTAGAATTAATTCTTTACAGCCTTTAAAAAAAAACAATAAAGAAAAAAAAATCTCTCCTTTTTTTTCTGGTTTTAAAAGCAAATGAAATAAAGTGCACACAATTATTACTGAAAAACAAACAAAGAACAAATATACCTGTGCAATTACATTCCCTGAGCCCCCCTTCTGGACTTCAATGTGCCATCAGCTTCGCTCACTCTGTTCGCTGCTCCTCGGCGCGTTGTCAGTGAGTCACGTGACGACACAACAACGACTCACAGCAGAGCAGCAGGAGGAGAAGGAATAGCAAAGTGGGCCAGGATGTGAAAGCAGCGTTTGCTCAGGATTGTAGAGGTAGAAGACACGAGCAAAGTATAATAAACGTAGATGAGAGATATTTAAATTAGAATATCGATTCATTTACAATTATATCGATCTGATACCAATACCAGTGTTGGCATCGATACTATCGATATTTAGATCGATCCGCCCACCCCTACCGAACGTCTCTCACTCTCACTTCGTTACATAGTGGAAACCATGTATACTGTGAAAATCTTTTTTTGGAATATTATCAGGCTGCATACTACATGCTACACAGTATAAACTGTATACTGCCTACTATTTAGTTTGTGAAAAAGTTCTGTATGTAATGATAAACAGTTTGGACAGTGGTATACTACAGTTTTCTCTCAAAAATCACCCCAAAATTAAGATGCTTATTTTGTGTTTTTAAATGTTTTTTTGGTTAAACATTTCTTAACAAAATTGGGGGCAATTTGGTGATCCTTTCTCCCATTCTGAGTGCACACTAGACACTCTCATCAATATCACAGCTTCACTGTAACTCTCTCCGGTTGCTTAAAATCCTTAGTCCATGAAATTCAATTCTATAACTCACACTGCCGAAGACAAGAACAGATTAATGTTTGTCTGTGCTTGGCCCTTTGGACTTCTACCCAGAGTTCCCTCTGCTTCTATGATTTTGGTATTGAGGACCCTTGTCATCCACACTGTCATTAGCAAAGAACCCCAGCAAATCATGTTTTAGAATTACCAGAGCACCTTTATTTTTACCATTGTGTTGCATCTTTAGTGTTATTGCAGATGCTTCATATAACCAGCTAAACGCTCGTTGTTAATGTGTGTCCATCAGGGTTTATCCACGCAAAATGTGATAAAATGCAAATGGTTTATTTATTGGAACTCCTTTTGCATATCAGTCTTGTTATACAATCATATATATCCAGCTGTGAAACCTAATTATAACATTCTCAGCAAGTCAGCTGAATCTACGCAATTATCCTCTTTGTGTAGGTCAGTACAAAAACACATAAACCAGACTAACAGTCACATTAGCTCAGTTAAAGCTGGGGATGTTTTGGGAAATCTCCAGGAAATAATTAGCACAGTGTGTAGGCTTGTTTACCCCCCTTCTGTTTTGTAACCAAATGTATCTGGTCTTTTCTGCTGCTTATTGGAAATAAAACCATGTTGCTATTCTGCAAATCTGTTTTTTTGTCTGTTTTGCTTGGCACAAAACACTTATTTGAGTCTAAGTTGCATGCATCTGTGGCACTGCTCAAAATTTCGATGCTCGTTTATGACATTATCGGAGGGAAATTGGAGGGAGAACAATATAATGATTAATATACTGACTATGGATTGTTAAATATATTTAAAAAACATTCATACTAGTAGGAACTTTGCAGTGTTTCTCAAGCCTATGACTGGTATTTCAAGGACGAAAGGGTGTTTGTGCTGTAAGTCTTTTACCCTACAGAAAATGTATGGCTTCAGTGGCTGTTAAATTGAAATCATGCATCATACTGATGCAGCATAGGCCACTAGCTTCCGGGAAACCATTAAATGAATTTATCTTCCCAAAACATCCCAGACAAGCACTCTTCACATATTGTTTCTGTACTTTCTGTAGTTACTTCAAGGTTTCAATCATTAGAATGCCTACTGAAACCCTGTTTGGGTCATGTGATATAATTTAGTGCAAGGGACAACAGGACTGGTTGTCATAAACGCTTTAAGTTACCAAAAGGATCTGAATCAAAAGTCTGATGCTTATTTTCTCTAGCAGTGGTTTTGTATTTTTAACAGTGTTTTTGGTTTAAACAGTAGTTCTTAAATAAGAATACTTTTTGTGAATTCTGTCCTCCAGAGTCCAAACTAAAATTCCAGCATCATCATATTTTTATATTAGTTTTTGGGTACATAAATACAGTGGAATGCATTATAGCAAGGTTTAACTATCGAATAAAGATAAAATAATTAACTGTGGGATTAGATTAATTCAGTGAAGAGCATTCAAAATGCACTGTTGTTATTATTTGTCATAGAGAGCAGAAAATACAGGGGGATTCTAGTATAGTGCATACTGCACAGTATACTGTCCAAATGTAATATTTATGCTACAGTCACATGGTAATATAATGCTATTCTAGTTGGCTAGTTTTTTTAATGCATTTTATATAAAAATGGCACAGAGAATTAAATGATAACTGGAGCTATGTTATCTGGGAAAACGTGTCTTCAGATTTCTTAATTTTTTTTATTTAGCATTTAAGTCATATTAAATTTACTCCATGTGTTTGCCCATATCTTGTCATTTTCGCATGGGACTAAAAAGGCTTTTTACAGCCATTTGTTGTGTCTGATCTAGTCGGAGGTTGTAAAGTTCTCTGCTGGAGTCCACAGCAGTTTTATGCCAATTTTCAATTAAAATGTTCTGTGGCCAATTAACAAAATGGTTCTGGGTAATTTGCAGGATTTCTGTTCCCATGCTAAATGAAGCCTGAGCCATGATTTGCCAAGCGTGTGTGGTATCGCACAGCTTTAGTTTGTGTCATGGGTGCTGCACAAAATAAGCTTGAATTACCGTTTGGTCTTTCTGGTTGAGTTAATTTTCGTATATTGTCTGCTGTGCTGCTTTAATGCCCTTATGTTACATATTAAATATGATGTGCATAAATGAATGTAATCCCGATTGTTCCAGGCAGATGAGATTGATTTCTTGTGCATGTTTCCTGACAGTCTGGTCATTGGCATAGTAATGTATTCTGCATCAGTAAATGGAAATGATATATACGCTATGTGTGTGTGTGTGTATGTGTGTGTATGTGTGTGATAAATTCGGTTAACCACACTCCAGACATTATTCCTGGGTGTGGTTTATGACTGAACAATGAGTCGAAAGGTCAGGGGCACCCTTGGGAGGCTGTTGCCTTTAGAAACCAGAGCGTCGGTTGGGAATGATTGACAGAAGATTGGGGAGGGCTCATAAAGTACTTGTTGTACTACGTGCTCCTCAATAACAGGTGGAGAGAAAACAGTGATTTCTTCAAAGAGGTGTTGTTCTGAGAGGTGTAAAATGATCATTCAGCTATGATGATGAGTTAATAAGGGTTAAATGTGCTATAGTATGTGAAGAGACAAAAAATGAAGGGTTCATTTAAATGTGTGTAGACAATAAATGGTTCTATGAGTCGACAAATTCATGCAGTGTCACACACACAAGCTCAGAGCGCTGTAAGATTGGAGGAGCAGAAGCACAGTGATAATTAGTTGTTGTAATGACTGGTGATGGAAGGCATAATTAAAGGCAGGGAGAAAGGATGAACAAAAGGGAAAGCAGCAATAAAAGTCTCTCCGTAAGCTCTTGTTGCAGTCATCTGATGGAGACAGTGCCGTGGTATTGTGTGCTTGTGTGTGTCTGTGAGAGAGTGAATGAGACTTACACCAACACCATTGCACGTTTGATTTGAGTTTTACATTCTGTGTGTGATTATGCAGCCTCTGTACAGCCGCTATTGTCATGATTTATCTCTGAACACTGACATCTTATTGCTTTTTTGTTGGTGAAATTGGTCTTGCCTACTCTTACAAGCCTCTGACAGAAAACTTCAACCATTCTTTCTGTCATGTTCACATCTTTTCAAACTGCAATTTAGGCTTGTGAGATTTATCCCAGCATTTCCGTGGGTCCCAAGATGTCAAGATATTAATGTTCAAGAGCCAGCAAAAAGAGATTTCTCCACAAAAGATATTACATTCATTGATACTATGGTCAGTGCTTAACAATAAGGGGTTTCTTTCTGGCTGGCAAACTTGTTTTTAGCATTTTTACTGCCAACAATTCCACTGGCCCAACCATAAAAGAATGATCTTATTTATGTATACACTACCATTCAAAAGTTTGGAGATAGTATGATTTATTATTATTATTAATTATTTAATATAATAAATCTATGTTTATTGTATTTTTATTCAGCAAGGATGCCTTAAATTGATCAAAAGTGACCAAAAAAAAGTATCAAAATATTAAACAGTACAACTGAGTGTCAAATCAGCATATAATACAATTATTACCACTCTTGTTTAAGTTAGAAGATTCTGCCAAGAAAACAAATGGCAACCATATCACCCTGTAGCCCAAGACTGTGGTTGCCCACTGAAGCGGAGCAGGGTTGAGCCCGGTCAGTGCCTGGATGGGGGACTTTCTGGGAAAGCTAGGTTGCTGCTTGAAGAGGTGTTAGTGAGGCCAGCAGGGGCTGCTTGCCCTTTGGTCTGTGTGGGTCCTAACACCCCAGTGTAGTGATGAGGACACTATACTGTCAACAAGCACTGTCCTTCGGATGAGATGTTAAACCGAGGTCCTGACTCTCTGTGGTCATTAAAAATCCCAGGATGTCTTTTGAAAAAGAGTAGGGGTATTACCCCAGCGTCCTGGCCAAATTTGCCCATTGGCATCTGACCATCATGGCCTCCTTATCATCCCCATATCTGCTGATTGGTGCACTATGCATGCCGTCGCATCATCCAGGTGGATGCTGCACAATGGTGGTGGATGAGGAGATACCCCCTGACTATGTAAAGTGCTTTGAGTGCCTAGGAAAGGGCAATATAAATGTAATGAATTATTAAAATGTATTGAATTAAATGTATATGTCAGTGTAATGGTTCAAATATTTTAATTGATATTATGCTGTTGAGTTAATTATGCTGCTTTCGGCACTTTGAAAGTCAAGACTGAAAAAACAGGTGTTGTTCTTCACATCCTCGATGATGGTGTAATGGTGTGATGGCTGAAATTGAGCAGGTGCCTGGGCGCTGAGAAGAGATTGTGCCTCCACTCAGTGATCAATACACCCAACAGTGCTTGAAATGTGGATGTGTTAGAGCTCAGCTGTGTGTTCTGTTTAGACTGTTGCACAACTCTGAGGACTTCATTGGAAACACAGCTCTTATTTCCAAATGCTTGGTGATAAACTGTAATTGTCCCTACACATACACTATTCAATAGAAAGATTTTATTCTCACCAAGGCTGCATTTATTTGATCAGAAATTCAGTAACATGAATAATGGAATTATTATTGTTATGAAAAGAGTCAGAGGTGTTCGGATTCAAAAGCAGTATTTATTTAGAGAATGGTCAGACAGGCAGAAATCAGGAATGGTCAAACACATGAATGACAAATACAGGGGAAAACCGCTCGGAAATGTCCGACAGGCTAAACAAGACTTTGCAAAGTGTCTGTGTGTGAGTGCTGCTTATATGTGTGTGTAAATGAGGTGCAGGTGTGGCAAGGAGATAGCAGATTAATGAGGTGCAGGTGTGGCAAGGTCATTGTTTTTTTTTCTTTTTTTTGTCAACTTTCATGTATTAAATTGGTTATTATACAATATAAGTGTTGATTAATGTTACCATGCTTATTTTCAGTGTGCTTTTGTTTGTCAGGATTCAAGTTTCCAGTGATGATCGGCCTGTGAGCAGTTCTCAATGGCTCAGAGGAAGAGGCCAGGGACCAACAGCAGCATGGCCACAGAGCCTCACACTTCAGCTCCACGCTCCTGCCCAGCCCCGTATCCCGACCCTGTGCACCCTGAGGAGGAGTATGAAGAGCGCCAGGACCCTGAGGTATCCCAACACTCCTACCACAACCAAGAGGAGGCAGATTTGACGGACAGCCAACCAGCCTCGCCCACCACTCCAGACCACGCCCACAGAGACTACCACAGCCACCCGGACAGTCTGGATGGAGACTCTAGCTCAGACTATGTCAACAATACATCTGATGAAGAAGAGGATGATTTTGACGAAGGGCTGCCGGAAGAGGATGAAGGTGTGACGTATTATATCCGCTATTGTCCTGAGGATGACAGCTACCTGGAGGGAATGAACTGTAATGAGCCTGAGTACGGACACCCGGACGGTCACATGAAGCCGCCTCCGGACACGGATGAGTGCCAGGAAAGGGTTGACGAATGGGTGGAGGGAGAGGATGATGCACATGGTGATGATGGAGAAGTGCGTTGTGAAGTACTCGAGCAGGACTGTGACCAGCAGCTGTATGACGGCAGACCCGAGCCTGTCCTCGATCACCACTACCAACAACACTCTCCAGAACCCCACCAGGAACAGATTCCGCCCTCCGGTGAAGATCAAGAAGTGCAGGATGTTGAAGGATGTGAGGGCTACTGCCCTGACCAGGAAGAAGTACTGCAGGTGGGGCAAGACAGAGGTGGTTACGCAGGAGACTATTATGCCACAGAAGACAATGGAAACTCTGTATGTGTGTCACCGTACAGGGGGCATAAGAGCACAGATGGAGAGACTGGAGAGGAGGCAGAGGAGGATATTGATCAGATAGTAGCTGAGATTAAGATGAGCATGAGCATGGGCAGTCTTAGCAGTGGTACTGATCAGAGTCCAGAGGAACTGGCACTTGATCCAGCACCAAGCGGCTACCAGCCAGAGACACGCTCCAAACCCGAGCCTGCCCCTGCCCCTGCCCCAGCCCCTGCTCCTCCTACAGTCCCTTCCTCATACCCTCAGCCTCACCGTCATGACGGCAGACCCAAATCCCTCAACATTCCCCCTGCCAGACACAATCCTGAGCTCCAGAGGAACTTTAAGGTACGACCTCACACACCAGAGGAGAGACAGAGATGGACGCAGGACCACGTGAGAGAGCAGGTAGGCGATTCAGCAAAGCATTATTTAATGAAAGGATTATTAAATGAAATACACGGTTTAGTGAAAACAGACTAAATTAGCTCAAATATGAAATGTAAATATGAAATGTATTAATGTATTCAATTTATTTTGGACTAATATTCTGTAGAAGTTATCTCTTATTGGCTCTAAGAATTCTACCATCTCACTTTTTTGGGGCTGGGAAGATGTTTTTGAAAGAAGTCTCTTATTCTTTCTCACCAAGGCTGTATTTATTAGGTCAAAAATACAGTAAAAACAGTAATATTGTAAAATATTGAATTTATTCTTGTCATGACAAAGCTGTTTTTAGCGTTCAGTGTCATGTGATCTTTTAGAAATCAATATTATTTAGATTTTATGCTTAAAAAACATTTCTTATTATTTCCAGTGCTGAAAACCTTTAAACTCTTTTTCAGGATTCTGAATTGAAAGTTTAAAAGAACAGCATTTATTTGATTTACATATCTTTTGTAACATTATAAATGTGTTTTTGATCAGTTTAATGCATTCTTGCTGATTAAATGTATTAAATTCTTGTTTTTGGTCCCTAGGATAACAATGACAGCAAAACTTAAACAGACTTCTGTTTCCTTTTAAAAGGTTTAAATAGTTAAACAATCGGAAATATTAATGTAATATGAAATGTTATTTATTTTAATTTAATAAAAATATCATCCCCAAGGGGCTTTCTGAAATATGCATATTCATTATTATAGTTAAATATGAATGTGAATGTTGACAGCCCTCATTTAAATGCAAGTGGCATCTGAGTAAACGGGAATTGTGCTTGTTTATGCCCAAGAGTGAACCTCAGAATCCTGATAGCTGAGCAGTGAGTAATGATGTCGTTTTTTATGCTCTTAAGAGCTGATGCTTAATATGTGATATTTGGAGATGGCATAGGATGCTTTCTTGAATGTGATGTTAATGTATTTTTACATAATTTTGGGGGCAGTTCCAAAGACAATTATAGAGAAAAGGCCGTTATTAGCATTTACTCATTTCAAGAGGAAAGAACTCAGTTTGAGCGGCAAGTTGAACAGAATTATAGAAAGTAATCTGACAGAAATTGGAATTTTTCGTTGTAACCTAGACATGGAGGGAGCCCTGATCAAAGCAATTTCTCGAAATCCCGAAATATGAACAAATTTCCACCCAGCTAGAATACATTACCTTGAGAAGCTTTTTAAATTCTGTCCCATTATTCTTGCTCAGGTTTTCTTTTCTTTTTTTTCTTTTTTTTTACTTTAACAACCCCAAAATTTCAACTGGCTCATTTCTAGAAACCTCTGCCTAAAGTTACTAAGCAAGTAATAAAGACAAATACACTGATATAAATTATGGCAAAAGTCTGTTTTGCTGAAAAATGAGAGGAGGTGCTGACTTTCTAATTGAGTTTGAAAAATTTGGTTTTCTTAGAGATTTCCTTCAAAATACCTTACTTTGCATTTTCAAAACAGAATTGGAGATTAAATCTTTCCAAGGAGGAAGTAGGTGAAGGGGTGAGATGTAGTCTGATTGCCTCAGTGGTCCAGTGAATGTCTTGTGAAGTTCTATTACACTCCTGCTTCTTTATTGCCTTTGGGCAATGAGGCGATTACATTTTATCCTGTCAGGCAATGCATTTCATCAAGTAATAATGTCTTTATGTGCAGTAGACACAGTGCTCATTTGAGACTTAAACTACCCTGTAGATATACAAAAAGTCTATTTTAGGCACTGTGCATTTCCAGTTAAATACAACATCTGTTCATTTTCCCAAAGTGTTTCAATACACTGTGCTTGAAAAATGTTCATTATGCTGCATAAAGCATTCTAGTTGTCCTATTGCTTCGGACACACATCAGATTGCTAATGCTGTTCATAAAGTGGCTTGCAGTTTTGTTTTGTCCTCTGTACGTCACATCTCACCCTTTACTCATTTGTCACTCATTTATCTCAATTTAAACTCTTTCTAGGTGTCCAACAGTGCAGAACAGCCAAGGAAGCAGCAGCGGTCTGATCTCAATGGATCACTGGAGAACAACAATGTCCCTGAGGTGCGCCTGTAATCATACAACACATTAACCAATCAATATCTGACAGTATGCACCCCACATAATCACTGCACATTTCAATCAGAGCTATTCTAGTCAGTGTGAGCCTGTCATGTTATTCATGCCACATTTCTCTGGCTTTCTTAGACAGTTTCTCTTTGCTTTTTTCCTGGCATATCTAAGCTGTTGTACTAGCCAGCCACTACGCTCCCCCATGTGTTGATATAGTACAATAATTGGATTTGGCCTTTCCTGCACTGGCTCTACTGTATTTACATGGACAGAGGGGAGTTCAGCCTTGAGCTGCCAGTTCTGCTTCTCTGCACATTTTTTATGCATGAATGTAACTCCATGAGAGTTTTGCAGCCTGATTGTAAGAGCCATAAGATATTGTCTGGGCAGTTACTCAAAATTCCCAAATAGTTGTTCTACCAAGCTTTCTGCCAAGGTCATTTTTAGATCATCATCAAGCATTGAATGATTATTTTTTGTATAAAAACTTATGAATGTCTCACATGTAGGAGGTAGTAGACGTGAGAATTAGGGTCATGAATATCAAGAATATTTATTGTTAAACCTTATTAAATTGTTCACAGTCATAACTGTTAAAAAGTCATTTCAGGTTTTGAATTTTTTTTTCTCTTATAAACATTTCTGCAAATTATGGAACACTCACCCAATAAATCAAAACATAAGGGTAATAACCCACAAAGTATTCACCCGAAGGAATTCTGTTTGTATGCATCCATTGCTGTACAGTACAGTCCCTCCTTATGTCATGTGTAGCAGTACTCAGTTTAGCCTTACTTCATCTGAACAGATTTAATTACCTTGACTTAGAGAGATTTTGAGTTCTTAGACTGCATTTAATGAAGGCCTCTTGAAGCATAACCTCCATTTGGATGGCTCTGTTGTAAAATGATGGCTATTGCTCTGTCTGACGATGTCATACAGCTCTCGGCACAGTTCTGCAAATAGCCACTAAAGAATGACTGACAGGACGTAACGAGTCCACTGAAGGCAAGCGTTGTGAGAACCCAAGTGCAGCTTTATTTACAGTGATCCAAATAATAAACAAAGACATGAATCGACTTGACTAGAGAAACATGAAACAGACTTCACATGAACATACTTGGCTTGACATGAACAGGCTAGACTCACCGACAGCAGGTTACAACACTAATACTCAACAAGAGAGATAATGGCAATGACATGGCTACTTATAGCAAACAATGAGGGAAACAGGACTAAGAGAACCAATGAGAACATGACACACTGAACATGAGGAACCAATAGCATGAAAGGGGCAAGAAAAAACATTTTTCATTCAATTGCCAGTGCTCATTTACTATTCTCAGTCTGTTGGCAATGTTTTTGTGATAACATTACTATATTAAAGTTATGCTTTTATAATTGAGCAATATCACAGAATTGAATCATGCCCCAAAGGGAAGTCGTGGCCTAATGGTTAGAGAGTCGGACTTGCAATCGAAAGGTTGTGAGTTCGAGTCTCGGGCCAGCAGGAATTGTAGGTGGGGGGAGGGCATGTACAGTGCTCTCACCACCTTCAATACAATGACTTAGGTGCCCTTGAGCAAGGCATCGAATCCCTGGGCGCTGCAGCATAAATGGCTGCCCACTGCTCTGGGTGTGTGTTCACAGTGTGTGTGTGTTCACTGCTCTGTGTGTGTGCACTTCGGATGGGTTAAATGCAGAGCACAAATATTGAGTATGGGTCACCATACTTGGCTGAATGTCATGTCACTTTTCACTTTCAAACATGACCGAGTGCCACACAGGCCTACTGATATTCAGACCAAATAGCATGACGTTAATATTTAACAAGAAGTTAATATTTAACAAATCCAGGTGCAGAATTCTTCTCAAATAGTACTGGTATCACTGCAGTGAATCTTTTGCAATGAGTCTTTTTGAACAAATTATTTGAAGGAATGATTCAGTGACTCGCATAGAAAGGCAAACAATTGTTCAAGAACTGAAACAGTCATAAAAATTGTTTATATATAACTGTTTATATATATATATATATATATATATATATATATATATATATATATATATATATATATATATATATATATATATATATATATATATATAAAATCTATATTTGATTTTTTTTATTATATTGTTTATATATATATATATTTTTTTTATTATTATTTTTTTTATAAAACATATTTTGTTCATCAAACACTGTTTCTCTGTTTCTTAGTCAACAAAGAAGACGGCCTCATTTCCCAGCTTCGTGGATGGTAAGTTAGCATCTCCTCTTTTTTTTTTTCTGCATTTGATAATCTGCTCCCTAAAGTTTTATTCTATCAAATTAAAACAAGTCAAAAACAAATCAAATTCACCAAACCAACTCAGAGTGAGGAGATTAGAGAGCCACACAGAAGAAAGCATTATGTCTGAGTGGATTTACATGCGGAAAAGTGGACAGAATTTGTAAGCCATTTTAATGGGTTGCAGTGCTGAGACAGTAATTAGAGAACTCATGTTTGCTAATATAAGGGCACATTAGTGGATGCTCAGCTAGAGGAATACTCACAAACTATAACAGGAAGTGAAGGAGAGTTCTGGAAAAGCAGGACAATAGATTGACCACAAGCTTATTTTTGGTTTACGCAAGTCTGAGAATTTATTGCTGCTTTCATGCCTTACTTCTGGGTATAAATTCTGCTTTCTATTAAAAGGATAGAGTCCTGTCACATTTAAACCTTGTGCTTGAATGATGGCAGCATAATGTATCCTTTGGTGGGTATCATTACGTCCACATTTCCATATCACACCAGCAGAATACTCTCAGCACACCCTGCTTTTCCTCATGTGGCCACCTTGGCTCCTGCTTTTCAATGTCTGCGGTACAGTTTTCAGCCCTCACAGTGGGATGGAATTGAGAACACAAACATATTTGCACACACTTTCATGCACGCGACATCTGCATGTAACTTTTCTGCCTGATAAGCTCACACTCATATACCTTATCAGTTGCTGTCAGGGGGTCTACAGAGGAGGTGGAAACAACAAATAGCTTTAATAATGAATTCTCAATGCTTCCCCTCTAAAAGTGCCGGGCCCCTGTGAGCCTGAGGACCTCATTGATGGGATTATCTTCGCCGCAAACTACCTCGGCTCCACTCAGCTCCTGTCGGAGAGAAATCCATCCAAAAACATCAGGATGATGCAAGCCCAGGAGGCAGTGAGCAGGGTCAAGGTACAGAAACCTAGAACCTCTGTATTTCCATTTTATTTCGGTGTGGCTTTCAAGTGAAAAGTTAAGACAAAGCGGAATCAGATTTCTCTGTGGAAAATGAGATGAGATTTGTTTGTTTACACCCTAGGACTTGTTGACTAATCAGTATTTATAGGATTATTTTCCATGGTGTAGAAGTGCAATCCCTCATCCTCCCAATTGGTTAATGTAGAACGACTTCCTGTTGCCATGTTACATGGAACATTCAAGTGAATTTCTTGTGTTTTAAGAGAGCTTGTGGTGCAATTAAAGTGACATTTCCCCCCAGAATACTTTGAATACTGACCTAATTCGGCAATAATTTATGGGGTAGACAAAAGCAATCAGCTCTGTTCACACTAAGATATTTATGCATTTACATTTAATCATTTAGCAGACGTTTTTATCCAAAGCGACTTAACAAATGAGAACAATAGAAGCAATCATACCTACAAGAGAACAACAACAGTATACATGTGTTTTTTTGCATTAGCGAGTATGTAATCACTCAATTTGCAACAACTGAAAAAAAAACTTTCCTTGATGGAGTCCATGCATTCGCTTTGTGATGTAGCCCATTAGAAAAACCAGTGTAAACCAAGTCAGACAGAACCATTCAACAAGCTATGCATTACGTCTATGATCAACACAGTGGTGTTTCGTTACTGAACCTGTTTTTAACCAATTATTTGAGTGAATTATTCAATAACTCATTCATAAACACAAGTCACTTGCTCTGCACTGCAAGAATGGTCAGTTTTGAATGAATCATTTAAATAAACGATTCAATGACTCACTCATTCAGACAGGAACTTGCCACCACTTACTAGCAGTTTAAAAAAAAAATTGAATCATTTCATATATCAATATTCAAAACTCATACTTTTAAAACAATCTCGTAGAATTATTTAAGCAATTGTAATTGTAGTGTAAACAGTCTCTAAATGTGCTACTTCAGATGTAGCATCTACAGTATCCCACCTCTATAGAGCAAATTTATTTTCTTTATACTGGTTTCATTTGAATGCTAACAGCCCTGTAGTGTTGTCTTATTCTAATTGAAATCATTGATGAAATTTTAAAAATAGAATATGACAAATACAATTAATAAGGTTAAAATTTCCCCAGGAAATCCACTTTGGTGGACAGTTTCTGCCACTTTTATGAACTTACCATTGCACTGAATATGAAGAATATTCAGAGCTTGAGTCAGCTGTCCACATTAGGCATAAACTAGCCAAGGTACCAGCACAAAAACAGGCTCAGCAAATACTTTGTCCAATTACTCTAAACTCTGTTTTTGAAAGCAGAAGAGGATTCTGCTAGATATTGGCTGGACATTGCCAGGATGAATCTATAAGTTACAAACATTGTGCTGTTAATTATTGGCTATAGTTGGCACTCCATTGGGGCAGGAGGTAATGGATCAGTTGTTAGTCCTGTGTCCTCCATTCATGCTTGATATACTTCAGTTTAGCTTTTTCAGGACAGAAGCAGTTCCAGAGTGGTGCATCTGAATATAAGAAATGAAAACATGCTGTAGAGCCGTAAAATTTGAATGCATCAGGAATATGCAACTTTTAGCTTAGTGAGATTGTTTATTCTTGACAGGAGCATCTGTGAAGATTAAAATTACTGCTGTCTGGTTCTGTGGACCTGATATGGTATCAGATGATGAATTATTATAATATGGTATTTATATGGCATTTATATTATTTTTAAACAGAAAGATATCAATAACTTTTAAATGCTTTGAAATTAAGTATCAGATTCTGTGTCCTTCAAAGGTAGTAGTCTTTTATCCCTAGCTTACACTGTTCCCTCTTGAATTGCATGTTATTTTAAGAAAAGACAGTTTTTATAATTGCAATGATGCTTCATTGCTGTCTTCCTGGTCAACAGCTGGCAGTTAATTTTACGAGCTGCTCCACAGTGGGCCACTAAGCTGCTCCACATTTGGTAACACATACCTATGGCAAGGACAAGCACACACACACACACCCACAGACATGCATGCACACATTTGTCAACTGGAGGCACATAGACTCATGGTGGGAGTGAAGGACTGCGAATGTGCCTCAGGATGGCAGGATCACTCACTTGTATCAGTGAAATACAGAGGTACTAAATAATACAGAGGTACAATATAGTACAGGCCTCTCTGTTGTTTACTCTCACACAGGTACTGTACACCTGTCTGGTCAGTGTCTCTCTCAGATTATAGAAGGAATTTTGTCAGGGTATGTTCCAATCAAAACAGTAGAGTTCTGTGGAGTGGACTTTACAAGGTATTAGGCAATCTTATTAAGATTTCAAATACTATTGTATGTGTATAATCAGCATAAAATGATACTCCACTGTATTTACTGTGGAGAAAGAAATGTATTCATCAGCCATTGAACATCACTTTTGTACTTTACAAAGCCTAAAATGAATCTAGAACAATAGAGATTTTAGATTATTTCCTCACTCCGTCATTAGGCATTATGTACATTATGTACATTTCAATGGCCACTTTATTATGTACATCTGTTCAACTGCTTATTAACACATATTTCTAACCAGCCAATAGCTAGGCAGCAAATCAATGCATTTAAGCATGTAGAAATGGTCAAGATAATCTGCTGAGGTTCAAACTGTGCATCAGAATGGGGAATAAAGTTGATTTAAATGGCTATGACATGTTATGCTTGTTGGTGCCGGATGGGCTGGTCTGAGTTTTTCAGAAACTGCTGATCTACTAGGATTTTCCACACAGTCATACCCAGGGTTTACAGAGAATGGTCAGAAAAAGAGAACATGTCCAGTGATTGACAGTTCTGTGAGTGAAAGCCAACAGTTACTTTAATAACCTCTTATTACAACAGTGGTATACTGAAGAGCATCTCTGAATGCACAACACGTCGAACCTTGAAGCAGATAGACAACAGTAGCAGAAGACCAAACCGGGTGCCACTCCTGAAAACAAATTTAGTTTGGTGAACTGAACCTGCTGAGTGAACACTATGTAGGGACCTTCTGAATCAGAACGCAGCTTCAGCTTCCACCCTGACTTCCAGCGTTCGCAGACCACCTTCTGTTCCCTCTGTGGAGGGCCAATCTGGTCATTTCTCTCGCCTGACACCTTCAAAAGCCACTCAAAATGAAACCATGGCAACACACTCTCTCCTTCTCCTCTCTGTGCCTGCTATTATTATGTTTCTAGGTTTTTAAAAGTTAAGATGAACTGCACAATCATCCCTCCTTTCTCTCTCTCTCTCCTTCTTCCTTTCAGTATTTCACTCACACACACGCAACTCTTGACATTCCTGCACTCACACATCTGCTCTTCCAGTCTGCAGATGATAATGTGTCTGTCCACAGCTGAGTGAGCAGTATGTCAGTGCAGAGCCTGAGGACAGGTTTTCTTGCTGCACTTCTAAAGCAGTGATTTTCAACCAGGTGAACGCATACCCAGATGGGAGGAGACAGTTCACTCATATAAAGTTGAATGAGAGAAATTGTGATGCTCAATTTGGTAGCTTTAGTTCCACCTACAGTAAAAAGAGTTGTTGTTGTTTTTTTTTTTTTTATTTTGTTTACTCTTGAATTTGCACACATTAAAGGCATAGTTCACCCAAAAATGAAAATTTGCTGAAAATTTACTTACCCTCAGGCCATCCAAGATGTAGATGAATTCGTCTTTTTTATCAGAATGGATTTTGAGAAATTTAGCATTACATCACTTTCTCACCCATGGATCCTCTGCAATGAATGTGCCATCCGACTCAGAGTCAAAAAAGCTTATAAACGCATCATTTATTTTACTGTCATTTCTGGCCACAATATGAGTCCATCCCCTGTTTTCCTCTCACATCAAAATCCACTGACATATTTATTTAGAACTGTTTTGGCCTGTTATTCGCTTGTTAACGGTGCTTGATCTGTGCATAGTTTCTCCTAAACCAGATAAGTCAACTTTTTAGCTGGAGAAAATAATATTCTATAGAGAAACTCATATTTTGACTGGAAGCATTGGTTTGAATTTAAAATTGTTATAGATTTGTTTATAAAAGACAGCTTTTCACCTCACAAGACATTAGTCCATGAATTGGAGTCTTGTGGATTACTTGTGTATTATTGTATATGATTTTATCATCTGTTTGGACACTCATTCTGACGATACCCATTCACTGCAGAGGATCCATTGGTGAGCAAGTGATGCAATGCAAAATTCGTTCTGAAAATAAAAAATAAAAAAAAATAATCTACATTTTGAATGGCATGAGGGTCAGTAAATGTTTTTAGCAAATTTAAAGTTTTTGGGTTCCCTTACGGAAGAGAAGATTATTCAAGTGTGCTATTTATATACTTATTTAAAAAAAAAAAAAAAAGGAAAGTATGCTTTTAGTTTACTTTTTATGTACTCCTCAGAAATATACTTAAAATAACACAATAAGTATACTTGACTTATACTTACATATGTCAATTGCATTTACTTTAATTGCAGTACAAACTACAAACATAGAGGTAAACTAGTTTTGTACTCAAAGTTTGCTACTGTTATACTCAAAGTATCCTTAAAAGTATACTTTTATATACTAGAAAGTGGGCCAATTTAGTCCCAAGGAGTATTGAAACAGTACACTTACAAGTATACTACTTGAACACTGATATTTGTATACTTGCTACATAAAGTATACTTAAAAATATACTTGAACTTTACTTTTACTAAGTATACTTAGTAAAATAAACTTATATAATAAAGAATACTACTTTTCCGTAAGGGATAACTATTTCTTTAAGTGAACCAGCCTGAAAATATAGTTTTATTGTTATTGTATGCATGATTTGAATCAAAGAAGCACAGTTTATGACACCAGTGATATCTGATTTTATTCATTTGAAATATGCTATTGAATCGAGATCAAAGCACGCAGGATATGTATTCACACCGGTTATGCAAACACTAAACACAATGCAATTCTTAAAAACTTTCCCCACAGTGTTTTGCCATTGTAGAACATTTACTTTCAGTCATGCTTGTTTGTATGAGTTAAAAGGAACACATTCATGATTTTTGTGTCAATGATGGGGTACATAAAACAAAAAGGTTGAGAAACACTGGCCATACCTCAGTCTGGTTCCAGTGTCTCACACCTCTTCTGAATAATAAGAGCGGTAACTAAACCAACACAGTTACAGCACACTCTTTTGCATGCTTCAGAGAAAGCAAGATGGAGCCATTTCGTTTGTTTTAGCCAAGAAACATAGGGGAAAAGCCTGTTTTATTGAAGTGTATCCCTGTAGCCTCAAGATTGTTGCAGCATTTATGCAACATTCATCGCCCACGCATTCACTGTCTCATTTCCCCTTGACTTTCAAGCTTATTCTCTTGTGCTGTTGATTTATCTCCTCTTAGGATGAGGCATGTTGGCAGCAGAAATGATAGTAAAGGAGTAGTTGTGCTCATGATGCTCAGCCAGAAAGAGATAACAGCAGTTCAAAGGATCATGCCCCAATCAGGTGGAAGAAGTTAGAGAGAGGGAAAGAAAGAACTGAATAGGATCAGAATGTTCACATTGTCAGACTCATAATGAGTGAGCTGTAATGGGTGTCTAGATAGAGGTGTTGCAGGGCAATTTGTCTTCTTTCTAACCTTCTCTCTCTTCTTTATCTCTGTTTATATTGTATGCTCATTATACAGTTTATGCAGTATTTTATACATATGAGATAAGACCTAAATAGAACATATATATATAATAAATGATAAAAAATAATCATAATGAAAATGTTAAGCATATTGCCTATAACTGTCATTCCCCTGGACTTCTGTGTTCCTGTTTTGTTGTGTCTTCTTCCCATGTGCTCCCTGTGACCCAGTTTCTCCCTCTCGTTTGATTCTTATTCCCTGCACCTTTCACCGCCTATCAAGCTTCCTGTATCCTTGCACTCTCCTCACTGTCACATTGTCTGGTCTCACAGTTAGCTATGCTACCCTTATCTGCGTTCTGCTCCTCAGCTCCAGTGCTCCATTATCTCCACGCTCTGCCGTTCCCCTGAAAGGGAATTGGACTAAGTTACTCAGATAAGCCCCGCTAACCCTTGCTACTCCCTGAACTCTCACCTGGACTCTTTGCCATGTTTTCTCCTACCTGCCTGTGTTCAATTAAACCTGCTTTTGTTTGCACTTCCCACTGTGTCCCCTTGTATGTCTACTGACAGAAGACCAGCCCATCAAATCTCCAGGAGTATTGGAGGACCATGGACCATTCTATATTCCCTCATTCAAAATGGCCGCCCAATGGTGGACTTTATGTTGGAGTTCAGAGAGCTGGTCAAAACTTCTGCAGTGGGCGACTCAGAGCTGATAGCATTGTTTTGAGGAGGCTTAGATGATCTGGGGTACTCTAGAATGCCCAAGGACCTTCTCATGGGCTTTCTCAAGGAATGCATGTATTATGCCCTGCAGCTGAGTCAATCCACTCCAGTGTCGGCTCCAGCCCCTGAATGCGCTCCAGCATTGGCTCCAGCCCCTGATACCACTTCAGTGTCGACTCCTGCCCTGAATCCAATACATCCAAAGCCCCTTTCACACTGCCATTCCGGCAAATACAGGGGTAAAGTGTTTCTGCAATTGTTCCCGGGTCGCTAGATTTTGCACTTTCACATTGCCAGTGATGACCCGGTATATGTGCGTGCTTTCACACACATCCCTTGAAGATCCCGTAACGACACGTGACATCAGCGCGTGACGTGTAATGTATGAGTCGAAAACGCTAGGCACGTTATACTTTCACTGAGGCAAGCAAACGATCTCTGCGTCAGCGCGGAAAGTAACTAACTGATCTCTGCTTCATTACAGTTTGCACATATGTTTTCATCGCGAACGTTGATCTTCCTTCAAAACAGCTGGTAAAAGAGTTGCGCGATAACGCGCGTCATCACTTCGACACGGAATTAGATCTGGCTTTTGTTCACACAGCGCTCGTCCCGGGTCGAACCCCGCAATGTTACTAGGTCCCCGACCCGGGTTCAATTTGGTAATCGATCCCGGGACATGGTTGCTTTCACACAGAAGGCAACCCGGCAATGTTCCGGAAATATTGCGGGTCCGACGTGCAGTGTGAAATGGGCTCAAGAGAGGGCTTCTGTTTTCATGTTAAGCCCAGAGAGGGCTCCTGTCCCCACATTCAGCCCAGAGAGGGCTGTTGTTCCCATGTCTGGACCAGGGAGGGCCTCAAAACCAGAGTCTAGCCTAGAGAGGGCTCCTGTCCCCATGTTCAGCCCAGAGAGGGCTGTTGTTCCAACGTTAGGCCCAGGGAGGGCCTCAAATCCCAAGTCAAGACCAGAGAGGGCTCATGCTTCCATTTCAGGCCCAGAGAGAGGGAGAGCATCTGTTCCTGAATGCAGCCTTGAGTAGAATTCTGAGCTTAGCCCAGAGTCAGTCCCAGCCAGGGGATTCAGAGTCTTTCGGGGGGTGGGTTTGTTGTTTTCTCCCAACGTGCTCCCTGTAACCCAGTTTCTCCCTCTCGTTTGATTGTCATTCCATTCACTTGTGTACCTTTAATTATCCTCATTAGTCTCTCACCTACTCTCAGTCCACAATCACCATCACTGGGAGTCTTATTCCCTGCACCTGTCACCACCTATCAAGCTCCCCGTATCCTTGCACTCTCCTCGCTATCACTTTGTCTGGTCTCACAGTTGGCTCTGCTACCCTTACCTGCCAGTTTTCTCCAGCGTTTTGCTCCTTGTTCTCCTCAGCTCCAGTGCTCCATCGGCTCCATGATCTGCCGTTCCCCTGGTACCCCCTGGAAAGGAAATTGGACTAAGATACTTAAGCCCAGCTTACCCCTGCTACTCCCTGAACTCTCACCTGGACTCTTTGCCTTGTTTTCTCCTACCTGCTTGTGTTCAAATAAACCTGCTTTTGTTTGCACTTCCCACTGTGTCCCCTTGTATGTCTACTGACAATAACACTTTTAACACAACTTAAATTAAATTAAAAATGAAAATGATACAAATGATAAATACTAGAAATATTATTTAAATAACATTATATCATGCCATTTGATTCAAGTCTACGAAAATATAATTTCACTGCAAAATTAAATAATATTATTTAAAACAATCATATTTTTTATATATTTTTCTTCCTCGAAAAAAAAAAAACATTCTTAGTGCATTGTTCATATCTTGCCATGTTGTTTTTACATGATGTGTTGTGGTTAAAGAAATCAAAATAACCTTTTATTAGTAAAATTTTCCTGTATGATTTTGTTGACGAGATTAAAAATGTTGTACAGTAGAATACACTGTACAATATCCAGTCAGTCCACTATGACAGCTGTTGTTCTCCCTGAAGTCATAATATGGCAGGTTGATAAACTGAGGTGTTAGGCTGCATTTGTTGTGAGATTCTGACAATGAATCTAGTGTCAGTGATGAATCACACAACTATAACAATACGACATTTATTGAAAGTAATGACTGCTTATGCTATAAAAGGACTAACATATATTATTGGATACAAATAGACATTTTTCTTATCCTGTTGAGAAATGTCAATGCGTAAAATAAATTAAAAACAATTTTCTGTTTTTTTTTTTCAATGTACAGTAACATTTATTGAACCCATATCTGCATGTCCTATGATTTGCTATCTTTTTGTATGTGTGTGCAAAGGGAAATTTTGCTACATTCTGGGTTTGTTCATGTTTGTGTACAAAGAACACACATGCCATACATGGCATGCAGAGTTTGTGTTTGGTTGTTTATATGTTTTGCCTGTTTTTAATGTTTTTTTTTTTTTACCTTCATGTTTTTTTGCTGCTCCCGTGTGTGACGACCCCTGTACTATCCTGAACATCTTCCAGAGGGTACAGAAGGCAGTCAAAATCAAGAAAAAGGCGGTGTGTAAAAAAAAAAAAAGACTGATAGAAGAAGAACATGCCTTTTTTTGCCATCTACTTCATCTCTGTGTCCATCATCTGTGTAGCTTTTATAAGTTCTGGTGAAACCAGGTGAAGTGAAGCTTTAGATCTGGCTGTCTGGGATCTGTGAGGGCCTCTTTAAGCCAAACTAACTATTGGCAAACCAGCCTCTTCTGGGCTGCAACTGATGCATATAAACCTTTGAAGATACAGGTTCAAATTTCAAAGCTATTTTACACAGACTGCACTTTTAGCCCTGTATAAAATGTAGCTGTAGCCGTCTGTGTGTAGAACCATTTTTTATGGCAGTAACACAAAACAAAAGCAAGAATCTCAGCAGAAATGTGCTGGCAGGCAAATGATTGGCACTCTGAGACAGCCTGACAGCTGGTTAAGTGTTGCCATTGTGTCATTTTACTTACCCGTCTGTCATTGCATCACCCTGTGCTCCACCACACTGCACCGAAAGGCTCTCACTCTCTCTCTCTTTCACTCACTCACTCTCTAGTATCAATCATTTCATTATTTCAAACCTCCGCATGGCATCTACTTATCACAGAGGGCTGTATTCCCAGTGATTATTTGTCTCTTGGCCTGATTACCTCACTGTGTTTCTCAGTTATAGGCTTTGAACAGTTTTGTAGTGTTTTGAAGAGTTTTGATTGTAATAAATTATTAATTGGACAGGTTATCGATAGTCAATGCAGTTTCACATTTCCAATCCATATGTCCTTTGCACCTGAGCACACCATATTGTTTCCCAATTGGGATATTAATGCTGCAATTTACAGAGGTTAAGCATAGCCCTGCCATGTGGACAAGCTTATGCCCGTGCATGATTTATGAATAAACATTTAAAATGCTTTCATTAGGGGTCTGAGAGGTTGTGCCTTTTCTTTAGGTCTTCTCATGAGCCACTGTGAGTTACAGCATTCTGACCTCTTGGAGGTAGGGGGTAGTTTTTCATATTTTTGTTCATGTTTTTTATTTCTTTTTTGTCAGCAGAATCCAGAGGGAGATGCTCAGACTTTGACTGAGGTGGATCTTTTCATCTCAACTCAAAGGATCAAAGTACTCAATGCAGACAGCCAGGTGAGTTCATGCGGCTGCCTAGTGATACAGCTTTCAAAATAAAATCTGAAAAGATTAAAAAAAAAAAAAAAAAATGAGAAAATGGAATATGCACATAAGTGTAAGTAATTAACTGATAGCTGAATTAATTGTAACACTTGGATGCCTTCATCAATTAAGCAGATAAATAATAAGCCTCAAAGCAAAATAGTATATATTGGTTTAATATCCCTTCTGCTTGTTTCTTCCTTAATAATAATTATATACCAACTAATATTACATTCTATTTTTACAAAGTTTGGGAATCATTTAAAGTTACTGAGGCGGAATGGCCAAAATATGTATTCTCAAGATGTAGAGTGTACATCATACATTATAAATCATATTTGGAAAAAAGGAGATAAATCTTATTTTGATTTGTGAAATATTTATGCAAAGAGAATGCTCAGATATTGTATCTTACATAACCTTTTGTTACATAACTGAAATAAAACACGTAATGTGTGTCTGTAGAGACAAGAGATGTGCATATGATCAGGCTTGTAGACAGTGAAGGAGAGCTTAATGATGGTAATAACTAAGATTTGTTCTTAATCTCCAGCTGCAACAGCTCCTCCTTTTCCACACTAGTGTTACTGTAAGCATAAGGTATGAAGAGCTATTTGCTGCTTTAATGGTATGATTAATACCCGGGTACCGAGTAACATAACTGTGTGTGTTGCTGCGGTTATGTGTATGAGTTCTGACTAAACAGCAGTGAGTGGGCAGGCTGGCATGGACATTTCGTTATGTGCTGCAATGCAGTGTCAGTCCTCACCCTGCCTGTCACATCTCACAGTGAGTCTCTATTGGCTGTTACAGATTCATTACAGTGCCTTCAAGGCTCTATTGATATTCCTCAGACATTCAAAGTACCCTAAGACTGAAACTTTTAGATTTAATTCAGCCCAATCTGCTTAGCACACAGAATCCATACAAACTTTATTAAAATGTACTATTAATGTTTCATAACCTCAAACTTACAATGATACACTGATAGTCATGACATCATTGTAATATTTGCATGCTGAATTGCAATTGTTTTTTATTACATATTTTGGCATATTAAATTATGATTCATCCTTTCTTTCTTGCTTCTATTTATCACCTTTACATTTATTACTAGGCTGGTAATGGATTACATGGCTGGATGTAAATATATCTAATGACTGTGGTGGATGCGTGGATTCTGGTGCACAGCCAACTGAAAACAAAACAGATTCTCCGTGTCATGACAAAGACAAAGCATCTCAGATGAAGAATTTAAGTAACACACAACCAAAGCCTATAACATAGCTTTACCTTAAACACTGGTCTTGTGCTCTCTTGCGAGCGCTGATATTTCCTTAATGTAAGCTGAGTGTTGTTACTGAATAGTAGAGGAAGCTTTCAGCAATGCAAATCGTCATCTGTTAGCCGCATATAAAATATATGCATTAAGTTGAAAGAAAGTGCTATTTTTAAAAACTGATAGATGCTGATGGTCCTTCACAATCTGTTTCATAGAGTCTTTGAAGTAAACGTGCCACATATTATGCTCCTATAAATTAAAGAAGAGCTGCAAAACAATGAAAATGAAAATCCCGCACATGACCTTTGTGTGCATTGAATCGAAATGCTGCATGAATTTCCTCTGTGCTCTGGATCATTAATTCTTTCAGCTCTCTGATGATTTATTAACTTTTATGTTTTTATATAAATATATAAAATAGATTGCATTTCATATGTATGCTGTTTCTTGTTCTGCTTTTACACTCCATTCAGTTCATGGAATATAGAAAAGTATTACAATTTCTCAATTAGAACAGTATCAGAACAGTTATTTTCGTGAATACAATTTCAAGGTCATCTTCCCTTTACTAAGCAGGGATGGCTGTAACTTTACTGTTTAAAGATCTGGGTGAACCCAAGGATGTATGCTTGCAGCTTCAAACAGATCTTCCTGAAGGGGGATTGATGAATAGGAGTGTTCTGGAAACCCACTGTGCATTCTTATCCCTAGGTTGCATCTGGAGGCTGTCGCTAAGAGAATGCAATGCGAGCCCGTTTGAATGAGAAAATCTGTGAAATGATAACTAAGCTGCTCAATGGGATTAAAACACAGCCTTAACTCTAGTCTGGTGTAATGTGTTGGAAGGTGTTGCCACAGAATGCTGAGAAGTAACTGTGGTTACTCTCTTTGTTGTTTCAAAGGAGACCATGATGGATAACGCTTTGCGTACCATCTCATACATTGCTGACATTGGGAACATTGTGGTTCTAATGGCAAGACGCCGCATGCCACGCACCGCCTCACAGGACTGCATCGAGACCACCCCCGGAGCCCATGAGGCCAAGAAGCAGTACAAAATGATATGCCACGTATTTGAGTCCGAGGATGTAAGTGTGAATGCTTCTGTTTCCTTTTATAATCTATATATGCATATCAGCCCAAAGATTGGACAAAAAGAAATTGTGCCCACTTAATAAATTTTGTGGAAATATGACTTTCTATTATAGAAATGATTTTTTATTCATTTAATAAAAATACCCCCTTTTATGGGTAAGTTGGAACTGATGTTACATGTGATCATCATATATGGGAACCATGTGAATAACTTCAGTGTTATTCCAATATGTAAAACTGTCCAAACATTTGATTTGTATATATGCACACTACTTTTTAAAAGTTTGTTTTCAGTAATTTTCTAAAAACATTTTTTAAAGACGTCCTTATGCTCACCGAGCATCCAAAATACAGTAAAAACAGTAATATTGTGAAATATTTATGTCAGTTTCTAATAACTGTTTTGTAATTTAATCATGTAATTAATAAGTATGCAATTTATTCCTGTGATGGCAGAGCTGAATTCTCAGCAGCCATTACTCTAGTCTCAGTGTCACATGGTCCTTCAGAAGTCATTCAGCCTGATCACTGCTGGTGTGTTTTTTGCTTTTGTGTTTTTATCATATGACTGATTTAGATGTTCAGTTCTCTGAATAATTCTAAAGCAGCCGTGTTACCTGTGTAAATCAAAGCCAGCACACATGTTGGGATGCTAGATTAATGGCATGACCCCTACTTGTGTAAAAAAAAGGGTCAACATCTGCATGTCCAAACAAAGTCTTGGCCAGGTGCAAGATCAAATGGTACATCAAATAATGGAAAAATATCTGCACACTGTTATTCTCCCTTTATTCCAAAAAGTAAAGAATAGCAACGTTTCGGTCAAAGACCTTCATCAGGCAAATGCAATGATCCCTACCTGTGCACGTCATCTGAGGGGTACTGTTGAATCAGAAAAATGCCACAATTATTAGCAAAGGAGTGAACTTCTATTCCACTGCACCTCTTTAGCATTCTAGTGCCGAAAGGCAAATATAATAGCCTTTATCCAGCAATTTTTCTACTTCCAATGAAGATTATTCAGTAAGATTTGAATAAGGTTGTAGTGCTTGAAATTGGCCAGTGTATTCACATTTCACAGTGAGCACTACTGTAGCACCAGCTTAGCTTCAAAGACAACATCTAGTGGTTTTGGAGACTGTTCAAAAAACATAAACGTATTCTAGAGTGAGAAATCAATGTACAATAATACACTATGAGTGAGCAGATTCACAAAAAATCTAATCAATAAAGAGGAAAAAAATTGACACAGTGTTCATCTGCTGCATTGATTTGCGGTATATATATATATATATATATATATATATATATATATATATATATATATATATATATATATATATATGTTTTTTTTTTCATGTATTGTTAAAGGCAAAGAAGCTTATATGCAGAACAACTAACCTGCTTCCAGGCTAGAGGAGAACTGGCCCTCTGACTGAGCCTGGTTTCTCTCAAAGTTTTTCTGATGGAGTTTTGGTTTCTTGCCTCTGTCACTTGGGGCTCACTTGGGGGTTAATATAATATTGATTTGACTGCACTAAAACTATAGGTTGAGAACAAAACTTTGACTGAATTGAGATGGATAACAACAATATAGTCTTCTTTACAGCTGCTTTATAGAGGGATTTGTTTCATAATTTAATAAATTTGCAACATCAAAACGGTTATAGAGCTGAATAATGACACTTGTCTTCTTTAGAGCCTGTTTCATAACCGATGAACTTTGCAGTATTGACACTGTTACTGAAGAAAATTAAATCAAAATTGCACTAAACTGGGCTGAATAATGACACCATTGTCTTCTTTAGAGCTGCTTAACGAATGAAATTAAATTGGTTTCCTAACTAATGAATTTAGCAACTTTGACACTGTTATTTTTCTGTTTATTAGTGTGAAGCTGCTTTAAAACAATGATTACATAGATAAATTACAAGATAAATGTGACTTAACTTGCTTTTTTCTTTAAAAGGCTCATAATAAACTATATGTGAAATTATGTAGTTCTATTTACTTCTATTATGTAAGCAGCTTATAATTAATGCCAGATGTATACATTCTTCTCCGACATATGCAGGCCCAGCTCATAGCACAGTCCATTGGTCAGGCATTCAGCGTGGCCTACCAGGAATTTCTCCGAGCCAATGGGATCAACCCAGAGGACCTGAGCCAGAAAGAATACAGCGACATCATCAACACACAGGAGATGTACAATGATGACCTCATCCACTTCTCAAACTCAGACAACTGCAAAGAGGTCAGCTGCCAGACGCTTTCTTCTCTGTTAAGTGTTCTCTCTGTGTTAGAACACAGCTGACCCGGCACACTGATGCTTTTCTTCTCAATACAAGCGGGATTACTAGAAAGCAGAGGAAAGTGATGACGGACAGCAGCACACACCATAAAAACCACTGGTAACACTTGAGCTAGTTTGTAAAGTATCTAGAACTTAGTTTCCAAAAATGAAAATTGTAAATGATGACAGAATTTTCATTTTGGGGAGAACTATCCCTTTAAGTGTTGTGGTTATATAATGGCTTATATAAAGGATTTGACATAGTGTTATGTGTTTGTAGCCAGTGACAGTGTGAAAGCACAGATGTCACTTAATCAGATCATTTTGTTGTCTATGATGTTGATCCTAAAAGCTGCTTCTCAAACTACTACTAAACAGTGAAATTAAATGAAATGCTCCATTATGCAAAACGGTAAATTAAATGCCTCCAAAGAAGATTTCAAATCTCTCTCTGAGCACTCTGCGTTCAAATGGTGTCAGTCACGTAAATCACAGTTTCAGTTATTGACAGCTTGTTGCAAAGTCCCGTCCCGTTTGAGAGCTTACCCAATTGTCATATTAAGGAGCCGGTCTTCCAGATGGGACACAATTACAGTGATTTAAATCTCAATGTCCAATGATAAATTCACCAAATGCTTTTCCAATGCAAATATTGCTCAAGGATGCCCAGTTAAGCACAACATCTGAGCCGTACACCACCTGATGTGCACACAGATTCATTAAACCAAATGATGCTCAGCATGATAGTAATGTACAGTTTTATTGAACTTTTACTGTCTGAAATATTGAAATGCTTCAAGAGCTATAACATTTACTCTACCATTTAAAGGGGACATAACACACGTTTCGTCCAATCTTATGTTAATCTTGAGTGCCTGTCTAGCAGTACTGTCATCATATCTCAGAAGAGTCTTTAGTTTTGAAAGTAATTACTAATCATTTGATAACATCAGATTTCTAAAAGAAACACAGAGCTTTACGCTTCTCTCTGAAAACAGCCTAAAGAGTCGTGAGCACTCCATCACAGAAATTTGAAGTAGTGATTCCAACTGACGACCGGGATCTTTTATTGCTGGGGTCAATCCATCTTTCAGTATCAAATTATGTGAAAATACAGCATCGAACCTGGCCTTGTTTATACAACATTTGTCACTGAAAATACAGGAACAAACAAACAGACTTGTCTGTTTAGTAGTCCCTATAACAGATGACACAATTTAATTTAGTGGTGCTTCTAATTATGTGATAAAAAGAAGTCGCAAATAATTATCACCACTACTCATTTGCACCAATAAAACGTGCAACTGTTTGTTTTACTACCATATTATATATAATAACAAATTACTACTAATAAAAGCCTCACGATTTTATTCCACAACATGATGCATGATGGGATACACTAAGCCTCGAATCGAAATTTAGTACGCGTTAAGGGCACTGCGCTTTGGTGTTTTTAAGACCTGGGACAGTCGCGTGCACTAGCTCTAAAGTGGCCAAGACTGCAAGTGTGGGTATTTGGACAAGGGGTTATACAAACCCGGAAGGAGTGTGTTTGGCACAGAAATATTCCAATACAGAGTCATACGTCCAAATCGTTTTTTTAAACTTTGGCCATGTTAGGCAGGAGAATCCATCTCTTAAACAGTGTAAATAGCTCTGAATGCATGATATAGCATTAAACACCCCCTTCAAAAGGACCAGTGCACCAAATAACGGAATTTTAAATGCCCAAGGTTGTTCTCTATAGCACCGAGTAAAATTGTTTCCTTAACTGGCCTTTTATTGGCAATCACCTACAATCCCTTGCCTATGCCTCTGTCTCACTCTCACTCTCTCTATCTCTATCTCTCTACTCCCACAGTTGCAACTGGAGAAGCAGAAGGGGGAGATTCTGGGCATAGTTATTGTGGAGTCTGGCTGGGGCTCTATTCTGCCCACCGTCATCCTGGCAAACATGATGAATGGAGGCCCTGCCGCCCGTTCTGGGAAGCTCAGCATCGGTGACCAGATCATGTCAATCAACAACACCAGTCTGGTGGGGCTGCCTCTCGCCACCTGTCAGGGAATCATCAAGGTGTGCAGAGGGCTTGGGCTGTCACAGTGCGCAGTGGGCTGAATCTTGGCTTGGCCATGAATCCATCTGTGTTATTTTGAGTAGCTGGTTGTTAAGGGTCTACTGGTTTAGGGCTACCGAACCACCACAGGTCAATCAAGTGCTTGCAAAGGCAATACAGTCTTGATTTCCTGTTGTTATGATCCAAGTGTAATAACACAGTGCAGGTGTGATTGTATCATTATTATAAATCGTATTAAATTATTATTGTGTGATCATATTATACAATTCTAGTAATACAACCGCATGTATGTTTTGTTCATCTCCACCAGGGCCTGAAAAACCAGGTGCAGGTGAAGCTAAACATCGTGAGCTGCCCTCCTGTAACCACAGTTCTCATCAAGAGACCAGACCTCAAGTACCAGCTGGGTTTTAGTGTGCAGAATGGCATTGTGAGTATGGTGGAAGAGGCAGTCTGAAACAAAGTCTTGAGATATAATTCTTACTGTTAAGTTCCACTTTTGTTTTGTGCTCCTCAGATCTGTAGTCTAATGCGAGGAGGGATTGCAGAGAGAGGAGGCGTGCGGGTTGGTCATCGTATTATTGAGATAAATGGCCAAAGTGTTGTGGCCACGGCACATGAGAAAATCGTCCAAGCTCTCTCCAATTCTGTTGGCGAGGTGAGCACTATACATACACTACCTTTTGAAAGTTTGAATCATTTATTTTGTATTTTTTATGTTTTTGAAAGTCATTTATGATCAAAATAGAGTGATAATAGTAATAGTATAGGTTATTACAATTTAAAATATCTGTTTTCTATTTTAATATATTTACTATATAGATATATTTGAATATATATTTCATTATTTGTTTTAAAATGTAATTTATTCCTGTAATGACAAAGCCAAATTTTTTTACCAGCCATTACTGCAGTCATGAGCGTAACATGATCCTTTAGAAATTATTTTAATATGCTAATTTGGTGTTTAAAAAAACACATGTGACCCTGGACCACAAAACCAGTCTTAAATGTAATTTTTTCTTAATTGAGATTTATAGATCATCTGAAAGCTGAATAAATAAGATTTCCATTGATGTATGGTTTGTTAGGATCAGACAATATTTGGCAGAGATACAACTATTTAAAAAAATCTAAATAGTGAGAAAAATTGCCTTTGAATTTGTCAAAATGAATTCTTAGCAATGCATATTACTAATCCAAAATTAAGTTTTGATATATTTACAGTAGGAAATTTACAAAATCTCTTCATGGAATATGATCTTTACTTAATATCCTAATGATTTTTGGCATAAAAGAAAAATTGATAATTTTGTTTTTTTGGCTATTGCTAAAAAATAAACCCCAGTGACTTAAGGCTGGTTTTGTGGTCCAGGGTCACATATCTTATTGTCTGTTTTGAAACTGTGATTTAGGACTGTGATAAATAGGAAATTCAACAGAACATATGTATAGTATATTAATGCTATATATTACTGCTTTTAGTAAAAAGAGATCTTTCTTTGTCCTGAAACAGATCCACATGAAGACTATGCCAGCTGCCATGTTTAGACTCTTAACTGGTCAGGAGACTCCCATGTATATATGATCTGAGGTGGACTTCAGCTGAGATACACAACCCTGGGCACTGGGAAATGTCTGAATGCAGCAGTCACCATTCTCAATTTATCTTCACCAAAAACAACTCCCATCACCGTTAACATTACTTAAGAGCTATGGTGTGTCGTTTCAGCATAGTGTGGATTCTTTTTAATTTATCATGTTTGCTCTTGGGTGTGTGCACAGCCCGATGATGATGATGAAGATGAAATCGTTGCATCTCAAGTCGTGACGCAAGGGGGCACTTTGTACATTTGATTTTGATGCTACTCTTTAATTTATTTACAATTATGTACGTGTGGACATTGTTGGAGAGATTCAAGTTTGTTTTGTAAATATGTAATCGTTATATCAATATCAGAAAGGAATGGAAAAGCCAGAGAAAGAAGTCCAGAGAGAAGCCCAAAACATCAAACCTAGTGACCATTCCAGAACGTTTGTTTCCGTTATTAGGACATAATATATTGGATATTATACTTGATCCGGTTTTTATTTAATTTTTCCTTTTATTTAATTTTTTTTCAAATGCACACTTAATCAGTACAAGTCCCTTACATATAAATAACTGAATTTACTGCAGCAAATGTGGCAAAATGTGACATGACGTAAAAAAAAAAAAAAAAAAAGCTCAATAATTACATAATCCAGACTAATAGAACTTTGCAAGACTGACTAGTATCAGGGACTTTATCAACAGAGGAGAATCGTTTCACACTGATAGCCTTCATCAATGGAGAATTGTCATCTAGTGGGCATTAAAACTGAGCAAATTTTGAGAGTAGTTTTTTACTTACAAACGAGCGAATCTTTTGGTAAAATACCGTATGTAAACAATTTGTGGACTTCTCCCATGCTGTAATAATCCAAACATTCTCTTGCCATGCTGTAAATGAAGGTTGTTTCAAGCTCAAAAACACTGAATGAAATGTAAGAGTTTATTTTTTATGTGTACTTTTTTTGTGTATGCCCAGCTGCAACTCATTTGAGTCAGTGGTGAATGTAATAGTGTTGTTAATAGTGTGTCCACTTCCTTAAGCAGTATTAGAATGTCTGTACATAAACGTTTACCTTGTTTAGTACTGTGTCCATGTAGGAATCACTGTTAGTCTCATTTTATCTTTGTGAGGCTTTGGCCTTGGGAAAATAATAAGACACTGTGACCAAAAGCCTTACCGCTGGGTAGGAAAGCTTTTGAAAACCGTAATAAAAAAAGAGTCATGAAACAACTAATAATACATGAACATAAATACCTGTTTGCATGCATCTTAAAATGACACTATGGCAAAATAATAATAAAGTGTAACATAAGCCCTTCATGCTGTTTTACCTTTGATTCTCTGGCAATTTTGGTTAGTTTATTTGTGATCTAAAAAATAGCTTGAAGCCTGAGTAGGTCATAGATCCTGGAAGCATGAGTCAAAGTCCATGCCAACTGCTTCTAACAGTGGCCAGCTTCCAAAGCTTTAAAATAGCTCCCTCGCCTCATATTAGGAACCTAATGAGCACAGATTTGAGTCACAGGCATAGTCTAGGAAAGAATAAGAACAAATAAATAAATAAACACCAAATAATGAAACTCCTTTATCTGATCTTAGGGGAGATTAGAGGGAAACTGCCAAGCTTTATAGCAATACAGCGAGACAGGCTCTTCATTAATGAGTTTGTGTGAGTTCCACAGTTTTCCGATTTTGAAGATCACTGCTCCACCTAGAGGTTTTAAAATACACTACAACCTTTTTTCATGAGCGTTCAAGAATCGGATAAGAAAACAAAAACACACGAACATAATTAAAAAGGTTATATATACTATGTTATATATAAAGTGGCTCAAATGTTACATCAAGCATGGGATATCATTTATAAAGATTCGGTTAGCAAAGGTGTCCATATGGCAGATATGTACTGAATAAAATCATGCAGTTAGTCATTGACGTACAGTATTCACAGTCAAAATAGACTGAACACTATTAACAGCAATGATTATATGTTGTGATCAAACGTATAGGAGAATTTGGTAGTTCTGTATGTTGTTTCAGGGTTTGCATCCTCTGAGGAGTTTGCCTCATCTCTTCTCAGGTGTTCGGTCAATCTCAGGTCTCTGGGGCTGGTTCCAGACTGAAGTTTGTGTCATTCTTAGTTCCCATCCCGTGGCAGAAACAAGCAAATAGAGAAAAAATGAGCATAGCTGCTATTCAAACCAAGCTAAAAATAATGTGTTCAAACTAAGCAAAGAATGATCAGATATAACTTGAGTGCAAGATTTTGAGAAACATTATGTAAATGTTTGGCTAAAAGTCTTTAATATAGAGTGTGTCTGAACCCCGAACGTTATCAGGAAGGCTATTTCAGAGTTTGGGAACCAAATGTGGAAATGATCTACCACCTTTATTGGACTTTGCTATAGGTACTACCAAAAGTCCAGAGTTTTGCGACCTTAGGGAGCGTGATGGATTGTAGTGTGATAGAAGACTAGTTAGGCACACAAGAGCTTAACCATTTAGGCTTAACCAATGAAATATATAATTCACTTTTACATAATACTAGATACATGACTTACCACTTATTTTTACTATAAGTCCTCATGGCTTTGGCCGCAAACAAAGACACATCTAGTTGGTATTTTTGCTATAACCAGACACATATCCCAAAAGTCATGTTACACAGATGACATTTCTGAAAATAAAGCATGCTAACAGTGATATTGGATTAATAAGCACCAATTGTTTTACAGTCAAGAAGCTCTGGGCTGTAGGATGTGCTCTTTTTCCCATACCATAGTCTACTGGGAAACTCTCCATGTTAGAGAAACTTGGGGCTCCATAATAATAAAATTACGCACCTGCCGTCACAATTTGAGGGCCTGAGCAGTTTGCAATGGTTAAACTTGGCTGATAATAAACTTCAAGACCTCCCAGAGGATGCGAATCACTTACAGTCACTGGTCTTGATGAACCTGGACAAGAACTGTTTTACAAACATCCCTACAGCACTAGCAGGTTAATGAAATCACTTTTTATGGCATGGCATGTTTTTTTTTTCTTTTTTTCAACAAGCAATATGTATGTATGTGAAAACAGTTTTAAGACGATGACTGGCTACAGTTTGCTGCAAGCTGCTGCTGTACATCTGATCTGTTATTATTGTTAGGGGGGGGGGGGGGTGAAATGCTATTTCATGCATACTGAGTTTTTTACACTGTTAAAGAGTTGGATTCCCATGCTAAACATGCAAAAGCCTACTCGCGCTCGTGATTCTTTAGCTCCGCCCACACGTCACGCCTCCAGCGGCTCGTGTTTTTCCGAAAAAAATCGGCACAGACTATTTTTCTCTTATAAATATAATAAAACTAAAGACTTTTTGGAGATATGAAGGATGCAGTACTACTCTATAGGTACTCAAGATTAACAGGAGATTGAGTGAAAACGAGCATTTCACCCCCCCTTTAATGTTTAGGGACTAACAGTAACTCTTTCACTCTCATTTTTAATGGTTATTATGTATATATATATATATATATATATATATATATATATATACATAATACCTATTTCCAGACATGGCAAATCTGCAGATCCTGTCAGTTAAATTGAACAGCAGATCACTGGAGGATTACTTAATCCCTGGTTTCAGCAGATTTATAAAGGTTGACCTCAGAGAAAATCCGTTCATGGACAGACCACCTCACTGAAAGTTTTTTTTTTCTTTTTTTTTTAAGTACATCACTTTAATGATATTACCATTGTTTTTCCTCTATAACCTGTCATATTGCATCTGTTCAACATACAGGGATTGGATTTTATATTGTTGGGAAAAATCTGAAAAATCTGTTCTGAAGAAGATTCATATGAGATGAGTAGGAACTGACATCTAGCATCCATTTGCATTAAATACTTTTTTCAAAGAAATGCATAAAAAAGACAATACACTTCTTGTGTGGAGCATATTATATTTCATTTCTTTGTGACAATGAGAAGGTGTCGTCATTAGATCTTGAAACGTTATGGTCATGGAGGGAGGGAAGAAAATCATAAAATTCCCCTGAATACTTCTTCATTTGGTCAATATGAACATACCCTGCAAAAGAGACAGAACAATAAAACAGTTTCTAAATTTGAGAACATGTGAATTACAGCTGGAAGTTCTATGGTGTCAGTTTTTTTCTTAATTAAGTACCTGAGACCATGTTGTTTACAGGATATTGCAGCATCTCACAACATGAACACACTTTGATGGGTGATGCAACAGTCTCATAATCATCCTGGCTAATAGATAACATGAACATGGAGATGCAGTACATGTTCTCGTGTAAACCATGTTCTTATGAAGATAAAGTGTTGTGGCAATGAAAATAAGTTGTATAGTAAATAGGACAATATTAAATAATTATACATTAAAAAATGAAAACTCCAAACTATAAAGATTCAGTCATAATTAAAAATTCAAACATGCTGAGTTAATGCATACCTGTTCTTCTCTCTCACTGTTTGATCTTCAGTCTTATCAGATAGGCTCTCTTCAGATTCTTCAGTATTTATTTGTTCTTCACTCACTTTTAATAGATTGAAAAGCAAACAAATGACAGAGAGGAATAACTGGACATGGGCGTAACAGACAAGATGTACTCCTACCAGTTCATCCGTTTCCCAAATGAACCTTCCAGTGATCACTCTCATTTCTAAAGAGAAAACTTCTAATGGTTATCAAGCATTCACTATTATTAAACTCATTTTTTATCTTTATATTGTAACATGTCACTAAAAATAATAACTTGTTTATGGTTTACACCTAGTTAGGACAGCTCACCATTCTGGATAGAGTCGTGGGGCAGCACATAGTGGCCGACAGGCACAGATTTTACACCCTGGCGAGGTTTACATGTTGACACAAAATTGCTGTGGAAAACCGCTGCCCTGTTCTTTAAATAATCTTCACTTTCATATATCCTAAAACATAAGGTTCAACTTTGTGGAAAAAGTTTTCAGGTATTTCAATGGTTTTGGGTACAGACAATTTAGATTAAGTACAATCTATAGGCTGATTTCTTCAGTACACAGAAGGTATGACCAAATCACCCTCAAAGAAGAATTGTAAACTAAACATACCTTTTAGTGTCTTCAGAAAGAGGCATCAGCACTGAAGAGGTAATCTGCTGTTTTTCAAGAGGAAAGTGCTCCCCCTTCAGAAACTAAAAGCATATAAACTCGTTATGTAGCCTACTCATATTTCAAGTGTAAATTCTCAGATATAATTCTTATAATTAATTAATAATTCTTTACATTTATATAGCGCTTTTCTAGACACTCAAAGCGCTTACATAGTCAAGGGGTATCTCCTCATCCACCACCAGTGTGCAGCATCCACCTGGATGATGCGACGGCAGCCATAGTGCACCAGAACACCCACCACACACACCAGCTTACTGGTGTAGAGGAGACAGAGTGATGAAGCCAATCAGCGGATATGGGGATTATTAGGAGGCCATGATGGTCAGAGGCCAATGGGCGAATTTAGCCAGGATGCCGAGGTCACACCTCTACTCTTTACGAAAGACATCCTGGGATTTTTAATGGCCACAGAGAGTCAGGACCTTGGTTTAACGTCTCATCCGAAGGACGGTGCTTGTTGACAGTATAGTGTGTCCCCATCACTACACTGGGGCTCTAGGACCCACACAGACCACAGGGTGAGCACCCCCTGCTGGCCTCACTAGCACCTCTTCCAGTAGCAACCTAGTTTTCTCAGGAGGTCTCCCATCCAGGCACTGACCAGGCTCAGCCCTGCTTAGCTTCAGTGGGCAACCGGTCTTGGGCTCCAGGGTGATATGGCTGCCGGCAAAAATGATATATACCCAGATATTCGTCAATAGTGTCTTTAATCACTTTATGTGAGTTATATTAGTAGCATGTATAGTCCAACACTCTCCATCTCACCTCAGAAGCTGATCACCCCGTCAGACACTGACGGAGAACCGGGCCTTTTTTCCCTTTAAACATGATTATGGCGAGGTTTTTATCACTTATGTTCGCACAGAAACGATCTGCAATTATCAGACGGTGGGTGAGAAAATACCAAATGTTGACTGTGTTAGCTATTTATTTTTATAGTTATGTTCATATGCCAGTTCTTACTCTTATTAATAAGTTATTAAAGAACTCCGGTAAGAAACACTTGAATAATGAAGGAGAAAAGTTAGGAAAGTGAACATGGAAAAATTTGAACATTCGGACGATACAGCGAACAAGCTCACATATCGCCTCAGGCCTTGAAGAGCAGTGAACGAACCGTTCTTTGGAGTCGAATCTTTTCACTGTATCTGTTAAACCTTCTCAATGAATCATTCGTTCCGAATCAGATGGTCCTGCGGCTACCGAAGCCGTTTCGACAACTTGAGAACCGAGAAGTGAAGCGAGGATTTGACTGATGTAAGATACTTTAGTTATCCAATAGCAGAAATGTTACATACGTATATATCCCTAAGTGTCCTTATTATTAATAGAATGTAGCTAATCGTAAAAAATGTAACACCCATGTACCTGCAAAAATTTGAGAGCGGAATGACAGGGACCACTTGATGGCCTAGTGACGTCATGACCTGAAAGAATCACCGAATCATTTTTAATCAGTTAAATTGAAACGATATTTTATTATTTTATTAACTGATGCGCTAAAGTGAGTCGGGCTCCATCATAATTATTTACATAGCTACTGTTTGACATTGCTATTAATTTACGAAATATTAAAGTAGGCTACTACTAATATTAACGTTAATAGTATATTGTTATTATTATTTTAAATAATATTATATTGTTATATTATTGTTGTTGTTGTTTGTGTTAACATATAATATCCCCAGCAGTTTTGATGCTTCAAGAACTTTGAATATAGAAAAATGTGCTTCTAAATTTTTACATTATTTATTTATTGCCAGTCATGTCCAATAAAATATCGTCGTACTGTCGAAGCTTAAAACTCTGGGCTATTAAAATCTCTTTAAATATTCTATTGCTAGTACAGTGGGAATGGAGTAGGATGTAGTGTAGTACACGCTCATGTGCACCAGATGGCGCCAAAATGGCGTAATTTAAGAGCGCGGACTCTAGTCAGGCCTCATAACGCTTGACATTTTTAACAACTGATAGCACGGATAGCAAGAATATATTTCTGCCCTCCAATCAACCTAAAACAAGTCAGCTTAAGGGTTAAAACAGCTGATTAAGTGGTATTTGTTGTTGATCGTGTTTGGCTGTGCAGTTTGGTACATGTCAACTATGATTTAGGTAAGCGAGGTTCTTTGTTTGTGTTGTGCTTAACTTACTTTCCACGTATCTGCTATTCCGTTTTAAATTGGTTGACAGTTTATTATGTTTGCACACGTAATTTTTCACATGAATTGATTTGTGCTACGAAAGCTATACAAAGGTTAAACACGTTTATTCTACAAACCCAGGCTTTTGCTTAATCATATCTGTCATATCTTGGCAGCCAGTTATTTCATACTGTCATTTTAAGAAATAGCCAAAGTATACATAGCCAAAGTGGCCTCTATATCTCCATGTGTATCCACCATAGAGCACAGAGGGAAAGACAGCATGTGACCTTGTGAAGACTATCTGTTAAAATGCGATGATGTTGCACCATAAATCAGAAGCAGTATAAAAATGAATCTTCTTCACAAGACTGCTTTAAGCCCCCTCACTTTCAGTGGAAACAAATGCCTGCTCCCCTTGTTCAGAAAGTGGTCTTGGTTTGTGGTGATCTAAACATGAGGAACACAAAACTATGACTAGTGATACTAATTCTGCTTTTGTTGAAGAGATTGTGGAAGTGTCTGTCATTACCTGTTTGTTTTTTGTTTTTGTTACAGTCTATGGTCATTACATGCTTTATATCAACATGAGGTTTGCCCACAGGTCAGTAAATTATATGGAGCTGGCTGCTGTTGGCACTTACTAAAGCTAGATTGCTTCCTGTTTTTAGTGGACAGTACTCTTATGTAGTTTTGTGTTTTGTGTCTCCAGAAGGCCATTAGAAAAAGACAGCTGTACAGTAAAAGCTTAATGTGATATCTGCTGGGTAATTGTGGATTGCTTTTGAGATGAGATTCCTCTGTCACAAAGGTTACAATAGGTTCATCTTGAATAATTCACAAAAATGATTTTCTTGCTGGAAGGAAACTAGGTGTTGCATTTGTATTTTTGCACATCTTGTGGAGTAAACATTTACTATATTGAATAGTATTTAATCCTGATATTCATTACTATACAATGATACTGAGATGCTGTTTAACTCTCTCAATCTATAAAGATCTGTGTGTTTTCATTCATTATCTAAATAAGCATCTTAAGCAGAAGCAAAATGCTTAAAATCACAGAACGGCTAAAGATGACAAGATTTAAAACCGTTTTGCCATACTATAGTGATTAACAATTATGAATATATATTCAGCAAATGCGTTAGATTACACCATAAATCTGGTAAAGGACAAACTATCCCAATTATATCGGCATTTTATGGTTCAGTGCTATTTTTTTTGTGATAATACAAAATTTCCATAATCTGCATCATTTTAAAGAGACAGGCCTCAGCATCATCATTTTGTGTGTTTTTTTTTTTTTTTGCCAGATAGAGCAAACAGTATATTTTTCTTCATACATTGCATATACTTAGAGCTAAGTTATATTATAGTGACATAACATTATAGTTTAATGTAGCAGCTTTAAACATATTAAGGCATAATCTAGAAAGCCATTACTTAGATTTGCAAGTAGTCTATTCGTGGCTAAGAGGGGTAAACTAAAGTACCATCTGACTTCAAAGAAAAACTACTATCTTTTCTTTTAACTGACTGACAGAACCCTGACAGCGAAATCTAAAATGAGTGAGAGGAAGATAAAAAAAGAATCACGTCTAATAAAATATAACTTCATAACCCTGGTACGCTTCTGAACAGGAAACAAACTTTTGCAAAAGGTACAAAAAACATTTTGGTGAAACTATGCATAAAACATTACAAGCATATACAACGGGACAGACAGAGAGATTTACAGATGCGCTGAATTTAAACAGAAATCAGCATGCAGGATGTGGCGGCTATGTTTCCTCTCATGCTGTTTATATGGAGAGATTTACAGCCGAAGATCCTGGAATAACAAATGTTAGGAATGCAGTGATTGCTACAGAGTTTATCTCACTAATGTTCTCTTCTTCTTTGTTGTGTGGCTAGAGTAAGCAAATCATCATTATAATGTGGCATACTGCGCGTCATACTACATACATTACAATAGATTCCAAAAGTAAAACACAGTTAATCTGAATTAGTGCACATGCCTTTATTTGAGTATCTAGTATTAAAATAGCTTTCTTGACATCTAACTGTAGCACTGAGAAGAGAATGTAGAATAGAGAGATCAAGGTGAGGCCTAGAGTATTTGTAATGGTATATAAATATTCGGGTGAGACAGCAAAAAATTGTTGACGTTCCAGCATTCATCAGTCGATTGACTCGTATTAGCTGGAAACGATGTTTTGAAGTTAAAAATGATTTTCTGGCTTTACAGCTTCTCACTTCACAATACATTAGTCGATGGACTGGAGTCGTGTGGATTACTTGTGAAATATTGTGATGTTTTTATCAGCTGTTTGGACTCTCGTTCTGTCGGTACCCATTCACTGCAGACGATCCATTGGTGAGCAAGTGATAAAATGCTACATTTTTCCAAATCTGTGAACTCATCTACAACTTTGATGTTCCAAGGGTGAGTAAATTTTCATTTTTGGGTGAACTATTGCTTTAAAATAGGTACATTTTAATATCAAATGTTGGCTGATAAAATTCTATTAATGTCTAATTATGATACATTGAACAAGAAAAATCCATATGCTGTTCAACTAAAAAGCAACATTGCCGTATCGTATTGTATCGAATTTAAGACCATAAAAAGTATTAAATGTTACAAGAAAGTATTAATTATGATTTTAAGAGGTCTTAAATTTGAGGAAGGAAAGACAAGAATAGTGATCTAGATTTATGTGGATTAAACTTGAAAAGGCTATGGTTTAATTGATAAAATATGAGCACCCATGTTTTTACACAGCAAACAAAGTTATAAATGGGAATTGGTGGATCAATAAGATAAGGAATTATAAAAATCTAAATTAAGACAGTAAAATATATTTGTGTTATTTAGTTCATATAATAACTGATGTATAATTTGTTTAAATTAACATAATGATTGACACTTTTCTTTAAAATGGTTTAAATGCTGAATTTTATAAGTTTATTATTTTATAAAACTTTTTTGTGACAAGCTGTATCAGATCTGTCATTTTACAGTTTAATATATTACCATTGCCCTACCCCGCTCATATGGTATTAATTTTATTTGTGCAGCTCTTAAAAATCTTAAATTCGAGCTTAAAAATCCAAGTTTGGTTTTGCACCTGCTGGAGATTCGATTTGGATGTGTCTGTATTATTCATTAAATTAAATTCATCATAATAAAAAATAAAATACATTTATATAAAACAATATTTTCTAATAACAAATATGGTGTATGTATATTGTGAATACCTGTGCAAACCATTTTAAATAAATAAAAAGATAATTCTTCAAAAAATGTAATATTTAATTATTACAAACTTAAAGCCATACAGTACAGTAGTGCATTAATTCAGTCTCCTGTAATGCCTGCCAAATTGTGTGATCACATTACATGTTACTACTGTACATTACATTACTGTAGGTAATATAGCCCACACATGCTTATTGGATTGGCAGAGCCATGCACATGGACAGATGAAAGCCGAGAGGATGATAGGAAGTGTGGGGGATTAGTCTGTGGATGTCCTGTGAGCTCAAATGAGGCCAGTTTAGATCTGAAGCACCAATCCCTATACTGCACTGGGACGTTTCGGTGGTGAGGATCCACTCCCAAGCTTATTTACGGTCGCATTGATTTTGTCAAGTAAGACATGTTCCTGGATCAACATTAAAGTCAAAAGATATAGACCTCACCTAATCCCTACCCCTAAACCTAACCCTACCCATAATTTATGACTAAAATCAGAGGGAAATGATAGGTGAATAACAAGGGTGTAGAAGCATCCCTGATTTTGAGCCTAAAATTGACATTTCTTGAAAACTTGTCCCTCAATTTTGATTGGAATGTTGTTCCAGGATCAACAAGGATGTTGATCCAGGAACATGTTGTACTTTGTGAAATCGCGTTCACCCTTATTTACAACAGCTTTGAGCAGCTTCAGATTTGACTTTGCCATGCTGCTTTCATCACACTGCCTGTCATATTGCTCTTTGTCAGTTCATAGCCAGAGCTTGGTGTCAGTGTGCAACTGGAATGTGGATGTTATTGTTTTTTTTGGTGTGATAAAGTTGACATTATCATTCTTTTTTGGTTAGCGTGTGCAGGGGCTCTTTATATGAGTAGACTCGCAGCTTATCAGCCTCTTTGTTTGTAAATGTAAATGCAATGTCTTGTCCAGCTCGGCTAATGACTTCAAAGGGCCCATTTTCATGGCAGGTGTCTCTGATTTAAGGCAGTTGTAGAATTGTCCCACCCTCCCCCCCCCTTTCTCAGCTTCACGTTTGAAGTGTCATCACCTGCCTTCCCATCGAGTATAATTTTGCTTGTGTCCAATTCTCTCAGTAGAAGAGTACTAAAATAAATGTTCTTTTAAAAGCCTCAATTAGAGCGTGAAGACGAGTGTAATTCTAAAACCTTCTCAGTTCGAAGCATTTGGTGAATGTTGAGACAGTAAAAAGCAAGCATTTTACTACTAGTTCACAGATATTGTGCTCGTGTATTGTCATCTAAATTAAAAGCTTGTTTAAAATCTAAAGCATTTAAATCAACGACAGATAAAGACCAATTTTCTGCATATAAGAAAAACGTTCTTACAATTTAAAATAATAATAAAAAATGATAATTTTCAGCATCCATTATTTCAGTCTCTAAACTTGTTAATGAATAAAATATTTGGTTTTGATGCAGTGTTGTAAATTTTAGGGTTTATCCAATAATAACAGTTAATGTACAGCATGTTGTTTTTACTGTCTTTATGAATTTTACAGTTTTCACTGCTTAAAATGTTGTTGTGTGTTGTATCATGACCATTTAGGAGGAAAACCGAAATGCAAACAGGCAGCTGCCGGGTACTATATGCAGCAACATGTCCCGTTACTTGCTACTGTAGTTATTGCACCTGAGATGGTGGGAGGACCTCTGGCCAGCTGGCTCTGTGAATGAGTGGGACTGGGACCGTTTGGCCATTTACTTCTTCAGCCATCAAGCAAATGACTGAGAGGAAACTGCAATTTTGCAGTTACAAAACATTGTACCCCTTCTCAAACCAGGTACGTTTTTGTGTTGAGCAAAACTAAAAGCTTCAGCCTAGTGTCAGCAAACACTGCTATTAGCACAAAGACATCTTTTTAAGATATTACTCAGAATATTTTGAAGATGATAAAGCAGTTGCTCTAGAATATAGACTGAATAAATCTGAAAAGAATAAAAGGCGTGTATGGTGTTGCATTTACAATATTAGAATATTTTGCCGTTATCTAAATCCTCGCCTTCCTGTTTTCTGGCAAACAGGCGGCCAGTGCTCTGTCAGATTGTTTATCACTATCTGCTTTTTCTCAGTTCATGCTCAAGTGTAGTCTGTTTCATTTTGGCCTCACTAAACAGCTGCAGTCTTGTCCAAACAAACACCAAACGCTCTTCTGCTCAATTCATGTTGTTCTTTTAATCCGGTTCTTACTGTATATGGTGCTCTGGGTTCCAGCGCAGTGATCTCACATCATCCCTTCAGCAGTTTTACAGTTTAAGACCCCAGCTCTACAGTAACTTGGCAACTCTTTTCTGAGACTGAGTTCGCCATTTATACAGAATCTCTGTTTACAGACACATGTTTGTTCCCAGTGTTTGGGTTTAAAGCATACTTGAAGACTCTTAAAAAGATGCATGAGTACAAGAAGGTGTATAATTTAGTCTTGTTTCACCGTGAGCTAAATATTTGCATGATTAATTTGCCTGCCCCAAATTCATTGTACAAAACCTTGCATAGAAAAGAATCTCTCATTATAATAATCTGTCCAGGTTGTCTGTTGACTCCTGTATTAGTTTAGAGACATCTTTTTTGGATAATTTTCAGGAAAATTGACAGTAGTAGTCAACCGCACCAGTTTATGCCAATAAGCCAAATTATCTGTATTGGCCAGTAAGCTTTCCCGGCTGACAGAAACTGGACTGGAAAACTCAACATATGTGCATTTTTGAATATTATTTTGAGATTTTATTTTATTATGATTTGAGAGACTCTAATCCTAATTCTGCATACTTCCAAAATCCAAACCTAAGATTATTTTCAAACCTGACATACCACATCCAAAGCTCCAGTGTAAAGTTCCTTAGACTAAGAAAGAAAGAAAAAGGAGGAAAAAGTGTGGACTGTGAGAAGAGGACTGTCAGTCTGCATTAGGTTACCCTCTCCACTCCTGGCCGTTAGGGGACAAACCAATGAGATTTTTCAGAGCTCCGCTAAATAGTTCCTGACTGATGCTGGCTGAGAGGCCATGTTTGTGAAATGTGCAAGTGACTCAGAAACCGCTGGGAAAACCGCCAGAGACTCCTGGGGACGTTTGCGATTGGATCAACAACTTGTCAGTCAACTTCTTGTGTTTGTTAATGGGATGTCCTTGAAGAGACTGCCAGGGAGTCTCTTGCTGTATATTTGCTGAGTGTGGACTCACTTGGGCCAGTGCTGCTGCCAAATTTTATATTAAACTTAAAAGTGAGTAAGTACAAAAGAGAGAGGTGGGTGTCACATGTACAGTATACAGTATATGGGTCTGTCCATATATAGTTATACATCTAGTTGTTTTCACTCATCTAAAATCTTTATAGTTCCACTGTACAAGTGAAGTCGACTGAACTGTTTATGTAATTAGTTCTTCGAAGAAACTGATTATTCAATTTTTTTTAGTCAGGTGCTATGGAACTTTAATGGTAACACTTTACAATAAGGTTCCATTAGTTAACATTAGTTAATGCATTAGTTAACATGAACTAACCATGAACGACACCCCTGTTCAGCATTAGTTAATATTTGTTAACGTTAACTCACACATGTACTAATGCATCAATTCACATTAACAGCACGGTTAGTTAACATTAGTTAATGCATTAGTTAACATGAACTAACCATGAACGAAACCTCTGTTCAGCATTAGTTAATATTTGTTAACGTTAACTCACACATGTACTAATACATCTATTCACTTTAACAGCACGGTTACTTAACATTAGTTAATGCATTAGTTAACATGAACTAACCATGAACGACACCCCTGTTCAGCATTAGTTAATATTTGTTAACGTTAACTCACACATGTACTAATGCATCAATTCACATTAACAGCACGGTTAGTTAACATTAGTTAATGCATTAGTTAACATGAACTAACCATGAACGAAACCTCTGTTCAGCATTAGTTAATATTTGTTAACGTTAACTCACACATGTACTAATACATCTATTCACTTTAACAGCACGGTTACTTAACATTAGTTAATGCATTAGTTAACATGAACTAACCATGAACGACACCTCTGTTCCGCATTCATTCATATTTGTTAACGTGAACTCACACATGTAGCCTACTAATGCATCAATTCACATAAATAAGGCATTGATTTGTTGGTAAACATAATTCTACAGCGGAAAAATGTTGTTCATGTTTAGACGCACTTTACTATCATTACTTGCATTCAAATAAGCATTTATTAATGGATTGAGTGAACCTTATTGTAAAGTGTTCACTATTTCAACATTAACTGATGTGTTACTAACATTTTTAGACTCTTTATTGACATGACTTACCATTAATAAAGCATTTATTGATGGAATTTATGAACCTTATTGTAAAGTGTTCACTATTTGAACATTAACTGATGTGTTACTAACATTTGTAGACTCTTTATTAACATGACTTGCCATTATTAAAGCATGTATTAATGGAATTTATTAACCTTATTGTAAATTGATGTACTAACATTTGTAGATTTGATACAAAGCAGTGATTATTGATTTTACTGGACCTTAAATGAGTGAAAGTCACACATCACTTGCATTTTCAAAATCTTTACTACATTACATAACAATGGTATCAATTAACAATGTATACATATTACAAATTAATAAAAAGACAATTGGAAATTCATTTGTACAACTGTAGTGTTTGAAGCAAGAAAAATCATCTGCAGCAGAATTACAAAATGTACAAAATAAGAAATATAGAAATATATATACTGTTTGTATCAATGAATGGGACTATGGAAGAGGTGTTTCAAAAGAGTAAAAATAAGGATGATCTGGGAGTGAGCCAGCATGGTCAAGTTAGGCTGGAGAAATAATGGGCTTCGGGAGTTATCAGCTTTGTGTTTTAAAGGTGATATTTTCGATGAATATCCTTCAACAGTCTTCCAAGAGGACCATTTTTGTGCCGATTTCCAAGCCAGTAAGTCCACTCTATCAGTTTTAGATGTTGTTTTAGTAGGTCCTCTGTCCTATTTCCTCTAAGACGCCATATTTTTCCTTTGTAAGTTAACCATGCTCTTTCCAGATTTTGTGTATGGCTGCCTGTTATTGGATCTACAAAACACTGATTATGCTTCACAGGAAAATGGTCATAGCCAAGATCGGTTAGTACCCCTCTGTAAGCACGCCATTCATCACTAAGTATGGAACTTCCAGGATGCACATGTCGTACAATATGTGGGATAAGATGGTTTCGGGACCTTCGATGAACGAGTTTCAGAATAGGCTTGCTATTTCTTGGTGCAACCCCCAGCATCCCAAAGACCCACTTTCTTCTACGCCAAGTCTTTGCGAACCTTCCACGTCCATACTGAAAAACAAGTATACAACTATACAATATTTAAAAATACAAAGCTTCCAAATGTATAGAATGCCTCATTTCCACTGAGCCGTACGGCACAGTACAGTTCAGTACGGTACTCAATTTTTGTAGTTTCGATTGTCAGAAGATGTGAATGATACCCCTAATTCTGAACCGAACCATACCGTACCACTTTTTTGAGACCCTTTCATTGGGGTACCTAGCACAGTAGTCCGGTACTAAAGGGTGGAGTTAGCAGAACGTTGATTTGTTGACAGATAATCAACACTTGCACCTGCTATAAGAGGAATGATAACACAAGAGGAGCCATTTTTAATACAGCTGAAACACAATACCATTTCTTCTTGTGACAAGCAGAAGGACAGCCGAGAAGCAAGAACAAGATCTGCTATACTGTATGCACTCCATTGTTATTTTCTGTGTTGTTTTCTACTTTACAAGATTTATATTGTTTGTTTCTTTCAGGCATACACCGTGCCAATCAAGTAAGGGTTGGCCCACTGTTGGCAGTGGAAATGCAAGCCGGATCAGGGTTTACCATGACGAATCGTACTGTACTATACTGTACCGCTCGGTGGAAACAAGGCATACATCATTCAAAACAATGCAATCCTTCTATACATTCTAACACTCATCGGCCTAACAATCAAACACTCTTTGAACTTAACACTGAAAACTCTTGGTAACACTTTACTTGAAGGAGTGTGCATAAGACTGACATGACACCATCATAATCATGACATAACATATGTCATGAATATGAAGAAGGTTTTATGCATGTTTATGACAAATGTCATTTGCTCAATTATGACATTTTTAATGCAAACATTACATTGTTTGAGATGCCTTTTTTATGACAACTTGACTTTACTAAGACAACACAACCTGTCATAAATGTGTCATAAACATGACATAGCAGATTCATTATCAAACACTTAGCTTTATGGGTTAACATTTCATTAAACTGTCATGTGGTTGGTTTTGACATTGGCTGTCATGAAGCCATTATAACATTTTAATGACAAATTAAATTTGTACCACTGTAGTTGAGGTCAAGAAAAACATTCATGACACAGTTATAATGGCCTCATGACAGCCAATGTCAAAACCAATCACATGACAGTTTAATGTAATGTTAACCCATAAAGCTAGTGGTTTCTTAAAGGGATAGTTCGCCCCAAAATGAAAATTCTGTTCTCATTTACTCACCCTCAAGTTGTTTCAAACCTGTATGAGTTTCTTTTTTCTGCTGAACACAAAAGAAGATATTTTGAAAAATGTCGGTAACCAAACAGTTGATGGACCCCATTGACTTCCATAGTAGGAAAAAAAATACTATGGAAGTCAATGGGTTCCATCAACTGTTTGGTTACCGACATTTTTCAAAATATCTTCTTTTGTGTCCAGCAGGAAAAAAAAAAATCATACAGGTTTGAAACAACTTGAGGGTGAGTAAATGATGACAGAATTTTCATTTTTTGGCGAACTATCCCTTTAAGTTTGATAGTTAATCTGGTATGTCATGTTTATGACATATTTATGACAATTTATGTTGTCTTGGTAATGTCAAGTTGTAATGACAAAGACACTGACAGGTTATGATGTATTGGTTTATGTCAAGTTGTCATAACAAAGACATCTCAAACAATGTCATATTTGCATTAAAAATGTCACAATTGAGCGAATGACACTTAATGACAGTTGTCATAAACATGCATAAGACCTCCTTCACATTTATGACATCTGTCATGTCATGATTATGATGGTGTCATGTCAGTCTTATGCACACTCCTTCAAGTAAAGTGTTACCAAACTGGGTATTTTTTGTTTAGCCAAATTGCAAATTTTGCCAAATGTACAAAGTACATAATGTAAAACACAATTTCACTAACATAACTAAGGTTATTAATCTAAAATAAAGATACATTTTATGGGAATATTTAAATTACCTTTCGCTTGTGACGGAAGTTGCTCTCATCAATCATAACAAACTCCCTGGGTTGTCCTATCATTTGGCCCTTCCTTCTGGCATACAACTTCATGGACTCTTTACAAATACCTCGAACTTTTTTGGCCATGCTGCTGAGTGTACGTGAGCTTCCAGCAATGCCATCTTCAATCATGTCGATTTGTCTCAACTGAAGGCCTTGAGCAAACCTTTGTTAAAAAAAATGACAAAACTTTAGTGTTCATATTTCTGTTCAACTACTTTCAAAATTAGACTAAAACTTCAATTAAAATGTTTTAAACATACCGATATATGAACTTCATCCAGGAGAATAAATTACACTTTGACTTGGCAAAAAGTGATCCATACCTCACTGACTTGAACCTTCCCTTATGTCTGTTTCTTGTACAGGACCTTTAAACATGTTATAAAAGATTCTAGTGAGTAAGACTCTGCGTCATATTTGTTTAAATTTTCCTAAAACCATAGCTGAAATTAAAATTGTCCAGCTATGTCTGGACAATAACATTATGAATTATTAAAAAGATAATTTAATCAAGCAAGCTCTGGTCACACAATTATTTTAAATTAATAATAATAATAATACTTACCAAACATAGTTGTCTGCTTTGTTGGGTTTATGAGTCAGCTTCATTTTATGTTGGCATAAATTGCACTTCATTTTTGCTTTAAGCAATTTTTTTTTCTGGAGCCATTTAATCAACTTCAGTTTCTTCCTCTTTGTTTGACGTCCTTCAATCATTGACAGCAATTTTCGATTTAATGACGGAGCCATGTCACCTTATAAATACATAAACAATTATTTAAAAGAGTATATTTAAAATAATAATAATAATAATTAATACGTTAATATTTAGTATTCATGCAACAGATGGTTTAGACATAGGCCTACTCAACACACAAAACAAATACATTGACTGAAAACAATGTAAATATTATCTGATTAACTATGGTAAGGTTTTATGCATTTTTGCAAATCATAAATAATTCTATATATTAGAACTATAATATACTGTATATTAATCTTTATGATTAATATACAGTATATTATAGTTCTAATATATAGAATTATTTATTTAATAAAATAGTTAAAGAATAAATATATCAGAAAAACAATTATAGTGTTGTGCTATATTACATTTCATGTTAGAGCTGAAGAAAGAAACATACATTTATGTAACATTTATAATTTACAATTCTTAGATTTACATAATTAAAAGCTGTAATCAAATCTTACATGATGTGTCACTGGATTGTACGTGATGTTCGCCGTTGCATCTGTTAATTTGCGTGGGAGTTGAGCGGGCTTTTCGGCTTTTCATCAGGAAGTAGCGTTCCTTCCGGAAGTACAAATCCCGAGAGATTTTTAGCAATACAATTTTAAATCAAAACAAGACAAACGTATTATTCACTTTCAAATTGTTAAATGCTGTTATTATATCGAAGCCATCAGTCATTGTTATTTCAGCTTCGTTAAAAATAAGCTTAATTTCTGCAGTTCATTTAAAGAAAAACTACCATACCCACAATCCTTCAGCACTTTGCGGCAAAAAAATAAATAAAAAATAAATAAATAGAGCGGCCAGCGGTTATCCAGCGGAGACTGATAAACAGGTGTCGAATGCCAAAGCAAGATTGATGATGGAGAGTGGACTGACGGATGACAATTTAAACCATCAGACCAGAGGGAGACAGAAGAAAAAACTGTCTCGGGATGAACGCACAGAAAAATCCGGTAAATGATGCACGTTTATCAACTAGCTAACTTTAGATTGCTACTATTTAAGTTTTACAAATGAAACCATCAAGAAAACGGTTGATCCAGGCTTGAATAGTAGAAATAACTGAGAAACGAAACGATTTTTACTTACAATTTTTAACTAAGTAAACCTTAAGAGTCCCTCCAACCCCCCTCTCCCTCCCTCTGTGTGTGTAACATAATCAGGATGATTTTGTTGTTAAAATAATTTTATTTTATTGTTTTCTTTATAGATAAACCCACTGAAGCAGCGCCCACTGTGTCTATAGCTTTGGCTAAAGCTAAGGCAGAGACTGACACCTGGAAGGTGAAATGTCAGTATCTGCAGGAGAAAATAGAAGATTTAACAAAAGATCGAGATTTCCTTAGACAACAGCTGTCAGAAGGTAAAGTTTTTGTGAAAGTTTTGTTGTTTTAGTGTTAAAATCTCTCTTTAAATACATAAAATGTGGTTAATCTGGTAAACCCACGTATTAAACTTAACTAAGATAGATGTAACAGGCAGTGGTGATGTTAATATGGACTTTTTTTTGTCATTTGGAGTGAAGTTAACATGTAACCTATAGTCACAAATGCAGGCATACAGAATATGACTTTTAACTGTTTTTTTTTTTCTTCCCCGATTAAAGCCATCAAAATGGACAACAACATTCCTGACAGAATTAAAGATAAGCCTGCAGACATCCCCAAAAGAATGAAAATCGATTCAGAAAGTGACTCCACTGATTCTGACTCTTCTGAGTCTTCTGACTCAGAGTCATCTACCTCAGACTCTTCGAGGGAGAAGAAGAAAAGAAAGAAGAAGGGAAAGAAAGCAAAGAAAAGAGTGAAAAAACAGAAAAAAAACAAGCAAATGAGTAAATTCTGTCAAAGGGGTAGGTTGTGCAAATTGAAATAATTTAATAAATGTTTTTTTAATATATCAGGAATGGAAAACTTGTGTTTTGTAATCTGTGTTGTGTAGTTTACCATTAAACACATGAATGGAATGGGTTCTTAAAATGTGATCTCTAGAAACATAACAATTCCTCTTTTTTTTTTTACTGTCTTAGTTACTGATCCATGGCAGGTGGTAAAGCGGTACAAATCAGTCCTGGAAATTTTCAAAAGAGGAAGCAACATGGCAGAAGCTTTCCGGAAGTACGGTGTTGACCGGAACACAATCGTGCAGAGTGCAGCTATTGCTGAACTGGCGATTGCAGCACCAGAGAAATATGCAGAAATCCATGAAAAACAGGAAAAGGGAGAGAAATTATCAAACATAACCCAGAAATGTCAATACGCAATCATGGCCGATGAGAACATTGCAAACATAATACAAACAATGAAAACGGATGGGAAGTTGCTTCCAATAAGAAAATAGTCAATTTTCATGTTATAAAAAGTCGCTAAAAAAAAGAACCTTATACGTGTTTTCCATGTTTATTACAATAATATATTTTGCCTTGTTTAGGCCTGAATTGATAGGGCAGCACATTTTGTTTTATCCTTAAAAATTTTGTTTTGTATGTTTTGTTCTGGCAAAGATTGCCAATTGTTGACCAGTTCTGATAATGTAATAAAGAGGTCTTTTCTCAACATCCTGAAAATGTTAATAATGAATGGCTTTCACACATTTAAGGTCCGATAAATTAAATATTGACTGTTTACGTACCTACAAATATTACTAACACATCAGTTAATGCTGAAATAGTGTACACGATAAGGTTTATAAATACCATCAATAAATGCTTTATTAATGGTAAGTCATGTAAATAAAGAGTCTACAAATGTTAGTAACACATCAGTTAATGTTCAAATAGTGAACACTTTACAATAAGGTTCACAAATTCCATTAATAAATTCTTTATTAATGGTAAGTCATGTCAATAAAGAGTCTACAAATGTTAGTAACACATCAGTTAATATTGAAATAGTGAACACTTTACAATAAGGTTCATAAATTCCATCAATAAATGCTTTATTAATGGTAAGTCATGTCAATAAAGAGTCTACAAATGTTAGTAACACATCAGTTAATGTTGAAATAGTGAACACTTTACAATAAGGTTCATAAATTCCATCAATAAATGCTTTATTCATGGTAAGTCATGTCAATAAAGAGTCTACAAATGTTAGTAACACATCCGTTAATGTTGAAATAGTGAACACTTTACAATAAGGTTCATAAATTCCATCAGTAAATGCTTTATTAATGGTAAGTCATGTCAATAAAGAGTCTACAAATGTTAGTAACACATCCGTTAATGTTCAAATAGTGAACACTTTACAATAAGGTTCATAAATTCCATCAGTAAATGCTTTATTAATGGTAAGTCATGTCAATAAAGAGTCTACAAATGTTAGTAACACATCCGTTAATGTTCAAATAGTGAACACTTTACAATAAGGTTCATAAATTCCATCAATAAATGCTTTATTAATGGTAAGTCATGTCAATAAAGAGTCTACAAATGTTAGTAACACATCAGTTAATGTTGAAATAGTGAACACTTTACAATAAGGTTCATAAATTCCATCAATAAATGCTTTATTAATGGTAAGTCATGTCAATAAAGAGTCTACAAATGTTAGTAACACATCAGTTAATGTTGAAATAGTGAACACTTTACAATAAGGTTCACTCAATCCATTAATACATGCTTATTTGAATGCAAGTAATGATAGTAAAGTGCGTCTAAACATGAACAACATTTTTCCGCTGTAGAATTATGTTTACCAACAAATCAATGCCTTATTTATGTGAATTGATGCATTAGTAGGCTACATGTGTGAGTTCACGTTAACAAATATGAATGAATGCGGAACAGAGGTGTCGTTCATGGTTAGTTCATGTTAACTAATGCATTAACTAATGTTAAGTAACCGTGCTGTTAAAGTGAATAGATGTATTAGTACATGTGTGAGTTAACGTTAACAAATATTAACTAATGCTGAACAGAGGTTTCGTTTATGGTTAGTTCATGTTAACTAATGCATTAACTAATGTTAACTAACCGTGCTGTTAATGTGAATTGATGCATTAGTACATGTGTGAGTTAACGTTAACAAATATTAACTAATGCTGAACAGGGGTGTCGTTCATGGTTAGTACATGTTAACTAATGCATTAACTAATGTTAACTAATGGAACCTTATTGTAAAGTGTTACCACTTTGATCAATAAACTTAAAACCTAAACATGCTCCTATATTAAAATTGAGTTATAAAATAAATAAAACACAAAAAAATGTATGGTTTAAAAATAAATAAAGCACTTTTTCTTTTTAACTGCATTAGTTCAGACGTCACAATCTTATAGTATGAAGAATGGACATGTCTTTACATATTTTTTGCTAAAGATTACATTTGAATGTTTATTCGTTTAAATTATTAGTGTTTTTACTTATTAACTGTAGGTGATTGTTAGATAATTGCACAGTTCCTCTTTTTTTTTTACACCTTCATTACCCTGTATTTTTGCTATTAAATATCCAATATCAACTGATTAATCAGTAGCAATTAAATTCTAACATCGACTGAAAAATGATATGTGACCATGGATCTCAAAAGTGCCAATTTTTATGTGTCCATTTTTATACAGCATATGGAAGCTGAATAAATAGGCTTTCCATTGATGTATGGTTTATTAGGATCTGACAATATCTGGCCAAGATACATTTATTTGGAAATCTGGAATCTGAGGGTGCCAAAAAAATCTAAATACTGAGAAAATCGCCTGTTGAAGTTGTCCAAATTAATTCTTAGCAATGCATATTACTAATCAAAAATTAAGTTATGATATATTTACGGTAGGAAATTTACAAAATATCTTCATGGTGCATGAGCTTTACTTAATATCTTAATGGTTTTATGCATAAAAGAACAATCTATAATTTTGACCCATACAATGTTTTATTTCATTTGTTATTTTTTTTGTGTTGCTATTGCTAAAAATATACCCCAGTGACTTAAGACTGGTTTTGTGGTCCAGGGTCACATATAGCGCTGTTATGCAGGGCCGTAGCTAGTGTATACGAGGCCCTGTGCAGGTTGTTTCCAAGGGTGAAATTGTGTTCCTTCCCCCCTCCATTGAAATCATCAGACAGCTGGGGTTCCCAAAATCATCACCACCTTTCTCCCGACATCCCTGCTGCGTATCATACCATATGTTTAGTTTAGGATACTTCAGATGACTATGCACTTCTAGCACTCTATTTAGATTTTTGTTTCAGCATGGGCTTTAGGTCTATCACTTGCTTAAAAAATTTTTTATTCGATAACGTTCTGGCTAGGTCAAATCAAGAGTAGGCTGTGATGGATTAGGGCCCCATATCATTTCATTCCAGCTCCCTTAAGCTTGAAACTTCAGAGTGCTTTTCTTTCTGTAGGAGTTCAGCCTGACTGGTTAAAGTCAGATTATTGATAGGTCTCGTGTGCGTTGATGTGGCTTGGGCTTTAATCTGCCTTTTCGATCCAACCACACAGGCAAACATTAGAGAGTGCATAGTTTAACGGGCCATTTTAAAAAAGACCACAGAGATGTTATGAAATTATTGAATTATATAAGATGTAATGGATTGTTTACCTAAATGCATTGCCATAGCAGAGCTCAGAAAGCTGCTAAAAATGGCTGATTACAAAGCCAGTCCTCCAGTATTTCCGTTATGTTATGTTATGTTATACACAATATACAAGCTGTTGGTGGAAATGCAATGTTCTTTCTATACTTGAGGTTGTGTTTATAGCCCAGTGTCTCGGCTGTGTAAAACGTCTCACAAACCCTAATTTAAGAATTTAATTTTGAAATAAAAAATGCACCCTATCAATTTTCTTAATTCAAGTTTTAAATCTTGTTGTGAACAGTTCATCTGTGCAAATGTTTACATATTTTTTTTATTATGTTTTGACCTTGTAATGTTTAACTGAATCTTCCAGAAAAACCGACAGACTTCTCTCTGGTGATGTATGCAGGGCCCAGATGCAAAGAATGAAAGAAATGCAAAGAACGAAGTCCCCGCCATACATTTCTTCCTTTTTCGATAATCTGTTACACTTGGATGCGTCACAAAAGTAAAGAAAAGATCTGTCGCTACTTCCTTGTCATCACGATTTAAGTTTAGCTTTAAATGGAGATGGCATTTCAAAGTAAACTTCTAAAGAAGTTAAACATCAGCCAGAAAGACCCTCCTTCACAACAAGTCAAAAAGTTGGGAGCTTAGTTTTGAAACGGGGCACTCTCTCCTATCTCCTGTAGATACGGACCATGATTTGTGTGGGCCGTGCTGTGATGCTGTGCTGGTTCAGGTTTCTTCCTCCACAGTCTCTGGCTCTCGGCTTATTGGCTGACCTTGATAAGCCAGTACAGAAGTGGCTGGTGCAGCAGAAAAAGACCCCCTCCTTCCTGCAACTAGTCTTGGCATTCAATCAAAACCAGGCCTAATGCTGTAAACAGCTAAAATAAACAAAGGGAGGATGCTAAATTAACAACAGTGAAACACGCGCACACACAAGAGGCATTGCTCAGCGTTTGGTTTCAAACAAAGATCCTGAAGAACTTAAATTGAATTACAAAAATTGAAATAGATTGGCCTTGCATAATGGAAAAAGGAAGCTGTCTTTTGACGTGTCTGAACAGTGGACTAGATTTTAAACAAACATGTTAGCCAAAATATAAGAGTGGAAAACTGTGCTCCTACTTCTCTCTCTTGCTCTCTCACACATTTTTAAAGTTGTCCCAGACAGTATTGGCTATCTGTCTGTCTCTGTCTGTCTGTATTTATTCATATTAATAACGTAATGTTCTCATATATAATGCTACATATTGATCAAATTTAGAAACCACCTCTTATCCTTTGTCAATTAAAATCAAGAACAAAGTGTTCTGTTATTAAAACTCCCCCCAATACCAGGGTGGACAATTAAAAAAGGGGTTTGCAATTTTGCACATTATTGTAATTATTCAATTTACTAGAAATTAAAATCTTGTGTGAGAATCTGCTGATAATCCCCATTCTGTCATTTAACATAATTTATCATGATCACAAATTAAATTATGTTTCGCCTGTAAATTCTTTGTTTTACACTGAGATTTAGAGCTATGGTCACCTGAGGAGGATAGTGGTGGTGTATAATGGTGATTTCATCCCTGCAACTAATTTCATTTCAGTCTGAGGCTCATCATCTCCCCTACTAGTTAAAGGGATAGTTCACCCAAAAATCTGTCATCATTTAGGAAGATAATTAGAAAAACTCTTGTTTGGTTACCAACATTCTTCAAAATACCTTCTCTGGTATTCCACAGAAGGAAGAAAGTCATACATTTTTGGGTGAATTATTCCTTTAAGTAAGAAGTGGCAAAAAATGATGTAGGAGAGCGATACTTGTTTAATGCTTTTCTCTCTTCTCACGTATAAGACCGTTTTATTTTATTTCTCTAATTCTTATTTATTCATTTTGCCTTCAGCTGTAGTGTCCTGATGCCATGGCAACATCAGGAACCTTGACACTGCACCCGAGTCTTTTTTCAGCAGCCCATTAGTAGAACGATATCTCCATTTAGTTCTCAGTCCATCATTTATCCAATGATTGAAATTGACTGAGCGTGCACATGCTTGAATTCTAATGGACCACTCACATTTCTAATGAATGTATTGTAATACACCGCACACACAGTAGACATTAGCAATTGACGTAATCACAGTACATTGTCTTGTGTCTCTGCCAGTTTCTGTATGTCATCCACTCTTTTTGAAAGAGAAACTGAGCTTTCCAGAGAGTATTTCCAATGGAAGAGCGGAAAATCCATTCGCCCCATCACCATGGAAACACTGTCAGATTCTGACGACCCCCTTGTTAAGGTGAAGACGCTATTCCAGCCTGTATGCACTGAATAATGTGTTAATATGACTATACTGTAGTCTCTTACTTTATTCTTAAAAAAGTCACACTGAATAAATTGTATAATATAAAATAATATAACATATTTATATAATAAACAAAATTGCAAAATATTAATTTCACCTTGCCTGCAACGATCCTTGGCTGTATCGGTCCACCAGGCGGTTTAATTTAATGTTCCAGTGTGTCGGCTAGAGTTCAGCTTGGTACAGAAAGTTGAGTTGTTCATATGTTTCAGACCTGTAAGACTCCAGGAGCCGTCAGCACTTTTCTCGGTGTGGGGCACTAATGATTAAAAAGAAGCGGTGACAGGAGAGAGGATGAAAGAGTGAGTGAGGGATGTAGGAGGCAGGTGAAAGAGGCAGAGTGGGACTGCTGCGGCCTCATGCCTCACTGCCCTTCTGTCTCTGCCTGCTATGAAATGCCACAGCACTCTGCCCTTCCTGTCTGGCACTTCCCCCTCACCTGCTTCGGCTGTCCTCTGCCTTTTCCCCTGCCCTCTGGACAACTGTCATAAATCACTTCTCCAGTCCTGCCTCATGGGTCAACTTGTACTGAGCTCTTAGCCCAATATCTAGACCCCTGTTTACTTCTTTAGCCCTGGGTGAGGGCAAGTCCTTCCTGCATACATGAGGCCAGTGTTTGAATTATACCAATGTGTCCAGAGGGGCCCAGGAAGAAATAGGTCTTAGAAAGCACTTCCTGGAATTCTGAAAAACAGGACTGCAATGTCATTATTGCAAGTAAAAACAAATTAGATTTCAAGTGATATTTAGAATCTGATGTTTATGTGGTAGTCAACTGCTGTTAGAGTTATATTCTTTTAATTTTGCCAGGTATCATGCTTTATTTTTATATGTATATATATACAGTATATGTGTGTGTGTGTGTGTGTGTGTATACAGTGCTGCTTGAAAGTTTGTGAACGCTTTAGAAGTAGACAAAGAGAACCCAATCAAACAAATAAGACAAACATATTTTCTTTTTTCAGTTACTTATTCAGGAAAATTAGCCATTATTAAATTTCTGTGAGTAGCATACATATGTGAATCTCTACGATTAGCTGTTAATTTGAAGGTGAAATTAGAGTCCATCTGTTAAGAGGGGTTTAATTAATTGGGATGACCCCAATGATCATGTGTCATTGCCTGCTCAGTCGAAGTTTGTAGAAGTGAATCCCGACACACACAAAGGAGATCTCTGAGGACCTCAGGAAAAGAGTTGATGTTGCTCATCAGGCTGGAAAAGGTTACAAAACCATCTCTAAAGAGTTTGGACTCCACAAATCCACAGTCAGACAGAATGTGTACAAATGGAGGAAATTCCCCAGGAGTGGTCCACCAACAAAGATCATTCCAAAAGCAAGACATGAACACTGAACAACCATGGTGTGCATGGCACAGTTGCAAGGAGAAAGCCTTCTCTCCAAAAAGAACATTGCTGCCCGTCTGCAGTTTGCTAAAGATCATGTGGACAAACAAGAGGAATATTGTAGAAATGTTTTGTGGATCCATGAGACCAAAATAGAACTTTCTGTTTTAAATGAAAATTGCTGTTTGGAGAAAAGAACACTGCATTCCAGCATAAGAACCTTATTTCATCTATGAAACATGGTGGTGGTAGTATTATGGTTTATGTCTGTTTTGAAGAATCTGGGACTGAACCTCAAGAGAAAGTGGGTCATGCAGAGAGACAACGACACAAGCACACAAGTCGTTACAATGGTTAAAGAAGAACAAAAATAGAGTTTTGGAATGGCTGAGTCAAAGTCCGGACCTTAATTCAGTTGACATGTTGTGGAAGGACTTGAAGCAAGCAGTTCAAGGGAGGAAACCCACCAATATCACAGAGTTGAAGTGGTTCTGTACTGAGGAATGGGCTAAAATTCCTATAAGTCATTGTGCAGGTGATCTACTGATCTGCAGTTACAAGAAATATTATTACTGCAAAAGGGGGTCACACCAGATACTGAAAGCAAAGATATAAATACTTTTGCCACTCACAGATATGTAACTGGATTATTTGTTTTTTTTCAATAAATAAATGCCAACATACTTTTTTTGGCTCATTTGTTTGACTGGGTTCTATTTGACTACTTTCAGAAATATGATTGTTTTGGATTACATTAATGCAGAAATGTAGAAAGTTCACAAACTTTCAAGCAGCACTGTATATACAAACTACCATTCACTATTTACCATAATTACTATTCAGAAATTATGCTTTTAATTAGCAAGGATGAGTTAAATTGATCAAAACTGACAGAACTTAACATCTTTTGTAGTGTTACAAAATAATTCTTCAAACAATAATTATAAACAAATTAATTGCTATTCTTCTGAAGTTTCTATGATTCTGATTCTGCATTACAGCTTTTACAAAAATATTAAGCCGCACAATTTTTCTTTATTCTGATAGTAAGAAATGTTTCTAAGCAACAAATCAAAAGGGTGAAAAATGCGGCTTTAACAAAAGAAATAATTACATTTTGAACAACATATATTAAAATAGAAAAAAAGTTAAAGATTTTAATTATTTTTAACAAAAGTTTAGTTTTTGCTGTATTTTTGAACAAATTAAGCCTTGGTGAGCATAAGAGATTTCATAAAAGCATATTTTCAAATTAGAAAGTAAGAAAAATAAGTTATGTATTGTTGTAACATATTGTTTGTTACTAAAAATATACAAATCTAGTGTATATTTCTCTTCATTCTTTTCCCTTTGAAATGAATAGGTAACAACGGGAACTGGGATTTGTTTTCTGGGATGTGATGTGATGCATATGAACAGACAGCACTATTAGCTATTTCAATTGCAGTTCATATTTTTCTATTTTTTTTCTATTTTTTCAGTTTGTGTCAACTTCCTTTTCTAATAGCAAATTTTAATGACCAGTGGCGGTCTGTTGACCCCCTCAGCCTGCTTTTAGAGTTACTAGAGAGAATCTGTAGAGGATCTCGACCTCATCCAACCCCTCCACAATCCGAACACTTCCTGATGCCTCTGGAGGTATTGACACGTGTGTGGGAAACTAGCGTCAGAGACTAACTGAAGTGAAAGGAGGAAGAAGAACAGGAAGTGGTGTATTTCAATGGAAGCTCGTTTACATGTATTTTAGATTACTTTGTGCATATTTTATATTACATGCCAGCTGCCAAAATGCGGTGCTCATTTTCTGGCATGTGATAAAGCTAATACATACGCATGTCTCTGTGGAAAGATTCTCATGCTTAAGTATATTTTTTCTACGTCTATGCATGAATTATGTTCATACATGTTAGTATTAGATGTCTCAGTCCGCAGTTTTCATGCCCCAAGGGAGTTGATGATGGTGATGGCCAGGCGTCATGTTTTCATGGCGATTATGAGGGGTTGTTATGTGAGGGTTGAGTTACAGTGGTCTTTTACTGCTCTAACTGGTGTGACAACAAGCAGCTGGTGGACAGCACAATCTATCTCTACTGCTTGCCTTCACCCGAATCTGCCTGCCTAATAAATTCATCTCTTTGTTTATTTGTTTGTTTGATTTTCTCTCCCTATGTAGCCGCATTCATCTCCTCATTAGTCTCTGTGTGTGCTCGTATTATTGGCCATCTCTGTTAGATTTCCATCCGTGATTGAATGGAAGGGGCTGTAGTCCAAGGCTTCAGAATTAATCTTGCCACGGTGTGTCCTGTGATAAATTGTGTCAGCGGGCCAGTTGAGGGTGTAACTTATGGCCGAGGATAATCAACACGTTAAGATGCGCCGTGTCCCCGGGGGAAATCTCCAACTTGAAACCCATCCGGTGCTCTTCAAAGCAGGGACAAACTATGACAAGTAGTTTGTAAATGCCAGCTTTAATCAATACATGTGCTCTGCTCAGCATGCCAGTCGCTGTCTCCTCAGTTAAGCACCTCACTGTCACCTGTGACTGAAAGGTGTGAGGTTTTAATAGGAAAACCTGCTGTAGCTTTCGGCTGTTGTGCACCTCTCCTGACCTAGGGCTACTTCTGCTGCCCAGACTCTTTCTTGCTGGTGAGAGACAGTTGCGAAACACATTAAAGCACATTTGGACAAATTAATGAGATGGGAAACACCAAAAATGTGGTTTGCTGGATGACACGATGTCACTTAGATTGTATGACCTTTTCTTAAATGACATTATAAAGAATACATAGCTATTTAGAGAGACTTTTAGCAAAGATGATAATTGGCTGGGACACAAGTGTCAGCTCTGTGCTCGAATTTATTAAACATATATAAATTATGTATCGCAAAAAGAACAGTGCAACATGAATTATGGAGTGTTTATCATTATAATTAGAACAGATTAGACGGACTGAACTGATGATGAAGAGCATAACATGCATTTTCAGGACTTTGTTTCTAAATTTAGTAAATGAAACGTGTCCTACGATGGTTTTTGAAAACTCATCTGAATCTCTTTGCACTTTCTGTGTACATTTAGGTTTGTGAAATCTGTTAAAATGCATAATATTTTACTCGTCTGCATAGCTCAGGAGTAGAATTGGACCGCTATCATCCAGTTGTCCTTTTTAAAGCCTTGATTTGAAGTGTCTCAATGACCTGCCGGGAAACAGTGTATTGATGGAATAAAAGAGACAGAAAAGTCTATTTTCTTCCTTTTATTAGAGACCTCAGGGCATGCAAGTTGCTGACATGTCACTTTCTATCTGACCTTCGTGCTCTCTGATCAGGATGGACGTTCTAACAAGAGAAACTTGTCTTTTTGGTCATGTGATTCCTTAATGCACTTGTTTTTGTTCTGTTTCTTCATCAAATTCATATTCATTCCCACCATCATTTTATTATTTTTTGTAAAATTCTAATTTTCTTGCAAGTTTTGCATCTAATATTTATTTTTTATTTTGTCTTCATATCAATTAATGAAAGTGTGTGTGTGTGTGTGTGTGTGTGTAGAGAGAGAGAGAGATTATTCCTGTTAACATGTTTTCCTTTAAAATATGTATCTGATGTACTTAACACCTCTTTCACTATGACTCATTGTAGTTGCTATATTTAGTTTGACTTGATATGATTCATTAGAGTGGCTCAGTTCAATATAGCATACTTCCAAGCCTATTAGAAAATAAAGAGCAGAGACAGAGATATTAGTGCACTTACTTTCTTTTATTTAAAAGTGGTGCAAAAAAAAAATCTCAACAAATAGCGATAGTTTCAGGTGATTCTCTCTCCACATAATCTCAATGATCTGTCTCTGTGTCCTGGTGTTTGACCTCACTCAAGTGCATCTCTCTTAGTCATGCTTAACCCAAAAAAGTTTAATGGGATGTCCTGTGGGACTGAGGCGTTGGTGCGCTCCCAAACCTCTGCCTGGTCACATTTCATTTTACTCCATATGGCTTGTGGTTAGTTTTCTGCAATATTTCAACACAAAGATCAATTACTGAGTTTTTGTTAGTCACTAAATTCTTTTATTGTTTGACACCACAACAAATAATTGTTCTGCACACCCATGAGGTCCATTATAATAATCAATTATTCTGTCTCTACACAATTACAATGGACTCAGTAATCACTCAATTCACTTGGTGTTTCTTAATCGCATCCCTTTTCAAGTGTAGAGCCCTCACTCCCAATCCATCATCTCATTTAGTCCTTCAGAGGCCTAAAGGTTAAGGATATGGGTGTCCTTCAGACCAAATTATAGTTCCTGTGGCAGGACCCTGGAAGGGATAACAGTAGCTGAGATTCCTATCCGACACAAAGCACTCATGCAGGTACAATCAATGTCCTGAAAGTAAAAATTGTCTGATGAATGACAAAAATTGCTTAATTAGGAAATCAAAGGAACTTACAATTGATTCTGTTGTATGTCCTGGTTACCTAAGCTTATGACTAATAAAATTATCTTGTCTAATGGCAAAGTGCCCTTTCTAATGAAGCCAGTCCTTAACTTGGTGAAGGCTGCTAATGTTCAGGCTAACAAACGGCTGTCCTTTAGACCTCTGTGACCTCTGTTCCAGATAGAGGCTGGAAGAAGGTCAGCAGGTAGTCATTGTAATGGGTCTTGTTTAGATTTGTTGTCTGGGATGGAATGATGCATCACATGGATTAAAATAGCACTGTTGCATCCATATGCATTTGGCTGAACAACACTTAATCTGTGTATCCAATTCATTTAGCTACTGATGGTTATGTGCATGTGTTCGGGATTAAAAAACTCTCCCCTTATTCACATCTCCCTCGCTCCTATTCCTGTCTCCCATCCCCCTATTCCATTAGTAAACACACAGTCACAGAGCTCAAATCACACAAGGCTTCATTTTGATCTGATTTGCGTTGAGATCTTTTTGTGAGCTGGGTGAACCGAGATGTTTTGTAAATCAGCTCACATCATGTTCAGATACTCTGAAATATATTTCCGTGCCAACCGAGAGACGCTCTAGTCTCTCGCTGTCTGTCTCTGTCGCTCTTTGCTTCTCACCCCCACTCTTCCTGAGCATGTGTGCGTCTCTCTCTCCCTCTCTCTCTTTCTTTCTCCCTCCCTCTCCCTTGTCTCTCTTTTTTATGTGCGTATATACATGCACACTTTTCCTCTCTCCTACTTTCACACACAAACGCTCAGCCGCTGTCACATGCTGCCGGAATCTGTCAGAGTTTCTCTCTGATTGTTTTCAGAACAGAAAGTGCTTCGCGAGGAGTGCGCAGAAACAATGTGTCGCTCCCGACCAACACTGAATGGATTAGCCGGCTATTCAGAGCACTAATGAGATTACAGAGTCACAACAGACATGGGTCCTAGTGGCATGGTACCTTTTGTCGTGCTTTTTGAGGAGTCCTTTCCTTGTCAGTCCCTCAGAACTGGGAATGGCGCTCTGAAAGTGATGGAGGCGGACCCGGCGCAGGCGGATGCCAGGGAATAGACGCGCACAAAGCTCACTTATGTTGGTTTCGTGGAGGACAATATGAAGTACCAGAAATACATAACAGTGATGCAGATGGCCATGGGAGTGACAGCTTCCAACAAAGATGACTGCATCCCTCCAAAGAGACAGCTGTGGTGAGTAGAAACTGGACGGTTTGAGAAGTGAGCGAGTGAGTGTGGAATGGGAGGAGAGTGAAGTGTGACGTGCGCCGAGGTTTTGTCAGACATGCGAACACAAAAAGGGAGGAAAAAAGAGATGGACAGAGGAATAGATGGAGAAACTGTTGCATTTTAATCTGGGACAGCGTATTTAGAGCTGTTATGCTCACTTTTGTTTGGCAAAGTGAATTTTTGCTCTTGAATCCACATTTTCTCATCTCAGATTTTTTGTTTTTGTTTGAATATTTTTGTCTCTGATATGTCGATGTGTAATTCTCTTTATTGTTGCACACTGGTAATAGATTGAAGCGGTCCTTCTCTGATATAATAAAAGCTTACATTTAGCATTAGAAATAATGTTGTTGAGCCTGAATATTTGTGTTAGGAAATATTAAACAGTACAAAAAAATTATTAAATATTTTTGTAATGTTTTCTTTCCCCCTTTGCATTTGGCTTGGTTATTTTTAACTTTTCATTCTCCACTGCCTCCAGACTGAATTCACTCAGACAGCTTATTAATCACATGGGTGCAGCCACTCAAATCCATTTAACAATTTCCTCTAAGTGCATTTGCCACATTCTTCCAAATGAAAGTTATACACATCCTCAGATTTTACTGCGGCATGTGTTCATTATCTAAGTGATATTTGTGTGTGCTGGTTGAGTGGAGGTCGAAGCTGGTTAGCATTGAGTTATACAATACAGACCTCTCTGTTATTATGTTTTCTTTTACTTATTTTTTTAAATTGTTCTTGCTTATTATTTTCAAAGATCAATCAAAACATTTCCTTTCCATCCAAACACCGGCTGGCACCCGAACAAGTGGATTGTGTTTGCTCAGAATCCCTGCAAACCATTATGGAATGCATTTTTTTCATGTTACATTTACTGAATTTGTCACTTGTGGTCTGCTCGAAAGACTCACAAGGGTGTGCCGTGTGTTGGCAGCATCAGGATATCAGTCATGTGCATTGATAAGGGGGTGGGTTTTCCATCAGCATTACTTTACATTATTGTTGTGATGGAATCATCCATCCAACCAGCGAGCCCGCTGTTACTGGCTCTCTGCTGCTCCCTGTTCATACCGTGCGTGCAGTAACCAAATGTGTTGGCAGTGGGAGGCGACCGTTGTATTGCACCCTCCCAGATGTCTGTCTATTGCCTCCTGCAATCCATTGTTCTCCCACCTGCTTAATGGTGCATGAACTCACCCAGAAGCATCAACCCCAAACTGAGTGTGAGCAGAGTGGATTTTAATTGCAACTTCCAGAAAATATATTTTTGCCTTTAATAATTTCTTGATTATTGTAGGTACAATTTTTTTGTTGTTGGTGTCAGAAACACCAAAACAACAAATCACCAATCTGCATTTCTAAATTTGATTCAGTCATCATATGCCGTTCTTCAAGTCATTTGAAAATCAAAAGCAAGACAATTTTTTCCTAAGGAACCCGAGTCTCTTTTATATTAAACAATGAGTGTAGCTCTATTTCATGTGACTCCTGTCTTTTGGAGCAAGTGCATAATGTCAGGACAAAGTCTGATTCACATATATACAGTGGAATTTTTTTTTCACTCTGAAATTGCTTGTAAATTTAACTAAGAAATGGCAAGCCAAGTAACACATTGAATTAAGCATGACATTTTTAAGTAGAAAGACTGAAGTAGTGTTTTTTTCTTTGTTTCATTTACAACTGAAAAAAACATTTGAACAGTGCTGGACAAAGCCGAGATGTCTGTTTGTCTGACATCACAAAAACCAGACTAGCATGATTTCAGTTGGACTGTAAGAGTACATTTTATTGATTGAGTCAGACTGAAATACAAGTTAAAGTGCACAAACATTTTAAAAGAGGTTCTTAGTGTCAAAGCTGCTTCGGTTACTCCAGTAGACACCAGAGAGGAAATCTCCGCACTGATTGACACTGATTGCTCTCCATCTCCTCAACATGGTCATCATCTCAGAGATGTGTGGTCAGGGTAAAATAGCTGTGTTTCTCTAGCCCCTTTCACACTGCACGTCGGACCCGCAATATTTCTGGAACATTGCCGGGTCGCCTTCTGTGTGAAAGCAACCACGTCCCGCAATTGATTACCGAATTGAACCCAGGTCGGGGAACTAGTAACATTGCGGGGTTCGACCCGGTACGAGCGCTGTGTGAACAAAAGCCAGATCTAATTCCGTGTCGATGTGATAACGCGCAACTCTTTTACCGGCTGTTTTGAAGGAAGATCAACATTCGCGACGAAAACATATGTGCAAACTGTAATGAAGCAGAGATCAGTTAGTTACTCACTTTCCGCGCTGACGCCAAGATCGTTTGCTTGCCTCAGTGAAAGTATAACGTGCCTAGCGTTTTCGACTCGTACATTACACGTCACGCGCTGATGTCACGTGTCGTTACGGGATCTTCAAGGGTTGTGTGTGAAAGCACGCACATATCCCGGGTCATCACTGGCAGTGTGAAAGTGCCAAATCGACCAGGGACCAATTGCAGGAACACTTTGCCTCTGTATAGCCCCTTTCACACTGCACGTCGGACCCGCAATATTCCCGTAACATTGCCTGGTCGCCTTCTGTGTGAAAGCAACCACGTCCCGGAATTGATTACCGAATTGAACCCGGGTCGGGGACCTAGTAACATTGCGGTAATCGATCCGGAACGAGCGCTGTGTGAACAAAAGCCAGATCTAATTCCGTATCGAAGTGATGACGCGCGTCACAGTGTGAAAGGGGCTTCTGTTTGTTTTTGACACACGTTTTCCACTCTGCCGTGAGATTGTAATCTCCTTTCAGATGCTTTATGGCACTGTGGGGGATAGATTACATTGGGTTTACGACTCTTGCTCCCCACAGCCTCCTAGTGTGGAACATCTTTTATAGAGGGTTATGTGTTTGAGGGGTCGTGGGGGGGAATTCTGCTCAAAGTTGGTGGTAAATTGGTTTAGTGGCCACTGTAGTCATATTTGGGATTAATCTGTTGGGTAAAGCATGGAGAGAGTGATTAAAACAAACTTTGCTCACAAAAATATTAAATTAAGTTAAACATAATGCAAGTTCCCAGTTGTTATAATCATTTTATTAAAGGAATAGACGGCCCAAAAATGTAAACTAGTAGACAATTTAGAGATTAGGGCCATATTTACATTTGGACAGGAATGAAAACGAGGCTGTGAGGTAAAGAAGTACAGTACTTTCGGTGCTTTATACTGTTGTTTCACAGCATGCCAAATGTTCAGCAGATGAAAGTCTTAAAAAAAATGTTTTAATAAAATTTTCTATAGACAAAATCTTTATAAAACAGTTAAGGAAGTTGTGAGTTGTGAAAATTATTTTTGTGAAAACCTTTACAAAGTGTGTGATATTGTGAAGACTATAAATTCCATACAGCCTTGTTTTCATCCGTGTTAAATTTAATGTGGCATCTAACCTGACTAAGGCCTATATTCACTTTGGCTGAACTGTTCCTTTAAAGTCAATGTGACACAGTTTTTCTCTCTATTTTAGCCATTTGCTTATAGTCAGGATTTTAATCTGTTTAGCTTCACAGTACGCACTGTCCTCTAAATGTGTCCCACTTTATGACTTTTAAACCTGTACCTTAATTTCTTACTCATGACTCCTTTAAAAAACCTGCCCACAGGGAGGGCTGATAATATACAGCCTAAGAGTTGTTGCTCCTTGTGGGATGGCCTGGACAAGTATGACCCCTTATGATACTTGAGTCAGATCTGCTTTCAGCTGGGCCGACTCATAGTAGTCACCATATTGACCTGCAGAATAAAAACAACATGCAGTTGGTCACCAAGCTGAAGCTGCAACCTGAGGGTGTGACACAATGCTTAGTCATAAGAGCAAAAAGTGTCCTGCTTCTAGAACACTGATCTGCAGGACTCTTATCATGCAAGACGTTCCACAGAAACTAAGTACATTTACATGAACGTTGAAATTTGATGATAGTCAGACTAAAGCATGAATAAAGCTGTTCAAAATGTTGGGGTTGGTAAGATTTTATGTTTTTGAAAGAATCATCTTATGTACATCAAGGTTGCGTTTATGCAATAAAAAATACAGTAAACAGTGATATTGTGAAATACTATTATTATTTAAACTTAAATAACTGTCTTCTAATTTTAATATATTTAAAGCTTATTTATTCTTGTGATGGCAAAGCTGAATTGTCAGCAGTCATTACTTCAGTCTTCAGTGTCACATGATCCTTTAGAAATCATACTAATATGCTGATTTGGTGCTCAAGAAACTTTAAAAAATGTTTAATCATTGCTATATATATAGCAATGATTAATGAACATATTAAATGGTGTTTTAAAGAACACCATTTAAGTCTTTAGTGTCATTTTTGTTCAGTTTCATGCATCTTTGCTAAATAAAAGTATAAATGTATTTCAAAACAGCAAATCTTATAGACCCCAAATGTCTGAAACAGGAGAGAATAATCCTTTAACATACTATAAATTGCATTAGAATTTAATAATCTGGCAACCTTTAAAATGTCTTCTCCATATCAGTGGAGTTTGTCCTTTATGATTTTGCCTTCTTTGTTTTATAAGACTTTGTGAGTATGTTCTGCTCCTAGTGCAGGTGCCAGGTCGTGTTTGTGTACTGCTCTTGCAGTCAGGACGGGTGGATGGTAGAAGACACTAAGCATGGGCCTGTGACCGTTGTACTGTCATGTTTGATACTCGTCTATATCCTTAATCTCCTTCTCCATCTGTCGAAGCTGTCTGGCCCGCCTAATCAGCATGTCTCTTCCTGTTCTGCTCCTGGTCATCTCATGTCAAAGGTCCGCTGCTAAGATTATTTACAGTTATCCTATCAGTGTGACCACCAACACAAACAAACAGATTTTGGCATGCTTAAAGTTGTATACTTACCTTAAAGTTCCTTACTTTGTAGTGTTGTGACTTTCTAAACTCCCTGGCAGTATTTATGTAGTTCTCATGATTACACAGTCATCTTAGAAAAGCAGAGGCAAGGTAAAGAATGATGAAAGACATCATGGAGCCTGTGCAGTGTTAATGGTATTCAGGGATCAGTGTTGCAGATTAACCTTTAAACGATGGGTGAAGAGATGGGCTACTTTGTCTAAAGCCATGTGTTGCGTTCGTATCTCTGCTGTGTTTACATCATGAACTCTGTTCCCAGATGAATCCTCCACTTGAATTGCTTCTCTTGAAGATGTTGGAGGTGTGGAGTTTTTAGAATTTGAATGCATTTGCAGAATTGGTTTGACCCTTGATGTCTTTGGTAGGTTGCACTTGATTGCTCTGCAAAAAGCTTCCAGCTCTTCGTGCCAGTAATGGCTATAGAGCTATGTCATATATGAAATGAAATCTTGATAATTTACAAATTGATTTGTAGAGAAATAGTTTATTAGAAATGGATTTGTAGAGATATACTTCATAAGTACAGAGATAAACAGTCAGCTTGGACCTAAAACTGGTCTTGGTCAAAGCACTTCCCTCGGAGAGAGTCTCACTTGTCTGCTTTCATCTGGGAAAGATTCGATGACTGGTAGTATCCTCGGGACACTCTCTTCTCTTTGTCATGCAGTTTACCCTTAAAGCTATCACAGCTTGCCATCAGCACACGCCCAAGCCCATCTTATATTCACTCATATCAGGTGCTGTGAACATCACTGACACGAATGCATCTAAGGTCCTTGTCCTCACCTTGGCATCGTATTGAATGAATGTATCCTAACAAGGTAGTGTCACAATCACTGAACTGAGTAATGGATCTACATTGGCACAAGGTCTCTGCTCTTCCGACCATGCAATGTCATACGGCATGGCCTTGCTGGGCTATCTATTTACATTGAACCCTCACACGAGCTCATCACCTCTGTTGGAGCATGCCGAGCATGGCATTATCACACATCCTTGGCACTGGGTTATTTTAACATACACAAATGACTGTAAATGTGATTCCGTATCAATATATTGCTATTGATGATGAGGCATTTGGATTTAGTACTGCCTTATGTAAGCGTCTTGTGTTGATTAATGTATGAAAATACTGAACAGATTTCTTCGTTTACTTCCTTTTCTTTAAATATGTTATTAATTTATCTAACTATATGTATATTTATCTCAATTATTATTTATATAAGGGTTTTCAAGCAATTACATTTTTACTTTTATTAATTGCATGATGTGCTTAATAAATAAAATAATTAATTGCATATTAATGAACTCCCAAAAGATAACTTGAAGTCATTATTGTGTTAAAAGAAAAAACATAAATAGACATAGATATAAAAAAGCAGCTATAGAAAGAGAAAACATAATTAGTTAGACACTGTTCAGTGATGGCTTGAATGCATTTACACCATTAGAATTACATAAATTATGCTGTGATATAAATGGTTTTTAATAGGAATTAATTGGTTTAACATTGAAAGATTCAATAATTTTCAAAAGAAAAATTTTATTATTCTGTAAATATTAAAGGGTTATTAAAGGGTTCAATTCAAAAGGAGATATTTTATTTAACAGAAATCACTTCAAAAACTACAATGAACGACTTGTTTGGACTACAGTGCATATTTTCTGGGATTTGTGATATCACAAAGATTGACGAATGGGACGAGACCTGGTTGAGCCGCGCCTCATTAAACTAAAATTCACTGAGTGAGTCATTCAGTTTTCCAAATTTAGTAACGAAACACCATTGTTTAGCAGTTAATATAGAAACATTATTGCTTATTAAAAAAAAAAAAGATTATGTATGATATTAAATATAGTACAAATATAGTATAAATATACAATAGATATTAAATGTATTTGTATAATATAGTATTTAATAATATATATTTTTATAAGTATGATTTTTCAATTCTATAATTTAAAAATTATACATTTATTGAATTTATTTTATATTCATGTACTATTTAATATATATTGTTTTATATAATAATGATAATAGTAATAATATATTTATAAACTTAACACTTCAGTTAAGCAATTTGTTACATGTTTGTGTGTGTGTGTGTGTGTGTGTGTGTATTACAGTAACCAGTGCTTGTCAGATCTCCCAGTACCAGTGACCTCTTAAAACACACACACTGAGCTGGAAGAATAGCTATTTCTAGGCAAGACTTCATGTAACATTCATGAAGTTCATGTTTTTCTTTTTGAAGGAAATGCTTTTGTTTGTTGAGAAGTTGAGAGGGGTGGATAACGTCTTGGGTTATGTATGTAACCCTCATTCCCTGAAGGAGGGAGCGGAGACGACACGTCAGTGGCTGACGAATTGGGATCCCTTCCAAAGCAGCATGGATGCTGCCCCTTCCAGTCACTTCTAGTCACTGTTGTCATACCACTACACACTCAGTGAGATTGGATAATATTGGGAAAACGTACCCGTTCCATTTGAAACAGGAATGTTGCAGAAGCCCCATCCTTCCTGAAGGAGTTTTGGAAGCACTTACACATATGAACACAGTCTGCCAGGAGACCTGTTCTAAGGGCACTCCTGCCTGGAGGAACGAATGTCTGACGACGGGGTAAAGGTTTGGTCTGTGGTGCGGAAGGATCGACACATGAAAGTACGAACCTTCAGGTCAATTGCATCGGGTGCATGAGTAGGGCCTTTGTTTATGATGCTTCTGCCTGCTGGCAATGGAGGAGGATGAGTGTGGTCCGGTGTTGATCTGTCTGTGCCCTCCTGGGACCCAGAGATTGTGAAAAATTGCTCTTTTGTCAAGAATTTGGTTGCCATCGACTGTGAGGTCGACTTTGGGGCAAAATGAAACAAAATATTCTCCACCCAGCCCTGCTTCAGAGGACGGAGTGGTGTGTTCACCATTTTCCAAAGAGCAGATCCCTCCATCTCTGGGTCACCCGCCTCAGGGCCGCTTGCTCTTCCGCTTACCACCAGGTTTGACGGGGGCTTGGGTGGGCGGGACGGCCTACCTACACCCGGATCCACCAGCAGGCCGGTTTATAGCAGTAAAAAGTGCATACATGACCTGGTGAGATCCTCATGCACCTCGGGGAAGAAAGGCACTGGGACAGGGCACTGAGAACCACCGCGAGCCACCTCGAGAAACCAAGCATCCAACCTCGAGGGCTCGGGACACGCTGGAGGTTTCCACTCGAGCCCTTTCTTCTCGGCTGCCCAGGAAAGCATGGCTTTCTCTGGATCCGATTCAGGCATTGTCACTGTCCCGAAGGGTGGCAGTGCAGCCAAATCCCCCCTGGAGGTAACGAAATCTGGTCCGCAACTCTGAGATGGTCATCTTCCTGCAAAGGGGAGATGACTCATCCACGAATGCCACCTCAACGTGTTTAATGCCCAGACACGTGAGGCAGCGATGGTGACCATCACCCTGCACCAGGTAATGACCACATCCAGAAACGCACAGGTGAAAAGGCATCTTTAAAAAGACGATCCGTCATCTGTCACTTTGTAGACCCGTTTATACTGTGTGGAAAAATAAAAAGCATGATATTAAGACAACGTTTTACAAAAATTTAATTATTAGCTTTTATAAGTCTATAATAACTTATTTAAATACTTTATGCATCTTTTTATATATTAAAATATTATGGAAACATTTTTGTTTGATTGTTTTTCTAAACACTTATACAGTACATGTGTTATGAGAATTCATTATGAGCTGTAGTTAAATTCCTCCACTCTTTCACTGCAAAGGGTTTAAGCGTCTGCTTAGTACAGTGTGTGAATGAGTCCCCAGAATAACAGAGAGTGTGTGTGTGTGATAGAGAGAGATGAGATAAGGGAGAGAGTGAGCTTGGTGGCAACACAAGCCAGTCCAGATTGAATGCGATGCTCTTGGGTTTAGTGCAAATCCTCTAGAGATCGCAGCTCTGGTGCTCTGCCTGCCAATCAGAGGGATTCACAGCAGCAAATGGGATCCAAGGCTCTCACTTTGGCCAGACTGCTCTCCGGTTTGGGGAATGAATTTTTTAGTGTTTTCTGCCAGGGAATGAAAGAGCACATGTATCAGCCTGACCACCATGTAAAAATTTGAGAAAGTGGACAAAAGGCCCACTGACACTCAGCCTGTCTGCCCTTTTTTCTCATGTGAACAACTGAACAAAAATATGCAATATATATACCCTAATATTGTACTGCTGTAATATGTCATGTGTGTTAAAAAGATACTGTCAAGACCAAGGTTTATTTTAATTTTATTATTTTATTGTTTGTCATCAAAAAAGCCAGTCAATCAAATGCTCATATATATAATATTTATTTATTTATTTTATTATTATTATTATTATTATTATTATTATTATTATTATTATTTATTTATTTTTTTACATTTTTGATATAATTTATTAAATATTTTATTTTACTTTAATCTGTGTGCCATTAAATAGTGGAAAGGCATTCAGTCAACTGCCCATAAATCTGTTTGCTTAATTATTTACTTATTTATCTGAATCTCAGTTATGACATCAGCCAGTTAGATAACTAAGCTTCAAGCACAAGCACTTTGTTTTTATTTTACTGCAAGGCAGACTCCTGTACATCATGGGTCCTCAATGCTTTATTCTGAGTTTATTTTGTTTCATAATAGATTTCATAATGGGATTCTGTTGTTCTTACTAGCTGGGTTTCCATCACCCTGTTTTAATATGCATTTTTAAGTATCTCATCTGAATTGCGTGATGGATATGCTGAATTTCGAATAAAAATGCCTTAATTCACAAAAAAGTTTTTACTTTTGCTTGAGGTGGTTATTGACTTTTTGGAAATGGTATAATGCAAATAATCGGAGATGGAAATGCATTTTGCGAATACATTCCTCCAAGCACATAAAAAAAATCATGTGACTGTAAATCCTGAGTAACCAGTGGACCGATCTTGTTCAACAGCATCTGAAATGTTGTTACATGGTTCGAAAATGCCCGAGTAAAGTTTGTCATCAGAGTATTTCTGTATAATTGCCTCCCAGAAATGTTAAATGACTGCGTTCCCAAACAAGAGCACCCACCTCTGAAAGCAATAAGCGCATTCATTGAGTTTTGTCTGCTGAGGTGCAAGTAATTTATTATATAGGAAAATTATTATAAGTAGCTTCTCCTACTTTTCTTAGTGAGGTATAGTGCCAGTTTATCAGGAAGTGACGATTTAGTTCTATTTGAATCGTTGGATGGAAACAGTGCTTGTTCGCAAATATTTGTAAGATACTCCCATTTTTTACATAAGTTAAATTCGCAACTTTGGATGGAAAGCCGGCTACTGTGTGTGTGCACTTCAGACTCTCTTGTCTCTTTAGTTTGACAAGAGACAGCAGCAGAAAAATCATACTGGAAGGTGATACTCATTCCTAAAGGCCACTGGGGTTTCATAAATCACCTAGTGACAAGAATAAAACAAATCCTCCTCCGGCTTTTCCCTAGGGATTGCACACTTACAGTAGCTCTATGGATTTTGGCCCAAACTGAGAAAAAGTAGGAAAGATCCTCCTGTCTGCCCTCTCATCACTGCCTGCCGGACATCTCGTTTGGATGAAAGAACATCACCTACAGCTCAACCTGGTAAAGACTTGTCTTCTGTTCTACTCCAACTCTGCAGCATGATTTCACCATCCAGCTAGGTTCTTCTACAACTACCCGATCAACTTCAGTCAGAAATCTTGGTGTAAACTTTGATGACCAGCTGACCTTTAAAGACCACATTGCAAAGAATGCTCTATTTTCAGGTTTGCATTGCACAACATCAGAAAGAGCAGGCCCTTTCTAACGGCGCATGCTGTATAACTTCTTGTCCAGGCCCTCGTCAATTCTAGGCTGGACTACTGCAATACTCTTCTGGCTGGACTTCCATCGAGCACAATCAAACCTCTACAAATGATTCAGAATGCAACAGCACTGGTCTTCAACAAGCCCAAAAGAGCCTATGTTACACTTCTCTTTATCTCGCACTGGCTACCGGCTGCGGCTCCCATCAAGTTCAAGAAATTGATACAGTACTTAACAGCCACAGGCTCAGCACCTGCGTACTTCCACTCACTACTACAAATCTACATGCCCTCCAGAAGTCTGAGATCCACTAGTGAGCTACACCTCATGGCACCATCACAGAGAGGCTCAAAATCACATTTCCAGAACATTCTCGTTCACCATTCCTGGCTGGTGGAATGATCTTCCCACCCCTGTCCGGAATGCTGAATCCCTGACAATTTTTAAGCAACAGCTGAAAACTAATCTCTTTCAATGCTACAGTACTTGATTTAAAAAATTGTTTTAACTTTATTTATTCCTTCTCTTTCTCGTTTGTACTTATTTGAACAATGCCTGAAACTAATTATGAGCACTTCCTGTGTCTTTTTGCCTCTTTAAGAAGAATCTCTTTATGTATTCCCCAATTGTAAGATGCTTTGGATAAAAGGGTCTGCAAAATGACTAAATGTAAAATGTACATGTAAAGAGAATTAGTACTCTCGGTCTCTCTGATATTTTGATCTCTAAATACAGTTGTTGTTGCTGTTGTTGTTGTTTTTAGATTACTGAAAAGTAAAAGCACCATCCTCCTCATGCATGATTTGGGGTATCATTCATCTTCTGAGCACAAATCGTGCTGGATGCTTTCATGCACCAATATGCAATACTTAGGGTTAGGGGTTGATTAAATCCCTTACCATAAATGTGAGGAATAGTAACAGTGGTGCTTGGTTTAGAAAGAACCTATAATTATGGAGACAGTGATTTTTATGAGAGCATTAAAGCTATCATGGCCAATACATCCAGAGGGTTTAATTGCTCCTTGCACTAATTCACACTAACAGACACATCCTGTGAGACGAGAGAGATCCATACGGGTGTGAGTGAGAGAAACATTTTTCAAAGCTTTGATGCGTGCACATTATGCAAAGCCTAATCTTAAAAAAAAAAAAAAAAGTCTATCCCAGTGGTGAGTGTAGAGTTACATAAGACACATTTATGATAAGCTTTGCTTTTCGATGGATTAGGGTAATCAGGGAGCAGTGATGACACCTAATCTCTGATGTGTATATTTCTTGTTCCATCAAGTACTGTATATTGCAGAATATGTCCCTGTGACATATTACCCTGTGAAATCTTCAGAGTTTACTGGCACTTGCTTAAAAAAAATTAGGCGTTCCTATACAATAGCTCAAAAATAAGTCCTGGATTGTTTCACTAGCAATGTATGACCTGATGAAATGTACATCCTTGCTGAATTAAAACTATTTAATAAAAGTTTAAAAAAACATACCCCAAACTTTTTTTAACTGAACATTGAATGTCATGTTAGAAGCTTTGGATAAAAGTGTGCAAATGTAGGTAGCAGCTGGTCCAATTGGACATTAAGGATCCCAGCATGCCGTATGATTATGTGCTAATGTCTTTTCACCATAGGGTGCCACCTGATTCAGATGCCAATGCTGCCTCTGCTGTGACACCACCTGCTGCGGCTGCAAGTCAGGGCAAACCATCACTGCGCAGGATCAAGGGCCGCATCCACAGAAGCAAGAGCCTGGACAGTATAGATCTACTAGACTGCAATGTGAGTCAGTACAGTGCATGCAGAGATGATGTCATTCGGTCACTTGCTTTTCACAGGCGTGAAAACACCTACTGAGCATGCGGTGAGAGAGTCATCAGCTTTGTTTGTTATAGGAAGAAATGAGTTACAAATACTTCTATATGAATGTCTCAATTGCAACAGTTTTTTTCTTTCTTTTTTGATTTCCTTGTGTGTATGTAATCCTGATACTGTGATGCAGTCGTGGCCTAATGGTTTGATAGTCGGACATGTAACCCACAGTTTTAAGTATTGGTACCGGCAGGGATTGTAGGTGGGGGGAGTGAATGTACAGCGCTCTCTCCCACCCTCAATACTAAAACTGAGGTGAGACCCTTGAGCAAGGCACTGAACCCCCAACTGCTCCCTGGGTGCTGCAGTAAAACTGGCTGCCACTGCTCCGGCTGTGTGTGTGTGTGGGTTGTCACTTGGATGGGTTAAATGCAGAGCAAAAATTCAGAGAATGGGACACCATACTTGGCTATATGTCACTTGACGTAATGCTACACATCCTTTAAACTGTGGCAAAGTGTCCCAGAAAAGTAATAGTTCATCCAAAATTTTGCATTAAATTACTCACTTATATATTGTTCCAAACCTTATTTACTTGCTTTTCTGAGGACTGAGGACTTTAAACTTATGTAAAATTGTCATAAAAGTATCAAGCTTGAGCACTATCTTTAAGTCTTCTGAAGTTATACATAAGCATTGGGTGACAGTAATATTCTTTTTTATATTTAAAACAATATTAATTTGACCTGTGCACTGGATCAATTGATTCATTTTAAAGATTTGACAATGATTTTTTTTTACACACCAGACAATGCTACTTCTCTCATGAACTTTCATAAGCATGCTAAAGAGAGAATGTTCAGTTTAGGATTTAGTGAATAATGTTCCTCACACAAAGCTGTAATGTGACTTAAGAAAACTTGGAATGTATAGTGATTGAAAGACTTTTATGTTTGTTTTACATCCTTTTTAAAGTTTGAAAAGGAGTCATATAAAAATGCCTCAGTTCACTGGCCTTTTTTAATCTATTCCTCCTTTTGTATGCGGAAAATAGAAAGTAATATGATCTAAAATAACACTGGGTTGAGTAAATAACGACAGAACATTTATTTTTGGGCAAAAAATGTTTGGGCAAAAAAGTTATCTTAAAAAAATCAATCTTAACTTGAATATAACTGTTTTATTATGACTGCATTGTCAGAGTACTCACTGTTTCCGTATGCCAAGGTGCTGTTAAATATGGATGTAAATGGGTTTCTTCTTCTTCTCTCATGAGATTTGCTTAACACAAGGGTCTAATTTTTTATTTAATTTGAGATGTTCACTTGTATCAAAACAAGCTATTTTTTACTCAAAGCATAACATAATTTACAGCTACATGTCCAAATTAAATAGAGCATGGCTTCTGGACATAAACATACTGATCTCATCAGGTCTGCGTTTCATCAAAACCCATGAACAGTTAACAGTTTTTATTCAGAATTAGATCATCATCGTGTTCATTTACCTTAAGACCTTTTTATTGATCCAAGACAATAAACACTTCAGTGAAGTGGAGTTCATTTGTACCCCTGCATTGTAAATAACATCAAATGTATTTAGATGTCGATTTTTGTGCTTCCTTTACTAGCAGAGACATTATCATTATTCTTTTGGGGTTTACAGACATCAAGACTTACCAGAGCGTAACATTAGGCTGTTTAAATATCATTAGGCAGCTGAGAAAAATGCATTGGACAGGTTTTCTTTTACATGCTTTAGCCCCGAAGCGCAGGCTGACAGACAGCAGCACAGTAGGTGGCATGTCCCCATTCATATTCCCCACTGCCAGATGATATCAGATCATGTGATGTGCAAAGCAAAAGTGTGAGTCACGTGAGCATGTGCAAAACTCGCTGACGTCAGAGATGTGGAGGAGTGGTGCCATTAAACACCAGAGGCATATGTCTGTGCGTATGTGTTTGTGAACATGCTGCATTTGCATGTGCATGTGCATGTGGATGTGCGAGATCCTACACCATTAGCTGCCAGTAAAACGGTCGTATATGTGACCCAGAGCATGAGACAATTGTTTAATGCAGTGGGGTTTCATACAGTGAAAACTTCATATTCCATATGTCAGAGCTGAGTGGTTTATTTTAGTGAGAAATTAGACACAAATCTCACAAATTAAACGGGTAAGCGGCTTGATTCAAGCCCTAAAAACCATGATATCCCTGTGATTCAGTGGTGAGCTGAAAGCCGCTTGCCTGGCCCTGGTCATCTCATGTGCACTCACAAAAGACAGCCGTGTGGGGGAAGGGGAGGTCTCTCTTGCAGCAATAGCACCAGTTTTCGGAAATCCAACGTCATGCTAATATGTCACTAATCCACTGCAATATAGTGTTTTAAGAGAGCTGTGACACAGATGTTAGTTTAAAATCATATTTGACTGAAAATAATTTTTCATCTTACAACAGAGATATAGACCCTTACACGCCAATGTAAACACTGCACCAGGCAGGATTTTCCATTCAGAATTTCATTGAGAGTGTCTTCTCGGCCTCTGATTTTGAATAGACTTTGAATTGAGGGAGCAAACAGGATGCAGATTTGCTTTTCAAATCTGAATGTTGAAGTACAATTAAAAATTACTGAAATAAATTAATAATCATGAACATATTTTGCAACTTGATATGTTGGCTTGGCAATATATTGAAAGAAAGATAGATGTGTAGATAGATGTCTAGATTGATAGATGAATGGATGGATAGATAACTAAAGATAACGATATTAGAGTTCACAACAGCGAACGATATCGTTCGTTTATTCTAAGCGCACACTTGTCTACCACTTTAAACTCTCAAGCTCGTTACAGAAGGATGGATTCTGATTGGCTGTCAATATTTTGTCATTCATCACCTGGAAAAAAATAGCTTTTAAAGTGATTCCAATGATATCGTTTCTCTTTGTTTTTATTGTTATAGTTGTGGTGTGGAGTTGTAGACTCTGCTATTTTTTAATATTGAGAACAATTTTTAGAACTATATCTTTATCGTTATCTTTATAGTTATCGTCTCGGGTGTGAACGGGCCTTGATTCTCAGAACTGTGAGGAGGAAGTCAGAATTGTGAAAGATAAAATCAGAATTGCAAGAATAAAAAGTCACAATTGTTGATTTAATTTTTTTTCCATTTTGAAACTAAAGAAGTGTCTACAGTATAAAGAACAAAAAATGCTAAAGTAAATTCCACTTTCTTTCATTCCAATTTGATTTCTAATTTTCCCATTTAACTTCCTATGGAGCATGATCAATTCATTTGAAATGTCAATTCATAAATTGAAAGGAAGCAGTATATCAGTAACTGTGAATTTGGATGCATTTCATTTTGTGATTTCACTGGAACGGAGAGCATTCAGATAAGAGATATTTTTGACAGCTGTGTGTGGTGCAGCAGCCTATGCCTGAAGATAATACTTCATATAATGAACTTCAAAAATGTTTAGAACTAGAGAAGATTCAGAGCGAAATATCCTCAGATGGCTTACTGTAGCTACTGCTTTAGTACAGATGAAAAGAGATCACACAAACCATAGATTTTTAAGATATTTATGGGTCTAAGATTAAAGACGGGTGATTGCAGCCCCCCTAAATAGGGTGTACCAATACCTACATATGATTGCTTTTATACAGATGGCCACTCTCTCTATTCTCTTAGGTGCCTAGGTGCTTGATGTAGTCTTTAGTCATTTTGCTTTAGCCATTTGTGGAGTAATTAACCTCTCCTCCCCGAGCTTCTGAAACTGCCACCACCCTTGTTGGAGTGATTTTTTCCCTGTTGACATGTAATTGCACCATCGACCAAAAGAGAGTGTGTCCATATGTGGCTGTGTGTGTTTTTGTACACGTGTATGAGTATTTTGAGAGAGGGGCAACCCTACAGTGGCAGCCTGATGGTAGCCTGTACGTGAGGAGACTGTATAGTAGCTAAATTTAGAAATGGTCTCGTTGCAGTTCACATAAGTTAATTCATTATTGATGTGAAGGATGTAGATGGGGCTGATGGCCAGGGACATTTAAAGCCTGTCTGGCCTCTAATCCAGCTCTGTTCAAGTGAACAGCTACAGATGACCAATCATAAAGCTAATGATGGAATGGGGTATACGGCACACGTGCCTAGCTGGGAGTGTTTATTTGGCTGATAAAGATCAATCACTGAAAGATGAAGCTGTGTTATTATTATACTGAATCATCTGATACATTATGCAGCATATGGTCACATGCTGAGAATGAATGTGTGGAACGAAATAGGATTTCTGAAGAAATAGGATTTTTATTTTCCAGGCGTGAACACAAATCAGTTAAATGGCTTATGAAGCAGTTTTTTTTTTTTTTTTTTTTTTTTTTTTACACCATTAGCACAAATTGCTTCATGAATCATATCTTTTTTGTACACTACCTTTGAAAAGTTTGGGGTCAGTACGAATTTTTTTTTACCCCTTTTCTTAATACTTTTTCTTTTTTTCTTTTAGCAAGTGAGCTTTAAATTGGTAAATTTGACAGTGATGGGTAAGGGTAATAAAACTACAAATGGTCATCAGAGAGTTGAAGAAGATGAAAAAGCATGTGAGAAGCCTAGACAGATTATGTGTGTGGGAAAGAAATGGACTGCCAGTGAACGTGTGTGAGAGAGAACTAACTCGCTAACTCACAGAGCCTAACTGTGGCATCAGTCATGTATCACTTCAAAAGACATTGTCAAGGATGCACTAGATGTTTTGACTACACATTTGATGGAAGCTATGTGCAAAAGTTTACATTTAAAAAAATGGCTGCTATCATTATACACTAGTTTTGGTTCCATTAAAGCAGCTTTAATAGGGAAGAAAAATGCTCTCTAAGGAGAGATCCAGATTTCTGGACTTTTAAACAGAGGCCATGATTAATAATTCAAAGTAAACCGCCGACTTCTTCATCTGTCTTTAAATGCAAAATAGCTTCTAAATTATGTGTGACAAAAGAACATGGATCAATAATTTAGAGCAAACGACTGTGACCGAGGAAGACAACAGTTTGGGATGCCCACTGCTGCATGAGAGTCGTTGACCTGCTCTCCACTGGCTTTTGTAAAATGTTATCAGCTATTTTTTTTCTCATGCTAACTGGTATGAAGTTTGCAATTATGTACTAAGTAATGTTTACACACATTTACATTCACTGTTTTTATCACTCTGCTTGAGTGAGTCTGGAGGTTCAATCTTTTCACCAGTATGTGGCGACAGGAGACTCGTTTTATAAGTGAATTATTCACTCACCGATTTATTCAGGAACAAAACAAGTTATTGGCTGCATCCAAAATCACATTTTCTCTGAGTATGTATTTCTCATGAATAAGCAATTACTAAGTTACCATTAAAAATCTATGTTCTGTGCAGTATGAATAATCCGGACGTACTACATTCCTCATGTTGCTAATGTCATGTGACTTACCAATGAAACCGTGTGTTCCTCAAAATATGTATGGTTAATTTAACTTTGTTAAAAAATTATTTGTTTTTGTAAAACAAAAAATAGAAGTATAACTGGAAAAATTGTTACATTTATGCATTTAGCAGATGCTTCTATCCTAAGTGACTTACTTATTCAGGCTACAAATTATATATATATATAATATATATATATTTTACCAATATATTTGACTTTTTTTCTCTTTTTCCTCTCTGTCAGCAGCTGCCAAGTCATATTTCAGCAAATACAAATCTGTTCTGGATATTTTGAAATCTCACAATGGTCAGTCTTCATCCAATGTGCTTGATTTAATCTGATGGCTGATTTGGTTGTGAAAGATCCTAAGCATTGAATTAGGACCTCGCTGCATATTAACCAATCATTCAGTATCTGTGGGCAGAGTATATTTAATTCCTCAATAACTGTGTCCAATTTCCTTTTCGGCACCGAAAATCAATAAGAATAGAACAAAATCTCTTACTCACAGATGCCTTGCATTGGATTGGCTGTAATGCAATAAGCACAACAGGTAAATAAGCAAGAAAACAAACAACATCATCCCAGCACACCAGATTAGCTGCTAATGCACATTTGCTAGCCATATGCTACCAATGGACAAATGGTGATTATCACTGTGTCTGATGAGATGTTGCTGTCTGGGAGGAACACAATCATTGTGAGCTGTTGTTCTGCCAGATATCACCCTCCCCCTCTATCACCGACCCCACAGCCCTGCCTGGCACCAGACCAACCTTAAATGCTACTTAACACAAACATATACTTGGCTGCACAAGAGACTTGGATATACAGATGGATCCGAGACACGCTGCCTTTTGGAGTCTAAAACTATATTTAAGCTTAGACCCCTTTTAGCTCAAATACTGTTGTTTATGCCAGGTAATAACAAGACTGGATATTAAATGAACTCTTGCTGTGTAGAACACGCTGTTCTTTTGAGATGTAGCTTGCTACATGCTATTATTAAAAACCTTTGTTTCCTTATAAAATAAGGCAATTTCTTTAGGCATGTGGAGCTGGCAGTGCCGCATTAAGCCTTTGCAGGGTCCTGGGCGAACGCAGCTTTGGGGACCCCCTTCTGTTACATGCCAATCATAATCAAAAATGCAATCAAACACTGTATAAAGATGTGCACAATATACTCATGAAATAAAAAACAAACTCAGTGCGCACTTCGTAATCCCATAAGAAGCCAAAAATGATGTACATAAATTAAACAGTATTATTGAGTAATAATATTACAAATCAACAACAGCCCAGCAAATAAAATTAAATATCACTCACCACTAAAAGGGCTTCTTCCAGCAATTCTTATAATGCGCTAGAAGTAATAGACATTTTAAAAATGTATAATTTTGTTTCTCTATTAACAACATTAACTTACAATAGTGAAAGACATCTTCCCTCGGGTCTTTGTATCAAGCACTGATGAACACAACAGCAGTTGACCATACAGCTGTACAAATACAATAAAAACCAGTAAAAAAAAGAATAACATCAGCAACCTCAAAAGATAATTTAACATACCAAGTTTAAAAAGCCAATAAGAAAATAAGATTTCAGTTTAGTTTTAAACTTCAAGCTTTCACAGATAAAGGAAGATGATTCCGTAGCCTCGGTCCAACTATTGGAAATAGGAAAAGGTAGATAGTATGTTTTCTAGCTGGATGTTGTGCTTACGATCAATAATCACAGCTTTGCATTTAACCAAACTCATTCACAGAAATCAAAAGACGAGTGAAGCGGGAGCGACTGGCGGCAGAGGATTCCGCTTGGTCTTAAAGCTTTCCTTGAGCGGCTATTCAAACTATGCTTTGGAAAAATAATCATTTATTTGTTATTTGTATAGGTGGTCATTTGGCGTATGCCTGCAAATACAGGACAAATTGATGCCTTAAATACAGGATTATTCTGTATGATATGGAACGGTCGGTAACCCTAAATAATAAAATGCAAAAGATAATTGACCCGTGGGGGCCCTGGGCTGCAGCCCATGTTGCCCATTCGGATAACGTGGCCCTGGGAGCTGGTGATCATTTATTGGGATTTGAGTGTTTAAAATGAATCTTAGAAACATGCCTGAGGATGTTCCATTACTTCAAACCATCATACATTTTACATGGACATGCGGAAGGTCAGGGGAGAGAAATCAAGGCTCCGAAGCAATTGATTGAATTTTGATTTACGATGAGCTGTCTCTGTGAGTGGATTAGGTGTGTACCTGTGTCATGCTCGATACGTTCATACTTGTGTATTGAATTCTGTCATTATAGATTCTCCAGATCAGCAATTTGCATTATTATGATTATTTTTATGTGCAGCATGTTTTCAAAGTAAATGCTGCTTAGCTTATTAATATAGACAAAGCACGTTTAGCTGTTTGCCGGATGCTTTGAGCAGCGGGACCACTTTGTTATTCCCACCCTGGTGTTTCATATATCAGAATGATGTATTATATCATTATATTGCGTTATGCACACAGCGTTTAGGATTTATTATGGTAATGTGCGCCCATTGGTTTGGTTTCACTTGCATTTGCTGCACCATTGCAACATCAAACACCAACAGGTTCAGTCGCCCCTGAAAAGCGCCTGCCACCACTGATTCTGTGTGAGCCGGAGGATTCAAGTCTTTGGTCTGTTGCTATGGAAACAACTGGCCAATGGCAGAGGGGGGAGAAGAAGAATGCTTCCTGGGAAATTCTTTATTTAATGAGAGTGCATACGAGAACGAGAAACTGAGCGGGGTGGGTGTTGATAAAGTGATATACGTAAGACATGGAAAGTGAGTGAGGGAGAGTGAGCAGACACACTATTTATACAAGATCAGATCTTTCTTTGAACTGAAGATGGGGATGTCTTTAGGCGTACATGTGTATTCATATCAGCTCTGCTTGCTCCTGAATTAAACTGAGCTGTTTCATTTTGAGAAAGACTACAGTAATGTTCTACAGTAAGAGGCCAAAAGCCATGTTGAGCAGCTTTGGGCTGGGAGGCTGCTTGTCTTTTTACAGGAGACCGACAAATAACAAAAATAAGCGTTCTGCTTCACTTACCTTAACAAATTCATTCCTTTTTACACCTCCACTGGTGTGGGTGATGTCTGACCTCAGGAGAGGATGACAGGGCTGTTCTGAGATTTCAAAACAGCATCTATGCAGGTGAATGAAATGTGAGATGTATTGTATTGGGCTGGGGATCCCTGCCGATTATTATTATTATTTGCTTAACCACTTCAAAACGGCTTTTTGGTTGCTTTTAATCATAACACGTAAAGAAAACGACACACATACAGCAAGATAATATAACTTCACTTACCTGGCCTATCACTTGAAGCAAACATTCATGCCTTCTTAAAAGTCTGAATGAACTGATTTTCACCTCTACATTTTTGGGAAGCTGTGTCTCCCCCAATGAGCCTCCACTGGTTTTATATACAGTACTGTGCAAAAGTCTTAGGCCACTAGTATTTTCACCAACAAAAAATGGTTTTAAGTCAGTTATTTCTATGTTTTGCTGTAGTGTGTTACTAGGAAATATCAGTTTACATTTCCAAACATTCTTTTGGCTATTAATAGTAATAAGATAGTAATGTTTTGCACAAGGAGTCTGACAGCAGCCAGTTCTCCACACCGAGATCAGTCTGTCTGAAATAACATGAAGAAACAGAACAAACTGAGACAGACTGAATCCAGTTTTAGGCACTTGTGTAAAAAATTCTAAAAGTGAGGATGCCGTCAAAAACAATGCCTTAAATAAATATTATTAATTAACTTTGATTAACTAGGTGCACTTGTGCATTGTTTTTCAGGTAGGTTTCTTGAAGAGTTCTTCTGGATTGAGTCTGTGTCAGTTTGTTCTGTTTCTTCATGTTATTCAGACAGACTGGATGATCCTGAGATCTCCTTGTGCAAACAAAAATATTATTACAATTAATTGCAAAAATAATAAACTGACATATAACTGATATAGACTTAAGACCATTTTTTTATTGGTGAATATACTAGTGGCCTAAGACTTTTGCACTGTACTGTACATCAATATGAATCATTTTGCACTTAGAAATGTGGAAAGAGCGCAGTTAAGTTATAAGTGAGGTGTTCATACAGTCTGTGCTCTGTTGGTTTGAGTGTTCATGAGCAAACAGTGTTTTTTCTTTGTCTGGAGCTGTGTGTTTTGTACCCAGCATAGCCCTGCACCCTCAGGCTTGATTCATCATGGTCCATTCCCCTCTGCTGTGCCCCATTAGGATCAGAGCTGCTATTTCTGTCCTCTACCTGTGGCAGGATGCTCCCTGCATTGCCTTTATGCCTCCTCGGCCAAATTCCATTAAATAAGGGAAGGGATTGTCTGAGGTTCCTTCTGGACAGAATGCTCTGGAGGAGTTTAAAGGAAGTGATGGGGTCTAATGGAAGCCTTTTAAAGAGGCTGAGCTGAGCTGGATCTACTTCAGTCAGTAAATAAACTGGCTGCTGTCCTGTGGTCTCCTGCCAGAGCTTGTCATTGTGTGCTTCTGTGTGTCTGAGAGAGAGAGGGAAAGAGAAGGGGAGTCAGTTAGACACAGAAAGAGGTGTAAGAGGAGATCTGAGAAAAGGAATACAAAATAAAACAGACGAAGGGAGATCACTCTACTAATAGAGTCAAGCAGATATTGACTGTTCCCTTAAATGGGCTAAAGCAATTATGTGGAAAAAAAATATGCTGTCATATTAAAGGTCACAGACCACTAAATGCTGGAGCATTTATTTCCGCTTCAGTTATTATCGGCCAGATTTATGATCCTTAGCTTTGATTAAACACTTAATTAATGCTCATTTAAATTAAAAGAGTCTACCATGAAAGAGTCTGATTTATACTGAGTTTAGTGCTTTGCTTTTAGAAGAAAGTTTAAGGTTTCGATCTCCTCACTCCTCATTTTTGTGCTTAATATGGATGCATGTTTAATGAATGTCCAATACATGCACACAGAAACAATGTGGTGATTACGTTTGGAGTCACAGGATTGTTCTACATAACACAACAGCAAGAGTCAAATTAGGGTATAAAGAATACATTGGAACATAGTAGCATAATAGATTCATATTGTTTTTTATTTACATAAATTACTCCATGATGGTAAATTATCTTAGATTGAAGGTTGCAGTTGTATGGCTTTAATGGATAGTTCAACCAAAAAGATGAAAATTGTCATTGCTTAGACCTTATGCTGTTCCAAACCTGTATGACTTTCTTTCTTCTGTGGAACTTAAAAATATATTTTGAAGAATGTTGGTAACAGTTCCAGTTCTCACTGACTTTCATTATGGAAAAATAATAACAATAACAATAATAAAATAATACAATTGTATTCAATGGGAAACAAAATTCTTCAAAATGTCATCTTTTGTGTTTCATAGGGGGGAAAAAAGAAAAAAGAAAGTCATACAGGTAGGTTTAGAATGACATGATGGTTTTTGGGTGCATTTTTACTTTAAAATGCATCTTTCCATCTTTTTACACCTTAAAAAAATAAAATAAAATAAATTTACATAACTAGTAAGAAATATTTATTTCTAGAAATCCTAAAAAACATTCTCCGATATGTTTTCAAGTCATTCCAGCCATTTGATTCATCTGTTTTCCTTACACTGTGGATCAAAATGGGACATAAAAGTAAAAAAAGTAAAATATTTGATAAATGTTAAACAATAAAATATAAATACAACAAAATATGCATAAGACTGAATGTAATGCTTTTATGGACGTGATGCTATGAACTGGCTGTATTTGTCATAGTGGCCTACAGAGGGCAGAATTTTACCACTTTCTAAATGCACACACAGCATATTATCACACCATATAAATATGAGTTAAAAAAAATTAATAAATAAAAATAAACTTTCCTTTACTCCAGCTCATTGTGCCTCATTGCTGTATTTGAGTGCAGTGATGTCTTTTGATCTGTTTGGGTTTGCCTTGAGAGCAACACTCAATATAGTTGAGCCTGCTAATTTGATTAGGCCTGCCCTGCTGTGTAGAGCACAGTACTTTACATCAGTGTGATGGGAGACGAGACTGTTCTTTCTCATACACACTCTGCCACCTCTTGCTTTCTGTCCCGTACAAAGACTTACTGGTACAGTAAAGACGGATTGAAATAAGAAACTGTAGTTTGAGTGTATTGCGAATCAGAAAGTGAAGAATATGTCCTTGAACTTTGGTCGCTTTTGAGAAGATGGAGAAAGGAAGGATGTTAGATTTCTAAGTGACCTTGAGTTTTATGTGCTTCAAAAATACTGAAATAGAGGCTCATTAATTATGATATTTGACAGAAACATATCCTGTATGTCACCAAACTGCAGGATGACGTGTGCATATAGTCAGAAAGCAAGTGTAGTAATGTTGTACGTGTTGATTTTTCTCACAGGTCAGGCTTTCAGTGAGATTACTTTAGTAGTGAATATGATTTCTGCAATTAATGAAACAGCTTTCCTGGCATTCATCTGCACCCAGATGTAAATAAGTAAACTTTTCCATTTATGCGGTTATGCTTCTAGTCAGTGTTATAAAAGCAGGAAATAAAATGAGAAAGTTTTAGGTCTGTTAGAATTTAGTATTTTTCTTCCAAGTTGTTTTTAATAAAAAAATTAATTAATTAATCTTAATCTTATATGTTTTATTTGATTCTTATATACACACACACACACACACACACACATATATATAGTGTACATGCATGTTTAGAATTATGTCACTTTATTTTTTATTCTCATAGGTTTTGGTCTGCCATCGGTAAAGCTGTTTATTAAATTGAAAAGCTACCTTTGGAGTGAATTGATTGCTGTTGGAAAGGAGAAAGGGTGTAGATTTATGTAGCTGTCTGGATCTTGTGCTGTGCAGTTAATCAGTAAATGTCTGATCTGCTTCCCCCCTCTCCCTGCTAGTGACGTCTGTACCAGCCCTTATATCTTATGAAATAAATTCTTTGTTACAACTTATTTTTTAGTCAATTCTTCGGTTTTATCCCGACATGAAGTGGATCTGTGTCTGAGATGAGTGTTTTTGTTATCATTGACCCATAGCAATCATTCCCAGATGTTGTACTCGACAGTAATAGGGAGGTTTTCCTGAGATGTGTGCAAAATATTTCAAAATAGAAAAAAAAAAAAAAACTACCACCCCGGAATACTGGAATATCTGAGTCTACACCCTTATCAGGAGGACTGAAGTGAAGCATGACGAAAGCATCTGGATTTAATAAGTGAACTGGGGAAAACATATTGAAGAACAGAAATAAAGAAGAAAAGTGAAAAGGTGCGGATCTGGAGGAGAGAAAGAACCAGAGATGAAAAGGACAGTGCAAAAGATAAAGTGTTGTTCCAGTGACCAGGAGGCCAAGATGAAAGGAAAGGCTAATTAATGTTGGTGATTAAAGCTCATGCTCTCTGACCAGCTGCTTGTGAATCTGTGAAGCCATTGATCACCTGAGAACCCACTGGCTCATCCAAACACACCAGAGCACTTCAGTGAACCTTTAATCCAGCTCTCACATGTATGTGTTTGCATGCAGAAAAACATCTCTACATGGACAGCCAGATGAGTTCCATGTGCTTTCTTTTCATGTGTTGCCTCTCAGTGTAGATTAACCCGTTCTGTACTCAATTCATGAATGTCCGGCTCTGCTATGCAGGATAACTGCAAATGCTTGTATGCCTGTGAAATTGATTAGGTGTGTCTTCAGTTCTACAGAGTAAATCATTGTTGAGCAGTATCTAAACTAGCCTGACAGCCTTTAAAAACAGGCTTTTTGAAAACAAGATTTTTCATGTGGAAAAACACGAGATGCGGGCAGTGTAATGATAAAAAAGGAAGGTTATCAGTATGCTTTTTAACTTAAGAAGTTGGACTTATTTTAATTTGAGCGCCACATTTTTCGAACTCTTTGTAGAGGGTGAGATGCGAGCAAAAAGTCAGAAACATCTGTCTGTTTTAAATGTCACATTTTATTGCACCTGCAACGTTCTGCCGAGTGACTTGAGATAATAAAACACATTCTTGTCTCTCAGACATGTAGTGCTGAATCGCTGAAACCGATTCTAGTGAATCGTTCATCCTAAAAGTTCTTCTCTTGTCTATGAAGTCAGTAAGTCCAGTTTATTTTGGTGAATTGATTTGACCTAAATGGTCCTCTCTTTCAAATAAAGTGCTAAAAAAAAATCTGATTCAGTCAAAGTCATCTGATTCAGTCAAAGTCATTAACTCTTAAATAATATCATTTAAAAGATTTGTATACAATTTAAAAATATATAATTTTCATTTAAAAAAATCCTTGGGACATGGGACCTTTAATTTTGTTGCTCATACAGCGCACTTTTTATGAATGAGTGGCTTTCATGTATTGTTGAACACGTGAAATGCATATCTTGTGTTTTTTACATTTATACAGGCGCCTTGACCTGTGTGCAAACGGAGCTCAAGCGAGACCCCTTGTGTTTTTCATTTCCGCTTCCCTCTCTCTTTCTTTCTGTGGGGGTAGAATGAAGACCTCCTGTGTGCTTTGACATCCCACAGAGTCTAATGAAATGAAGGGTGAGGCTTTGTGAGGAATGAGCTTTGGAATATTTCTGTTATGATGTATACCCTATAGGCCACTATCAGGACGGCCTGTCAGATGAGTCCAGGGTCCAGAATGCCCTGCTGATTGTGCCTGTGTCCCTGTCACAGATGTGAGGAGACTAGTTTTAGAGTGTCCAGCTTTTAAATCAATACCAGTTTGCCAATCACCTGTGGTGTCATCTGAATTATGGCACAGCCTTGGTGGATGTCAGGGCTCATTTGTGATGCTGTGACACAACTGACACACACACACACACACACTGTATGCAGAATCCCTTCTCATTACCCATCAGGCTTCAGGGGTCAATCTATTTTTATAGTTGCTGGACAGTGTCAATGGAAGGAAGAGGAAAGACTCACTAATGACTTATCAGTCACTATATATACATTATGTATTTTACTTCATATTTTTTTGATGTATGCAGAAGGAAACATTTTTTAAAAAGTAAACAGAAAAGATAGTTCTTTGTTTCTCCCTAAAACATTAATTAAGTTCCTTGAGATGTTGAAATTTATTCTCATGATGAATCCCATTTCCGACTTTCACAGCAGTTCTTTGCAGGTATCATAAAAACTGCAGGCCGGATGAGTGGAATAACATCATGGATGTTTAATGCATTCATATGCTGTGCCAAATTTTATCCCATTCCCAATAGTGAATTGATTTTCCTTTCCTTTGGAATGCATAAAATCTCTTTTTCAGTAAATGGGAATGATTTCATTCCTTTAGAAACATGTTATATGTTCAGAAATGCTTGGTATTAAGGGAGAATTAGCCACTCTTGCTGATATGGTTAATTTAGAAATTAAATCTGTGCCGTAGCGAATGATCAAAGAGCAAAGAGAGATTTATTGAATATGCATATCCAAGTAATCTGAGCATTTCTTCATTATTGTACCGCTATAATAAATGCAGGTCTGGCACAGCTGAGTTATATACACTATGGTTTAACTGTCTGTCTCAGTTTTTAGTTGTGGATAATTTGAGTGCATGAAATAAACTGTTTGGTTTTTGTAGAAGGTAATAATGTGCGAGAGCACTTTTGACTGAAGGAATTTATTTTCCTTTTAAAAACTTTTTCTAAGTTTCATATTATTAATCAGGATTTGCACACACACATCTACAATTTAATTCTTTGAATTGCCTTGTAGTTATCACAGTTGTATTATATCTGTTCCTTTATTAAAACTTCACTATACTTTCTTTTTGAATAGACTTATATTATTATATACATTATTTCTTTAATTAAGGGCTCATAGAACAGTGCATTTTGTTGTCGAGGAGTAATGTTGCTGTGTTGTTGCACATTTGACAAATACACGTTGAATTTGAAGGGCATGTACTTTGCACTTGACAGCTTGTGACTAAGAAATAATGGAGGGGTTTAAGGACCAAGACTAAAACAAAATAGATAGTAAGAGAAAAAGAAGAAAGGCTGGCATCCTGAGGGAAAGAATTTCCTCAGACATCACTGATGTCAGTGAACGACCACGGGAAGCTTGAGTGTGTTTCCATCATGAAATGAAATGAGAGGGCAGAATTATGATTCTCTCTTTCTTAACAGCTGTGGTGTAGCTCTCTCTGTCACATTCTGCTCGCTCCCAATCCATCATGTAATTGCTCAGCAGCGCATAAGCGCTCCACCATCTGACAGTGCAGCACCACACACCATCGTCCAGTAAGACTTTACTCAGACTCTCACATTAAACAAAACCAGCGCATATCAGACTCACAGACACTGCCTCATAGCATCTTGAGAACTACTGAGTGGGATTCTTCCGCACCAATGGACATGGACCGTAAGGCTGTGTCAGTAGTCATACTCGAGGGACTGTAATGATTCAATGTCACACTCAAGAAAGTGAAACTCCCACACAGCAGCTGACTTTCCCTCAAGCCTGAGCTGTTGACCTTCCCATAAGCCCGAGTGTGTGTGAGAGAGCGGATATGTATGTGTGCATTCATGAGAATGCAGAAAAACTGACGAAGGCCAAAAAAAGAAATAAAATCAAGACAATGAAAAATGAGATCGGCACAAGGTCTGTTTGTTCTATAGTTATGTCTACATATATTGTTATTTATTATGACGTTAAAAAAGAATAAAAAATATTGAAAAAATCATCCCAACTACTGAACTGTAGTGTACATTATGTTTTAAGGAAAGTATTAAAAGGTGACTTCTCTGTTATGGGAAACATATTTCAGTATCTCAGAACTCTACAAACTCTGTTTACATATTTTACCTTTGCCCACATATTCTGAGACCTTAAAAAAAAAAAAAAAAGTGTTTCTCGGTTTCTAAACATGTAAAGTGCAATATTTGTGTCACAGACTGTGGCTGTGAGCTCTGCATTTCAGTCGTCCACTTCCCAAACATCAGCAGACGACAGCGGTCCCTCCCTGTCTCTCTGTGTCTGGCTTAGACTGGCTTTCAGCTGGGGGATCCCTGTTCTGCTGAGCTCATCAGACTGACCCCTTTCAGAGAGACATGGATCAACTGCCGCTGTGGTCTGCAAGCAGTGAATGTGCTAAAACAGCACAGGGTAATCACTTGGCATTAGTACCTGTTGTGTAAAGCATTAGCGGTAAGAATTGACTGGTGGGACTTGTGGTCTCCCACTGAACGCTAAAGCTGATGAAGCTTGATCCTGGCACCACTACCGATGATAAGAGTGGCCAGGCTTACACATTAACATGTCCCAGCATGCTCTGGCACCAGCCACCAGTCCATATCTGATGGACTTCCTGTTAACTTTTCACTCTCCATCTATTAGCACCAGTCCATGTTTCAGTGTGAATAAACACACAGAACAAATTATACTACAAGGCTCTAGATCGATCTTTCCATTAACATGACAAATTTCAAAATGGTAACATTCAAAAGGAAAAACGCCTGTGAAATCAATACGGAAAATTCCTTCATATCAATACAGTACATTGTATACAGTTTTTTTTACCAATTTTTTAGAGTGTTGTTATTCTTAATCAAAATATCATAACTTGATCTTCAGATAAAATGACAGACTTCATTCATTCTGGTGACGTATGCCAAATTTATCCAATCATGTAGTCATAATCAACTGTGACTGCTTGCATTCAGATCTTCCTCCATCCAGTCAACACCATATGAATAGAACCACGTCATCACCCCTTTTTTACTGTCACACAAGGATATACCTCAGAAAAAAAAAGTTACTACTTTTGTTTCATTGTGACTTTAAATGAATGATAAATATAAACTAGCCAAACTCAGAGTTTAAAGAGCCACACAGATGGGAAATCAAAAATTACCTGTCTTACAGTATTATATAGCTGTCCATCAGTGTAAACAATGTGCAAAGTAATTAAACCAAAAAGTACACGATTTATAAAGTTATTGGCTTCTAAAGTAAGGAGTCGACTCTGAATCGCTGAAACGAGTCGTTATAGATTTCAAATCTTTTGCCCATCTCTATGTACGTCACTAGGAACACTTTGCATAATAATCTCCGCCTACCGTCTTGGGAGAAACGGACCCCCCCCCCCCAGTGCCCCCCCCCCCCACACACACACACACACACGCGCACAGACGCTCAGGTTGGTGTGAGAGCATCATGTCGAGGAGACAGTGTGTTTTTAATTTTAAAGGCAAGTTTGTTTTATTTTCACTGCCAAAGAATGAAAATCAAAAGAACCAATGGCTAAAATTCATTTTTACCACAATACCAGAGCAGTACAACAAATCCCTTTTGTTGTGTTCACAACATTTCACTGATGACTGCTTTTCTAATCTCGGTGAGTACAGCGGGATTTTCAAAGCGTTTGGCCATAAAAGAGGGTTCATTACCAACTTTATTTAGAACAACGAGCATCTCCGAATCACAACGCGAAGTATGATTATGAAGTTATGTGTCTGTTTTCTCCCGAGCGTCTTATGAGTATGTGTGCTGTCTGCAGCCTGTCTGCACTGATCGTCATGTACAAACACGTCATTAAAATGAACTGTAACTCCGTGAATACTCAACGAAGAGACATGAGAGAGATATCTATAGAAAGCTTGACATGTCTACTTTAAGACTAAACAAGTGCTGCCGAAAACAGATATTCTGTGATAAAGTAATCCATATGAAAACAATGCGATGTCTGTTTCATGTCTCCCTTCACTATATCTAATGTGACCACGCCCCTGATCTGAACGCGCTATTCAGATTCAAACTGAAGCACGCGGCTTGAATACACCCACAGAAGAAAAAGCAGCGAGACTGTTCAAGTTTTTTATTGTACTGTTTGCTTCGCGGTGAAAGGAATAAGACATAATTCACCCCAAACAGATGCTAACGCATTGTTTACCGTGGAGGTGTGTGCGGAACAACCAATCAAACCTGACTATGTTAGTTGACCAATCCGAACACAGTATGCTACCGAAAGGTGTGGTTTAAGGAAACTGAATCTTTTGAACAGCTTCGCGCGAACCGTTTGGGGATCTCTGAGAATTGAAGTAATTTTAAAATGATATTTTGACAAAATGACAATGTTTTTTTTTAACCTTGGATGGATTTTATACCATTTACAACTCCACTTAAATCAGTATATTATAATGCATCACTCTGTGTGCAAGACAGCAACATGTCTTCGCTTTGAAATACACATCACATACAGACTTATTTAATTAAATTACAGCCTTTCACCATTTCATTTTTTTTTCAATTAGTTGTGCACCCCTGCTTGCCGGTGAAGGTTGTGCTCTGGGCTATCAGTATGGAGAAGTCCTTTATCTCCCAAAAGAGCTGTCGATCACACTGCTGTTTCTGTAAATGCTCCCTTTGTGGCTGATTTCATCTTAGCTTTGACATGGACCGATTTCCAGCAGAGCTGCTGAGATCGTACCTTCAGGCCTGATCAAAGTAGGCTTTTAATCATGGCCGACTCTGGTGACATTATCAGAGCATTATTACCCTCGTTTACCATGAATCACATTACCTAGTCCCATCCACACAGCACAAAATCACCCTCCTGCCTCGCAGGCCGCTTTGATTGGAGCATAACTCAATTCAGCACACACAAGCAGCCCTATAGCTCTCGTTTACCCACAATCACTTTTACTGTGACCTCTGTAAGATGCAGTTCACCTGCAAAGAGAAGAATTTATAAAACCTCTCACTCTGTGTGTCTGATGGCTCTGATGGATGAGGAGTCTTTCATTTACAAAATGCTCTCGGCGTTTTCTAACTCTCAACAAGCCCATCTTCCTCTTCTGTTTCTCTTTCTTTCAGTGCTTATCTTACTGTTACTTTTCCCTCATCCTACTGTATATCTTGCTTGATATACAGTACAGACCAAAAGTTTGGACACACCTTCTCATTCAAAGAGTTTTCTTTATTTTCATGACTATGAAAATAATTGTAGATTTACACTGAAGGCATCAAAACTATGAATTAACATATGTGGAATTATTAACACAGTATTTGTGTTTTCATGCAGTTTTTGATTAAAAAAAAAAAATACAGAGTTGGTGAGCATATAAGAGACTTAGATAAAATGCTGTATGTGTGTACAGTATGTAGCACATGCTGCTGTGTTGGGTACACATTTCTTCACTCCACACACAGAAAGTCTGACTGCCTTTCCCACAAGTTTCGACCCTCTCCAGTTGTAATATAATGATGAGCAAAATTGTTTGTATATTATTAGAGATGTGATTAGAGATATTAATTCATATGAGCGTATTAGTCAATATTTTAAAGCAGAAAACAGTCTTAGTAGTGGAACGGTGCTCTGGTTCTGTTTGATTACAGCTGCTTGAGACTTTTAACAGCTGAATGTGTGCAGAGCTCTGTCTGTCATGATGCCAGGTCTGTGTTTACTCTCTGTGTTTGGCATGCTTTATTGCCGAACGACCTCTCTTCTTGACAGAACCAAGCTCAGCCAAACTTTATGATCACTTGAACACATCGTGCTCTTCAGACTGGAAGTTTGTGTCTAATCATTTGTGTAATGAGTTGCACAAACATGAATATTTAATGCTAATTATGAAGATTTACTTCAAAATTTGATTAGCAGGTTTTTGCACACAATTTTCAGTGTAAATGAAATAATCGGATGAAATTACGTCAAATAGCCTGGTTAACAGATTGAGTAAATCTAAATTCTGATGCAATGGCACTTTACAAAAAATGTAAATGGATTTATACATACATACAAACTGTATACTGTGCTGTATAATCATACATGATAGCCTTTCCTTTAGGACACATTTCAAAAGCCAAGTGACGTGAGGGGCTGAATGTTGCCAACTTTCCACAAACATTTCTACATTTCTGCACAAATTATGTTTTCTGCTGTATTCACTGCAGAAATCATTTTTGCTTGTACTTGTTTGCATCAGAGAACCTTTATTGAAAATAAATTACAGGTGGAAATGAGTTGCTGACGGCATCATGATTTCTCTCTGAGGAGAGAACGTGAAAATGCCAAACATAGCTGAGAACAGTTGTAAGAAAGACAATGTGACATATGTATAAAAATCTGTCCCTCAGCTGAACTACTGAACTTTCATTTTTAATTTGAGTACAAATTATGCTAATCTTCCTGATCTCAGTTATGTGTAAACAATGCAATAGCATTACAATCTGACAAGTTTAAAGCCTAATCCAAAGCAATGTGAACAGTGATGTATAATGTACAGCTTGACCCCTGGTAGTCATACAGTAGTTAAGCCATCACAGTGCCATTTGTCGCAGATGTCACCATTACAGTTGGTTTCCCGAACCATTTGTCAACATTCTTACATACAAGGATCAAACCTGACACAGGTGTTAGAGGCTTAAGGCATGAGTGACCAAAATAGTTACTGTTCCCATTCATGCTCGTAGTGCCTGGGAAAGTGATATTTGACCCTTAACAAGTTTTAATTGAATACCGGTGTACACTGCAGAGATTTACAAGTGCTAGAGTGTGTGAAATGGATCTTACAGCAGCGCTTCAGGCTAAATGAAGTTACAGTGTAACCAGGCTGCAGGGCGGAGGTGAGCATGTGGAACACATTGTGTACTAGATCAGCCTTGACCTGCATGGTCTGCTCACTGATTGCAATGGTTACAGTTTTCTAATAGTGTGTTACTTCTAGAACAGTTAGAGGGCAGCAACTCAGAATGGCAAAGAATGCAGGATCTCGAGACATGGGCTGCGTCTGAATATGCATATTTCCCTATCCCTACTACATAGTAGGTGAAAACAGTATGTGAAAAGAATAGTATTCACAGTATTCATAAAACAGTAGGCAAAATGACATTCTGAACTGCGCATCCACACTTTAAACTGACACATCTGATCTTGTTAGTCATATGATGAATGTAATATGTCCAGATTTCATTGATACAATGTATAACATACTTTTGTAGCAAACTAAGCAACTTTGGTAGCAAAGCAAGTACTTATTTAAAACAAGTGCCTACTCAGAGAATGTGTGATTTCTGACCCAGCCATGTTGTAAAAGTTGAATTTTGCACACTGTTGACATCTGCTGGTTAAAGCAAATGGCGTGTTATACAGAACAACTGAAAGTGTTTTCCGGAAACCAGAAACTGCATGATTTGGCCAGTTACACTTACTAATTCACAACAGTAGATGTATAAAGACTTAGAACACACATCACTAAAGTCTAGCTAGACTTTGTGTACTCCCAAAAATGCATATGTACAGAAGATACACACGTATGAAAACATTTCCCCGTAAAGTTCATGTATAAACCTCCATTCATTCTAGAGCAATTTATATCAGCAGGATTTATATCAGGATTAACTCATAGTACTGTTGACCGATGAACATGTTCTTCATTGTGCAACTTAAATGACCCTTAAGGGCTTTGTGCACATAAACAGACAACTTATCACAGGTATCCTGGTTTCATTCTGCAGAAATCCACTTATAGCTCCTTATAGAAGCAAGACTCCACACATCTGGCATCTTAACTGCTGATCTCATAGAAAAGCCTCTCACTTCAATACATAAACCTGTTAAAGTGAGCCATGGGCTGAGGTGCAGATCTAAAAGTTACTTAATCTCTGATTTTAACTATAATTCCCATGTCATATTGCCTTACTGAGTCCATCAGAGAAGTAAGAACAGCCTCTTGGTTCACAGAAAGCATTTTACATTCCACAGCAATGGCTGATAGTTGCTTTTCTATGCAAGCATGTGCTACAGTAGATGGACTAACTTGACTATTGTGCTGCTTTTTTGCTTCTTAAGTGTTTTGCGCAAAAGTGATGCGATTTTAAGATGGCATGACAAGTTAGAAAAAAGTCTTGATCACTCATTCTTTTTCATTCCAGAATGCGACTCTAAAGCCCATATACTTCCGTTTTGAAACACACTTTTAGTGTAAACAAACTACTGAACACATTCACTTTCAAAGTATATTTAATCTGATTGTATGCATAATAAACACATGCAAAATAGAAAATTGAATCTTTGTCCAGTGTGCTGTTTCACTCCAGAAGTTATGACCAATAAAATACCTTTGTATTCTTGTAAACTAGACTTTAGAGTTTTCGTGATTAAATTGAGAGACACAAGATAGTGGATTGAAAAAAATGAGATGTGTTTAAAAAAAAAAAGTTGAACATAAATGCTCTGTTTTTAGGCCTGAGATGCGAACAAGTCAATCTAGTGCATGTTTACATAGAAAACAATAGAAAAGCAGCACAGTGGAATGCAAAATGTATTGTGTGTGAACAAATGCTGTTTGTTCACATTCGTGTGAGGCTGTTTGTAAGAATATTCTTCCCCTGGGACAGTGACAAACAGCTATGTATATATCGCCCCGAGACAAACACTCTTGGTTAATGACACAGCTTTCTACCAGTCAGAAATGGTAACACACGTTTAGTTAACACTGCTGTGACTGTGAAAGAATAGTGTGTGCAGTAAGCTTAGGCTTATGATATGTGTGTTACCCATGTACTGTATATATGCAGCTATATTAGTCCTGCCATTTGGAGATTAGTCTCTTATGGCGGCCTGTGCTTAAGGAGGAAATGGATGAAGCTACAGAGACATATGTGATTGGCATCACAGTTTTGATTCATTCAGTGAAGTGTGTGCTTCATGCATTATGTATGCGTTTGCTTGCATTGTTTACATGTGCATATTGGCTTCCTTTCTAGAGTCCCTCTGCAGACCACATCACATTTGTGATTTGCCAGGAAAGGAGTGACACTAGAAATTGGCACTAAACAAAGGAAACGTGCACGATGCATTTTGTATACTTCACTATAGCAAAACACTACTTCAAGAAGTACAGTGAATGTCTGATAATACCAAGATCAAAATGTTAAGCTTTCTGTAGTCATATAAGCTTTGTGGAATTATTAAGAGAATATAAAAGAATCTAAGAGCTTCTTTTTGATTTTTTAAATAGAAGAGTGTGATGTGAACTATTGTAGCACAGGAATGTACTACATTTTTTGTATTTACATATGGAAAAAACGTCTTCAACAAAAATAAAACAAAGCTGTTGTTTACCTCTGTTAATGCCATTACTATAGATGTTTGTTGGAGTTTGAGAATAGGGACTATTTGTTTGTAATGTATTTATGATTGTCATGGCACACTGAATAAATGTCTTTGTATGATTAAAGGATCATTGTTTGCTATCTTGGCAATAAAACAATGGACTCTAAACAAATCGCATGTCCATCTCTGAAATCTTAAACTGACATTTTAAAGGAATAGTTCACCCAAGAATAAAAAATGTAAATATAAAATGATTATGTAATTCCACAATTTTTATGTATGTATTTATTTATGTATTTATTTATTATTTATATGTCTTTTTGGGGGTTAACTGTCCCTTTAAATGGGAGAAAAGGAACAGCATCAACATCTGAGCATAGTTACATGAAGTCTGCTTTGTAACTAGGCTTTTTGGTAACTGATGAGACCAGTAGGTGTGTTGTTCTGGCAGTGGCTATGTCTAATAGCTCTGAACATGCTCATTTAGTCGTGACCCAGTGGGTTGAATGGAGGACAGCTAGTCCTCTCTGGGCTGACACAGCCTGGCCTGTACCCACAGCACTTTAGGGAGTGAAAAAAGTAGATATTTTCTAATTTTAGATCCAAACAATTACGCAGCTGTTTTTAAAGGTCGCACAGTAGCCACTTTTGTTGTTCTATTTATTAAAATTAATTAAAACTTCAAAGGCTATTCCCTGTATGCATAATTTTGACAGGGGTAGTTGATTTTTTTTTTTTAATAGTCTTTGGGCTGGGATTATTCTAAATGAACAACTGTAATTGATAATGTCTTCTTATGTAGAATGTAGCCTTGTAATCTCACTCTACCGTTCTAACATGCAAGTAAAAGCACTCGTTTACTGTGAAGTTTGTAATTTTGGGCAAAGTCAGCTGGTCCTTTACTCAAAGGGTCGCACAATGTAATTGCGATGCACTTTTAATCCACTTGTTTTCTCATTTTAATTTTCAGCAACGCACCATTTTAACAGTGTCCCACTGCTCCATTCTTCGGGGGTCATTCAGTCTCAGAATAAACAATCTCCTCTCTGCTGCACTCCTGCTGTGACTAACACCATGAACTAAAGCTCCGTTTTGTTTCCTGCCAATGTCTGATTTATGGCTGGTATATTTGGGACCACCATCAGGTCACTTGGGACTTTGTGAAAGAAGATTAACCATGACTCTAATGTGATGCTTTGAGAGTAACATTCCTGGAAGGAAGTGTCATGTAACTGTATAATTTATCTGGATGTCAAATATATATATATTTTAATGCCTTATTGACTAAATAATCTCAGTTTTGTAACTATTTATTTAGTGGTTTGCATTTGGGTGTCTGATTCTAAAAGTCATTTTCACTGGGATGTCCAGTCTTTTTTGAGTCCATAGCCTGACCTCCAGAGGGTTTTCATTAGTTGTGGAAACAGGGCACATTAAGGCAAGAACTTTTAGAGTAAATAAAGCCTCTAGAAACTAGATAAGGTCAATTTGTTTTTAATTCAGCACAGATGAAGACAGACGGTTGAAACTGGATCCTTTTCTCCTCTATTCCGTTCCCTCCCTCAGGTGTCTGAGGTTCACCATGTTTCTCTCCCTTTCCTCTTTTCCCCCCACATTAAAACTCTTAAGTCAATATAGTGTAGCCAAGAGAAGAACGAGATAAAAGAGAACACTGTATCAGATCCATCTGTTGGCAGTTCCTGGCTTCAGATTCAAACCTCCCTGTGTTGTTTTTGCTCACAGAGGTGCAGCTCTGAGCCCTTTTTATGTTTATATTCCTCCATGGTGCCTCATTCTACTGGACTTCTTCAGCTGATCTGTAATGGTGAAGAGATGCAGTTGCTGTAAATCAAAATTTACAATAAGTACTGTATATATGTGCTTTGTATTTTTTTTATTTATGTATTTACATTAAATCTACATTCTAAAGTATGAGCAGTAGTGGTGCAGAGCATGTAATCTGCACTTTTCACTGTCCATTATGCTCGAACTACAGGCAGGCAAGTCTACTGAGCTTTCCCTTTGACATGCTTCACACTGTGTGTGTGTGTGTGTGTGTGTGTGTGTGTGTGTGTGTGTGTGTGTGTGTGTGTGTGTGTACTGTATGCATGTGCGATTTCCAAGGCCATGGGAGTGTTTTCCAAGTGCTTGCTCTTCCATGAGAACACCTGAGCTCTTCAGCTGATGCGAAGCCTCAGGTTGCTCCATGTCGAGAGCTGTTTAGGGTAACCATGCGCGACAAAGCGATCGTCTGTTTCTGTCACTAATTCTCTGTTTCTACTCCATCAGAACCATTCACTCTTCAGCTCGAGCTATAGCAGTCCTCTCCATCTTGGGCTTACAATTAAATCATTTACTTGGGGTTTTGAAGACATGAAAGAGATGCTCTGAGGTTTTCAGGAGTCTGAGATTTGCCTGCGCTAACAGACAGCATGCTGAATATCCTGATATCCTTGCTGTTTGATGCGGATCGTAACATGCGATGGAGGAGGATTGACCGATTAGCCTCGTTGGCAGTATTTATCATTTTATTTATTTGTGTTTTTTTCATCCTGTTCATCAACTGTGTTTGTGTTTAAGTCCATTTTAAGTTGCATTTGAGTTACAGTAATTCATGGCTTCTCCAATGCAAATATTTCATCATAATCATTTGTATTACATTTAATTTCATTTAGCATATGGTGACTCATAAAAGTTTGTCTGGATTTATGTTTAAATCTCATGTTGTGATGACACTAAGGGTCTTGGGTAATAAATGGGTTTTTATTTCTTTGTGGGGAGACATATTGGTCATGATTCCTAAAGCCTATAGCTATGAGAGAATGTGACCTATTACACCAAGTTATTTTTGGGTTTAACCCTCTGTTCTGGTTTATGACAAGAATTTATCCAGCAGCTTGACTAATCCAAAATATCCCTAGCCTCTCCCCTGCAACTGTCTGTCAATCATCAAGGTATTTGTGGAATTACATCTACAAGCAGTGACCTTCTGACCATTAAATGGAATTTTAATAGAGAACATAGCGTTCAGTGTAAGAGTTGGTTTACTTAGATTACAATTCATGTTTTGCTTTTGTTGCCTGTACTGAAGTGCTACACTAAAAAGTACAGAGTTAAAAAAAATTTTTTTTGTTATCCTTAGTTTTGCTGTTTTCAGAAATTAAACCTTTACCATCTTAAGGACAAGAACAGTGGAGATTAGAGAGAGTTTGCTTCCTTTGTTACAGACAGTTGGCTTGTTGAATGGAAATTAACTATTTTAGTCTCTTGTTTGCTGAACTGCAGGGATTCTTAAGGGATTATAACTGACAACTAAATGATTGATTGTACTCTTAAGTAATCAATTATATTTTGTGAAACTGTTTTCCTTTATATCAACTGCAAACATAAGTTAACATTTTAAACTGAAAAGTACAGCCCATATTACTGATTTCAAAGCAATATAAACAGCATTCTAGCGTCCTGTCCTGTGGGAGGGGATCCGGAAACCACAGGAAGTGGTCTGTATTGCACCAATTATGTCCTATTAGGTTTCCTGAGTGGTTTGTTATCAGCCAAAACTTGATCTAAAAGGTTAAAGCACACGCAATCTTAGAAGTCTGTAAAACTAAATCAAAGTCTATGTTTTTATAGGCATACTTAGTTTGCCTAATAACGCATTAATTTTCAACAGAAAACATTTTGTTTCCAATCCTCTTTTTAACAGGCACTTTAACAAACATTTAAACACATTGAGTTACTAAAAAAATATTATTTTGTGTTTCTATTGTAATCGTATTCATCAGAAAAAGCCTAATTTGACCCATTGTTTGGAATGCTTGGTTAGTTAAAAATATTCCAAGAGTACAAAAAATGTATTATAACTTTTGTGTGTGTGTTATAAATTATTATTTATTTATTTTGTATTTTACGTTGAAATATAGGAACCCGTTATTCCTCCTGATTCAAACTTCTTATTCCAAAGGCAAAGCAAATCTACTTTTCCTTGATTCCCTCTCTCCATCCCATCCGCTCCCGGCCAAAACAAAAATGTCAGGCAGGGGGGCGTCCCTTTAGTATTTTATTGTTGCCTTTATTATTTGATGTAAAACAATGACACATTTATCATTTTACTCTCGAAAATACAGAAAAAAACCTCGCTGCATACTCATAAAGAGTTAGATTTATAAATCTGGATTTTGGTTATACAGCTCACACTGTCCCGGTTCCCACCCATCCACCCCCGCAGGACTGCAATGGTCCATTCCAGTCAGACATGTCATGACTGTTGCTGGGAGAGCAGAGAAGCGAGGATCGAGCTCGGAGGTTTGAATTGAAACTTCTGCTGTTGTGGGACGATTCGCGTCGATATTAACTCTGTGGCGCCGTAGACTTTAGGATAGCAAGTTTCTCTCGATTCGTTATCGTTTTTCGCTTTATAAAGAAGAGAAAGAGACTGTCGACAATATATTCTCGTAGCTTCTGAAGTTTGTGTGGGTTCACGCGCAGTAATAACAGATGATGAACTTTGGACAGTGGGATTTCGGTTGTGTTGACATGTCTTTGGGCGGTCAGAAGAAATAAACCCGCTTTGCCCGGCGCCAAGGCTGCTGCTGGGCAGGACCGGACGAAAGAGGAGGAATATTTTTTTTGTGTGTTTTGGGTGTAGTGATATTCAACAACAATAAACTTGCTACGCCGGGAGCCACTAAGATATCAAAATGTCTGCCAAGGCTGCAATAAATAAGGTAGGAAATTACTTTACTAAAGGTACTTTTCAAAACAGTTAGACGGGATACGAGTCCTGACACATGTAAGGAGCGATACATGTGGTAAAAAAAACTTTGATCATTTACTAACCCTCATGTTATTTCAAACATGCACGACTTTATAACATAAATGGAACAGCAGAGGGGAAATGACTGTCACCAGTCGTTTTCATTACATGAAGAAACGATATAAAGACAGTGAATGGAGACCGAGTCTTTCATACTGATTAATAATATGTGCATTTCTTTCTTTTGGCACAAAGTAATAAGAGTTGGAACATTTTTGCGTGAACTGTCCCTTTAAGATTCTTGGACAGTTCTTGGTGGATAGACTCGCGATTTACCTGTTGATTATAAAAGGCCAGGAAATGGCCAAAAATTGTTATGTCAAAGTGGTGAGAACTATTTGCTGGCGTTACCAACTTCCTCTCGGGATAGTCGAGACAGGAACATCTCAACCTGAAAATAGTTTCTGTTTGTCTGTATAATGTGGGCAGGATTTTGCAGGTGCAGGAAACTTCTAACGTTACTCGGGCCTGTGCGGATGATGATAAATGCTTCAGATGATATGCGATATTTGATTCAGTTGTTATATTATATTCAGCCTGCATATTTGTTTTGGGATGGTTTACATTATAAGGCTTGTGGCGGGAAGACTCGATCAGACTAAGCCGTGGTTTTGTAGTTCTGTATCAGAGAGTCTGCGGAGAAGGCGTTTTTTTTGTTGTTGCGTGGAATACGTGTGTAAGGTGCCTCGCGAAATACAATGGAGGACATTGTGTGTGAGTGTGTGTGTGTGTGTGTGTGTGTGTCTGTGCTGCTCTTGAGTGGGCTTCCTCTCCCACTGTACTGTGTGAGAAGCATATGAAAACACAGGAATGTTTACTGCACATTCAGTCTTTCAGGTTTGGCGAGTTTCTCTTGGAGAAATGGTTAGGTGATGATGTAATGTCATTGTGTGTATTGACTCTGAATTTATATCCAGAAAACATTCATAACTAATTAATTGCACATGTTTTTCTGAAATTGATTGCGGTTTACCCCAACTTACATTAAAGTTTTTAAATATACTTTTATATTGCAATAATTTAACATACAATCTTCAAATTAATTTAGAAATAACACAAAGGCAGTATATTTTTTAAATATTTGTTTAGTGGCATCTGTATCACTGAAGGCGAGTATCACTGATACCAATGCTACTGCTGATGTCTCTATGAAATAGTTTTTACCCCCTAATATTTAAGCATTGACTGATTATTGAGGGCTATCAATTTGAACATTTATTAGACTTCAAAAAAAATCTTCTAATTTAAGTAAACTTAAGCAGTCTTCACATAAACTCATTATAATAAAATTGTTTCAGGTGGAAATTTTATCATGCCTGTTTAAGGTGTGGATCTCTCTGGGTGACCTTGTTTTTGTGTCCTTAAGTTTTGCTGGGTCTCCCCAGTGTCCTTGTTTTCTCTCAGAGATATTGTCCTGGCTCTGCTATATCTGCTATATTTTGTTTTGTCTCCTAGTTTTAAATACAAAGAAGTAATGTGGGTGATTGCTTTTTCATTAGGTCTTTTGTAGAAGGTGAAAAAGACTACAATGTACTCAGTTTGGGACTATTTGTTATTTAAAGATCACCGAATTGTTCCACAACAGACCAGAAACTACAATGAGTGACCTGTGACTCAAGCCTTAAAACAGATTACTTTACGTGTCATCAATGACACCACATGCGTTGCGTTTCTATCGCTCACCAATTTGCTGTTTAGGGCTCATTTAGTGCTTTGATAGAACTTTTGTTTTGAGTATGCATTTGTTTTAACAGTTCTTGGGGAAATCATGGATTTTTTAAATTATTATTATTATTGATTAATACATATATTTCTAAATAAAATACAATGAAGTCATAATTTCTGTTTTAGAGTTTAACAAAGCAGAATTCAAAATCTTTGGATTAATCAAGTTAGTCAGTAATAAATGCAAATCCTGTTACAGTTGTGGGATCAAGTCACCATTTGGTACAGATCATGTCTGTTCTTGAGTAGAAAACTTCTTGTTAAACTGGATTGTCTCCCTCCCTGACAGTATCTAACTTTCTGGATTGACACCACGTGATACTCTTTTCCTTGAGTAAATAAAGTGTACATTGTACTAAAACATGAATTCAACTTAGAAGGACCTAATCTAGTGTCCTATTTGAATGAAAAAGAAGCTGTTTAATATGGAACCGTACATACAGCCTTGATCACCTGTCTGTCTGTCCCATGCACAAAATACCAGAGAAAATTATTTGTATTAATACTATAAGTAGGCCCCTTGAGCTTGTATTCACAGAAAGAGCGAGCGAGAGCAAGAGAGAGCACTTCTCTTCTGGAGAGGTTATGTTAATTACTGCTGGAGCCTCTGGCGCTCTTTGAGAGCGTGCAGAATAGGTTTTTTAATCATCAGAGGACAAACATATCCTTTGCTGGAGAGGAAATTATTGTTTCTTTGTCTATATCTGTAGTTTTTGCCGCCTGCAAAAATCTGAAGATAACACTCTAAACATTAAAACCTGGCTGTGTAATGTGCTGTTTACAGAGTCCTGTGTGCTGCTCAGCCAATCAGATTCAAGTGTGCCTGTGTTGTTGAACAGCTTGAACAGTTTCCATAGTGATCAACAGCACTGGGCTCCTGGTGCAGCTTCACCACAGGGCCCATACCTTGATGTGCATTGGCGTTGCACATTATCAGTATTACTGCCTCACCTCTCCTATTCTTTTGTCACCAGTTATGACAGATCTGTGTGTAGAAGTATATAAATTCAGTGGAAGGCTCACTTGGCTGTGTCTAATGCTCTGATAATGAGGACTTAATTAGGCAGTACCCTACTGTCACCCACAGTTAGCCCTCTACCCCCAGTCCTCCTCTCTGGGCAATCAGTGTTCTGGAACGGTTTGAGGCAGTCTGTGAAGCAGAAGTGTATGTGTAATCTTCTGCATGTGTCATCTCTTCAGGTTCTGTGTAGTAGCCAGTGAGTTTGTAGAAAATTAAGAGTGGTCCAGTACTCAGCGGGCAGCTGCAACAGAACATGCTAATTTTAGGTGACACATTCAGCAACTTAAAGTTTTACTTAAACATTTGTACTTAAAGTTTAGTTTAGTTTCTTTGAGCATAAATTGGTGTGAGATAGGAAAGGCTTACAATAAATGATTTGTGTGTATACACCATATTTTGGGGACAAATTTGTAACCAGAAGTGAGCAAAATCTGACAAGACCTCCTTTTTGTCATGTCCTCCTCATTTGGAAAAATGGTATAACAATTATAAATAATTAAATATATTAAAAAATAGATTACATTTTTGAAAATAATCTTCAGCTGCTCTTTTTAAACATTTGTATACATCAAACAGATTTGCAGAGCTGTAGCTGCTACATGGAGTCAGAAAGTTTTGGTAGACTTTCCCATATTTTACTGTTTTTTTTTTGGGGTGTTGGAGGAACATCATATAGCACATATCAGTGCTACTTGATAAACACCAATCTGGCTGAGAGAATGGGGCACATACAGAAAAAAAATAACTTTAATCTGAATCACATGTCGAGTTTTAGTGAGCCTTCTTCTCTTAACCATGATAATACAGAGCCCTTTAGGAGATTGTGGGCTACAGTGACCCAGACGCACACTCAGCATGCCAAATTCCTTCATGTTACCTCAGCTTGAACTAGCTGAATATAACAGGGGATGCCCATCTAGCTCAGTGTATTCTGAGCAGATCCGTGGAGTAAATTGCACTGTTAAGTTGGATTATTTTCAACGGTATTGCTCCCTGTATAATTGTTGTTTAAGCAATGACTAAATGCAGACTGAGTTTGAGGAGATTACAGACCTCACAGCGTTTATTTACCTCTAAGACTGTAGTGGCTATATTTATTTGATAATAGTCTGTTATTATTGTATTATGTGCGCATAATGATAGTGAACTCACCTAGATTTGCTGTGTTTGTGGGGATGGAGTGTGTGAGAGTGTTGCGATAATCATGGTCTCCGTTTGGAGATTTGGTTTGTGTGTGTGTGACTCAGTGCATTAGTGATTTTGTGGCTTTTATCTGAGTGCAGGGCTCTGAAAGATACTAAAGCTGACAAGCTCACTGCCACACGAGAACCCACGTTATCTTGTAAAACCTTTCTTATTAAAGTCTGTTTGTGTTTTTAGCGGGCGGTCTTGGTTTCTCAGTGTGTTGTCGGTCCAGCTTTCCATTAGGCCTGTTTTCTCAGACCCAGGTCCACTGACCTCAGCTTTGCTGTGCTCACGGCACAAAGCAGGTCAGCTGAAATTTACTCTGTGTTTATGAAGCTGGGGAAACTCTAGAAGGCTGTTTTGAAGATAGCGCTTGAGCAATTTTCTCACTGTTGCTGTGCCCCGTAAGCTTTAAGTAGCACATACTGCCCATAAGCTCTTTTGACTTCATTTGGCTTTCAACTTCTCTTGAGCTACTTTAATTAAAACTTTATCACTCTTATGAATTTCAGCATAAATTAATGGATTTTGGCTTGAATCTGAAACTTTATTTTCTGCTCATTGAAATCTGGTATATTTTCTCTATTCATCTTTGTTCCTGCTTAACCCGCCACATTTTGATCTGAGAGCTGAACGATCATGTAACTTACAGAACTTGCCAAAAATAAAATATTTACACCTAGTTTTGAAGGGATATTTAAAATTGAAAAGGCTAATTCAGCACATTTAGGCCACATTGAACTAGTTTTCATTTAACATATAACACTTATAATTATATTTGCATGTGTTATTCATAAATAAACAATGTTATAAATGAAAATTCTAAATAAATATTTTTTTCTGACAGACAGGAAGATAATTGCATGTGCCACATTGGGCATTTCGCTTTGGAGAGCTTAGTTGATTATATTGAGAGTAGAGTTGTTCCGATTCCGATACTAGTATCGGAAATATCTCCGATACCACAACAAATTCTGGCATCGGCATCGGCGAGTACATGAACCCATATACCGATCCGATACCATTTTCTTAAAAAATACCTAGTTATGACCGCAAGCTTTGCCTAACCGCTGCACGGTTCTTCTTCGCTGCTCAAAATGCATTGAAAACACAGGAAGTTGTGCTGTGTTGCCACAAGCAACCCCTGTTTAGAGCAGCGAAGAAGAAATGAAAACGCGTTAGCAGCCCTGATCTATATATGACTGGATCACTCATCACATTCTAAACTGCCAAAAGACAGTGAAGCCGCTTCTATATTATAGATCAGTGGTTAGCAGTATGTCTCTGTAGTACCGGTAGTTACAGACTCTCGAGTATATTCAGTACCGGCAACTGCGTTCAGTCGCTTCCGTGTAAGTCAAAACGCAGGGCTCCAGACAGTAGCCGAATATATACTAGTGTCTGTGAATATTAAACTGCAAAATACTATTTAAATATTACTCCCGCAAAATCTACATCTCTGTGGGTGACTGGCACAGATGCGCGAGAGCTCGCTGTTTTGTAGTCTCTGCTGTGTGTCATGAGGACACGAACGCATAAACCGTCACTTCATGAGAATTTACCGTTTCATTTGAGAATACTGTCATATCATAAACACAGACACTCAAAGATCTTCATGGCAGCCCATTAAAATAAATGTTTGGTTTACATGAGTAAATTGACAATATATAAAGCTACTGTTGTAGCCTACAGTAATAATAATACGTCTCTATAATAATAATAATTATGCCTAGATGGTTGCTTGTTTTTTACTTGTTTTGTTGTAAAGAGATTATCTGATTAATAGATCTTTTTTTATATTCCTAGACTTATTTGTTGCAGTTTTTTTATACAGTTATATTGTAAAACTTAAATACCTTTTTTAGTTTGCGGTGTTAGATTTTTGGCTGCATTTGAAGTTCTTTTTTGCATATGAAAATAAATAATACTGTCAAATTCATGTTAGATAATAAAAATACTGTAATAAATACAGTAGTTCACCATGTATTTGTTCATGTTTTATTGAGGGATCTGTCTGAAGCACACCATAAAAAGAATTCTAGCAATTTACACAGGGCTAGTAGTATAAACAGCTGTATATACAGATACACACCCAGGTATCGGATCAGTACTCGGTATCGGCCGATACCCTGAGCCCAGGTATCGGAATCGGTATCGGGAAGAGAAAAAGGGTATCGGAACATCTCTAATTGAGAGTCATCTAGTTTTGTTTTGCCTCGGTCTAGACCGACTGAGTTTTTGTTGAGACAAACTTCACAAACTTGTTTTGTTAAAAAAAAGTTATCCCACCCCTGGCCTTTCAAGGGGAAGCCGTCCATTTACTTGAGTGCCATTTTTCTCAAAGTGGTAATTAGAAAAAATAAAATAAATACACATTAGGTATGCTCTGTTGCCTTTCTATTTACAAAATGTTTTGTAATATGCTATACCATGCATCTCATCAAGGCTTCATTCATTTGATCAAAAGTACAGTACAAACATAAATATAGTGAAAATGTAATTTAAAACAACTGTTTTCTATTTTACTTGTTTTAAAATGTTATTATATTTAAAAATATCCTGTGATGGCAAAGCTACATTTTCAGGAGCCGTTACTCCAGTTAATTCAGTGTCACATGATCCTTCAGAAATCATTCTTATGCTGATTTGGTGCTCATTTCTTCTCATTACCAATGATTAAAACAGTTGTGCTGCTTAATATTTGGAATTGTTGTTTTTCAGGATTCTTTAAATAGGAAGTTCAAAAGAACAGCATTTATTTGAAAGCAGACAGACAGAAACAGAAAAAAACAGAGACAGAAAAAAAAACGTTTTCGAAAATGTTTTATCGTGACCATGCCTCTGGATGTCATTCGAGATATAGACCTTCATTAATGTGACTTTGTTTTGGTTTACCGTTTTTTTTTTTAATCTTCTAATTTTGCAGGTTTATTTTATTATCTTTCACTTTTAATCACATCTCTTACTGTGTGTGGTAAACATGGGAAGGGAAATGAAAGATTTCTCGTTCCATTTATTAATTTGTTCCCTTATTTCAGTTACATCATGGGTTATTTAGGGAACAAAATTAATGAAACCTTGGCAATTGCCACAAATTAATAAATCGTAGGAACGAATTAACAAGTTAGTAGGAATTAATAGTCTATCTGTCCAGTGTCCCGCAGCCCTGCAGAGCACAGTTATCTGATGAAATGACTTTCTATTGCTTTTCGTGGTGAAGAACTTGTGTGTTGGTTCTATTTTAATGTACTTTTAAAGTTTAAATCACATTAAAAGCTTAATTAGTACACTTGTGGATTAATGATGATGCATTCATATACTGTCACTGTCACTCACAGCCGCTCGCACGTGTTCTGCGCATGAGCCGCACGCAGCCCAACATTAAATCAGTTAACCGACCATCGACAGCCTTAACCGATTGCATCTCTTATCGACAATTAACTTATGTTTGTAACATGGCACAGCTTTTTAGTGTGCAGTCAGCCAATAATCATGATTTCATAATAAACACAGACAGGGATCTGATTTACATGTTGTTGGGGTTTTTCTTGTTTTGTTTTTTTACCCCTCTGTTATTTGATTTTTTTTTTTGTTTTCTAAAAAGAAAAGGACAGTGACAGTTGTAATTGTGTGTATAGCTCTCGCTGTATCATATTTTAAAATAAAATCATAAAAAAGATAGGTTGATTGGAACTTCGACCTGAAGGTAGGAATTTGTTATCATTTCGCAGTGTAAATATTTGAGTGATAATACTTGTTATATATTATTAGTATAGAATTATATGGACTCGTACACATATGCTCTGTGATTAAATGCGGGGGAGGCCCTAATTATTTTATGGATATTAATTCTATAGGCTACTGTAGTGGTGAAGGATATTAATCTGGCTTTAGCTACACCTCATTAACTCTCTGGCTGTCTATCTTGGGCCACAGAACAGGCATTGTGGGGCAGAATGCCGCCTGTAAGGACTTGGGAATTCTTTTGAGTGAGCTCGGACTGGTCACGTGAGCCTCGGCTGGGAGGCCTGTCTGGGGTGACTGCTGTTTCTGTGGGTCTAGGATATAAGCAGAACCAAGGTGTCCCATTTATCCCCCTCTTTCCCATCTCACTCATCATTTTGCCCCGTCCTTCTTTTGTTTCTCTTTCTTTCATTCTCTCTCTCTTACACATACCCTGACAAAGAGACCCCCTGCTGAATGAAGCTGTTGTTGTACAGTTACACATCATTGTGCTTCTGTATGTGTGATGGTAGATTCAGGCTGTGGAATTCAGATGTGGGAACAGCCTCGGTCCGAGTGTTAGCTCAGAGTTATGAACATGGACATTGCACAACACCCATGTTATCTAATAAACAGACTTAACTTTAGGACTGGATTTTTAGATTTCTTCATTTTAATATCTTTTACTCCTGTTCAAAAGTTTGGGGTCAGTAAGATTTTTTTTTTCTCTTCCTTTTAAAGAGATGAATACTTTTATTCAGTAAGGATTACATTCAATTGACGAAAAGAGACAGTAAATACATTTATAATGTTACAAAAGATTTTATTTAAAACAAATGCTTTATCTTTGAATGTTCTACTCATCAAAATGTCTTGGAAACTGATTATAACAAGAAATGTTTCTTGAGAAGGAAAATATATTTTCATCTTTGGAGATTTCAGTGTGTATCATAAATAATGGTGAATAGCACACAAATAAAAAAATTATTGTAGAACTTGCATAACTTAATGCTTTTTTATATTTATTTTTGATTACTAAGTATGGAAGTCTGTTTTTGCTTAGTCTACATATATCACAATTTGCAATCCTATTTCTTGTGATTGTGTCTTTTTACCTTGTAATTATCTTTTTTTTCTTAATTTCTTACTCTGAGGCAGAAACAGACTACCATGATAGAGTGCTCTACAAGAACCAAAAAAGAAAATACTAAAAATGTATAATTATAAAGGGTCTTTTATTTTGCTGCAGAGATAAACAAAACAAGCAACCATAACTTCAAATGATTTCATCTGTCAGTAGATAAGCTAATGGGGAGTTTTTATTTTACTTTTGATTCATAATTAATAGCATAATAGCAGAAATATTCAGCATTCTTTTTTAGGATTGCTGGCTTAAATTATGGCTTTGTTCATTTAAATATTTTAACTCCAAATTGCCAACATTTACTGATTCAAAATGGTTATACGGAAATCTTTATTTTCTTCTTTTTAGACAAACATCACAATTCTGTCAGAGCGAGATTGAAAGAGAAAGAGAGTGTGAAGTGCCTTGGCTTCTTATCAGCACATTCCTGCCCTGTGGAATTGTGTGTGTGTGTGTGTGTGTGTGTGTGTGTAGGGCAGATAACTCAGTGAGTGCTCATTGGGTCAGTGCAGTGATGATTTAAAAACTCCTGTGGCAAGGCTGGAATCTGCGGCCTGGTTATCGTCCCCGACCTGCTAGAGCTTTGCCACTGCAAACTTAAAATATAATAGGTGTGTGTGTCTGAGTCAGAGTGAGAGAGAGATAATCCAGTCAGTGCATACATCTTTACCATTACGCTTTGAATGAAGAGGTAATTGACTCTAGAGGTGGGTGAACTGCTCTTGAAGAAGTCTTTCATTTTAGTGAGTATACAAGAAGACGTACTTGAAGGGTTTATGTGCTGTTCCGACTCTTCTTCTTCTGTGGTGTCAGCTCAGAGATGTTTGGTTGAGTTCAGATGACCTTGTTGTGATGGTGCCTGCGAAACACTGTGGCAGTAAAGTGTCAGTTAGCATGTTCATGTTCGATGCTGAGTGGGTGAATGCTGGGAAAGAGAAGGTCTTATCAGAGGGTCTTGTTTGTTTAAACCCATAGCAGTTAGCAGGAGTCACTTGTGGAAGTTTTTGACTATTTATTGTCTTTTATGCAGTTTTGGCACATTTTGAGCTCATATGATCTCTACTTTGTGTACCGAGACTCTGCAGGTACTGGTGGATCTACCAAAAATGGTCACATTAGGTTATTACGTAAATCAGAAAACCTTCTTAAAGGTGCAATATGAGATTTTAGAAAACGCTATCGTTAGCCTGATAGCACTGAAAGTGAACGTCCCACCCTCCCTGCAGTCGCTGTCCAAAGCCACGCCCCTTGAATGCATTTATACTCACAGACCAGAAAACCAGAGACAACATTACTACAATAGACTACATCAGCAGTTCCTAATTCCAGCCCATGTTCCAAAGTGCAGTAAACCCCTGCTCATGGAGTAGGAAGCAATGAACATGTGTAGGGATCATATCGATTGGAACACCGTTCATTCACGTAGCTCACTCCTGACGAGTTAGTCATCTGAATCAGGTGTGTTAACTAAGCGAGACATGCAAAATATGTGCACGAGCACTGGAATTGGGAACCGCTGGGCTACATCATGTGTCATTCACCAGCGAGAAAACCTTAAAAGTACTACAATACCAGGATGGAAAACCAAGTTGTTTATGTTTGTCTGCACAGCGTTCGTGAACGTGCTGATGACATATCCTGTCTGTGCGAACAGGGTGCACAGAGGTATGCAGATACATATTTTGACAGGCAGGAAGGAAAGCCATTCAAAAAGCTCGGATCGAGTGTTCTGATTGGATGTACATTTCTTGGTTCTAGGCCTTCCACATAATATATAAATACAGATAAATAGATTTAGGCCACTTAACTTAAAGGGGTGGTTGATTGCAATTTCACTTTTTTAATGTTAGTGTGTAATGTTGCTGTTTGAGCATAAACAATATCTGCAAAGTTGCAGCGCTAAAAGTTAAATGCAATGCTTTTAAAATTCTGTCAGTTTAATGCCTACAAAAACTGTTGGTAAGAGCCTACAACAAGCTTCTTCCCAGGTCCGTTACGCCATGAACCCAGAAAAACCCTGCCCTTGGGAACACACAACAAACGGGGTAAGGCCATGCTGTGCTGCTTTAGTTTAGAGAAGAGGAAGAGAAAACTAGGGGTGCACGTATAAATCTATATATGAATCATGATTCTGTCTTCTAACAATTCTAATGGATTCACAAGTTTCAAAATCAGTGTTCTAAAGCAGTCGTTCTCAATCCTGTTGCTTGCGTCGCCCTACTCTGCATCTCTCTCTCTCTCTCTCTCTCTCACTCTCTCTCTCTCTCTCTCTCTCTCTCACTCTCTCTCTCTCTCTCTCTCTCTCTCTCTCTCATTCAGATTGTCAGATCAGCTCCAATAAACTGTTCCATTTATACACTTATTTTCACAAAGCAATGAGACGTGTTATACATAACTGGCAGTCACCACTTATAAGCTACTAAATATTGTAGAAACGTAATTTTCTGTAAAGTTGCTTTGTAATGATTTGTATTGTAAAAAGCACTATACAAATAAACTTGAGTTGAATTGAATAACAAAAAATGTTTCTGAAGACAATCACCTATTGCAACTTCAAGATGCCAGACACATAAGGTGTGATATGGAGTTCAGTATTTGTATGTTAATTGTTTGCTGGCCTTTTCCTGCTGCCGATGGCCTTTCTCAGCAGTGAGAACCCTTAAAAGAAGCGTGGTATAGATTTAACTTTTTTAATCCTAGTGCACAGGATTAGAGGTTTTTATATTTGTATCTCTACTTCTCCTTTGAGCATCAAACATCCAGTCTGTCTGCCGTATTAGTAAAACATAAAAACGTGTTCTTGCAGTTCGATTTTTTCGCAACCGCTCAAAATTTTGGGGTTGGTAAGAGTTGTTTTATGTTTTTGAAAGAAGTGTTATGTTTAGAAAGGTTGAATTATCTTTTATAACTTTAATATAATTATAACATTACACTTATAACATCACAAATATATATATATTTTTAACATTAAGAAATGTATTAAATGTAACTTTTGATCAATTTAATGCATCCTAGCTGAATAAAAGTAATAATTTCCTAACAAGTAAATAAATAAAACAATACAACTTTTGAATGATCTACGTAATCTGTACTCTAGTCTATTTCTCTGAATGATGGGAAGGTGATTTTAAAATCTGAGTGTCAGTGATAAATTCCCCCATTCAAAAACTGTAGATGACTTGTTTAAAATGTCCTGTCTAGACTGGTTTAATGTGCAGTGTCAAACACCGCTTGATTTTGACTCTGTTTGGGAAACCTGATGACCCATTTTGTGCTCCTCACAATTGTTGCTCCTGTAGTAGTAACGGAATTGCATGGTAAAACAGATGTGAGTTGTAAGGGTAAGGTAAGGTTAAGGAAGGGTTCGATGGTTCAGAATACAACTGTCGCCTCTGGTATTAACTTCATCAACTTTTGTCTACAAGATCAACAGATTAAGGAAGTCTATGCATGTTTTCAGTGAGCTTCACCTGTGTAGCCGTCTTCATGGCTGACAGTGAACGTGCATGCTTCTGAAGCACGACAGAGGCAGTGGTAGCAACCCCCTCCCTGTAGGCCAGTCTTTCTGTTTACTGTTTAGCTCTCTCTTTCTTTCTCTCTCCCGCTCATTCACGGCTGCCATGGGCTATTTTTAGACTTTGATTGTCAAGAACTGCTTAACCAGATTAGACGTCTCTCTGTTTTTCTCTGTCTGTCTCTCATTTTCTCCCCCTTGGCATCATGTGGTTATTATGATGCATCTCGGCTCTGCTATTGATTATAAGATAATTGTTTATTGTTTGGGTGCAATGATGCTTTGATTTGACCCTGAAAATCAAAAGAAGCACATTAAAAGGATAGTTCATCCAAAAATAAAATTTCTGTAATTTACTAATTCTCATGTTATTGCAAACTTGACTTACTTTATTACGTGGAACACAATGTAATATATTTTAAACAAATGGTTACCAAACAGTATTGGTGCCCAACGACTTCCATTTGTTTGGACAAAAAACACTGAGCTATTTCTCAGAATACCTTCTTTTATGTTCTACAGAAGAAAATTAGTCATCAGGATTGGAATGATATGAGGATGAGTAAATGATGAATGAATTTTCATGAACCATCCCTTTAAACGTACTGCTATGTCTTACTGTCTCTGTGGCCAGGCCTGTGACGCCTACATTGGCTATTTGAGCTCAGTCAGTGGGAAGGACAAAGTAGAAATGGGCAGATTGTTAGGATTTATTGCATGACTTTTGATTCATGGACCTCAGTGGCTTTTCTCTTGTGCTTTACTTGGTGAAAGTGAAGAGAACCAACTGAAAACTGAAAACAGCCGAGCAGGAGATTGGACAATGATTTTCATTTTTCAATCTCTCATAGTCTTTTCAAAATCGAACACCTCTATCTTTATGCTATATCACATCATTTTAAGCAACTGTTATTTGATTAAACACCTTCACCATCTTTATATGATTTCATAGTCCTAAGAAACTGGTTTTCAAAGGTTTGATCAGCCTTTTTTCTGTTTACCACTAAGTTGACAAGGAATTGTGGGTCACAGCTACTCTGGGATTATTTGCATAAGCTAACCTTCCTGATTCTCTGGAAAAGAGCTTTTTAGAAGTCACCAGAGTGAATGGCTTGAAATTGGATCTGTGTTGAGGACTTTGCATATAGTGTATGTTTTTATGCTAACACATTTAACGTGTTTCATTTATTTTAACACTATATTGTTGACATGTTATTCTGTATCATTCGTCGATGAAGCTGACAGCACAGACAATCATAGGTCTGCAGAACAGATGCACAGAGCTCCTCTGAATCCAACTGTTAAAGGATTACTGCTTTTAAGTTGGATTTGGGCTGTGTGTGTGCATGCCAGTGTGTTATGAGTGTGTGCCTGTCTAAGCTAGTGGCTGTTTGAAGAGGGAGAGAGCATTTGTACAGCTTTTCAGTGCACAGCCCTGGGACCAAAGCAGATTGTGAGGGAAAAGGGGAAAAAATATGGAAAATCATGTGACCTTTTGCATGTTTTAAAAATAACACCGGCGAACAGAAAATAATCCTGCTGACCCATCATTGTTAATGTTATTTGGAGAAGCTATGCTTTATTTTGGAATACATCAGCAAATTCCAGAATGATGTACAAATATCTAAACACTTGGTGACTATCTCTGTGTTTATTTTACTTTCATTTAGAGGATTTCATGGAATTGTAGTGCCTTTAGTGTCAGTGACCTGACAAAGCTAATAGTAATTTTATCCCTTCAAAAAGAGATGGTTGTTAAAACATCTGCTGTAATTAGGGGTATGCACATATAGTGCAAATAAATTGTAATATTTGTTATGTAATTATTATTCCAAAAAATAAAAAGACTATGAGTTGTAGTGCCTTTTGCTTTGTTGACCATAAATATTATCGAAGCTAATTTAGAATGACCTTCGGTTTTTAGAACCAGATGGTGATGTAATGACATCTACCTCCAGGGGCTAATGAACAATGCTTACCAGCACACCTTGACTTCTTTCACGAGATCTATAGCTGAGATGCTTCATGTTGTCCTTGATCATGTGATCTTAACTGCTGTGGCAGAGGATGGGGGCGTGTCCCAGAAACAAAGTTATTAATCTAACCCTTTTTCTCGAAAACATTTAAAAAATCTTACTAACCCCAAACTTTTGAACCGTAGTGTGTTTTTGAAAATGCAACAAATTGCAACAAACATTTTGAGATTTAACACCAGATAACCACTATCAAGTTCATTTCCAGAATTAATAACCCTGGTCTGAACAAATAGCCACCTATGATAATCAAATCACTCAATCGCTGTTATTAATGATTTGATTATCATAGGTGGCCATTTGTAAAGACCAGGGTTATTAATTCTAACTACGGTTCAAAAGTTTGGGGTTAGTGAGATTTTTTAAATATTTTAAAGAAAAAGTCTCTTATGCTCACAGGCTGCATTTACTTGATTAGAATTAAAGTAACAAGGGTTACATTCTGAGATATTAATAAAATTTTAAAAGTTCTTTTATTGTTAGATAATTCAAAATGTGTTTTATTCCTATGATTACAAAGCTTAATATTAAGCAGACATTACTCCAGGCTTCAGTGTCACAAGATCCTTTAGAAATCATTCTAATATGCTATATTATAAAAATAATATAAAAATCATACATTTTGAACAGCACTCAAAAAAATGCTGGGTTTGCTTTGGGTTAGTCCATATCTGACCCAAAATTGGGTTGAAACAACCCAATGTGTCAAATTGTTCTAAAGTAAGGAAAAAAAAACACTGATGACTAAAGGCAAACTCTTTTAACTGTCAGACTTTCATTCAGCTGCCGTCCTGCATTCCTATATACATTACAAGCGCTAATCCAAATAATATGTTTCCATTTTACTTTATTGATATCTGACCTGCATGTCAGGTGGGCAACACTATTAGACTACTTGCACTCTAGAGAAAGCTCTGATAGAGCGTTTGGTTTATAGGATTGTGTAAGATCCTGAGGGTGTGGGAGAAGCCAGATCAGTTTGAAATCAAGCAGAAACTCAACAAATTGGATTTCTGAAAGCACTTCAATTCCCATTGGTTTAAATTACAGTGTATTGCAGCTTATTTTAACTAACTTTTTAGTTGCATCACTTTGGCAAATTTGCATTTGAAATCAGTCAATTGGTATGATTTATGTCTTACATAGTGTATAAGTGCCCATAGAGCCTTCATAATGTGATTTTTTTTTTTTTTATGTGCATGTGTGCATGTCCTTGTAATAAACCCATACTACAGTTCACTGCAGCAGACATCATGAATGTGAAGAAGCTGGAACCTGTGTGTTTGTGTTTTGCAGCTGTAGGTAGCAGACTGCACACAGTCCTGGGCTGAGCATGAGCAATGGTGTCTCATTTCCCCTATCACTGACCCCCCCACCCCCACGTATTGTGGGTGTTTTTCTCTCTCTCTCCCTCCTGCACTCTCTCTCTCTCACACACAGCACACGTACAGAGGAAGAAGCGGAGAGGAACTACTATTGCAGTGGGATTTTTTTTCTTTATTTACACAAAGCAGGATATCATCTTTCTAGCTCTCTGCCTGATGCAGATGCACATCCATCCTATCAACATATGGAGTTGCTGCCTGTCATCCTAATTAGGGATCTTTAGCACGCCGGAGGAACAGGCTCTGTGCTCTCACACCACCACCGGCCACCTGACTCTTTCTGTGTGGATGTACATTAAGCGGGCAAGTGCACAGTACACCCCTGCAGTCTCTATGGATCTTGGCTCAGACGTGAAAATGCATGGAGAGACCCACAGATCTTTGTTTTTATGACCTGATTCACCCAGCTACTGCTGAACTGTGAGTGTTACACTCTGCAGCAGAGAGGATTATGCCATTTCCCATGTTCAATGTTTGTATTTGTATCTCTAAATGGGTTACACAGAATTTGTGGATGTTTTCAGATTTCAAGAAATAAATCCAGAAAACGATAGATATATCTGTGATATTTTAGAGTAAAAAAATGCCATGACTTGTCCTTAGAAAACATCTGCAATATGTGGCATCTCCGGGCATGTGAAGTTGTCAGATTTAGTGATCACTGTTTGTGCTTTGCAGGATGAGCTGCAGTAAAGGTGCCCTGTTGTGTAACTAAGACTGGATTGACACGGTCAACCAATTGCATTTTTTCTTTAGATCTGATCATGCGATTTAGATAGCTCATTTCTTTAGATAGATCTTGTGTGTGCGTACCCACAGCAGAAAACATGCATGTGGTTAGTCACTTTCAGATGTTGTTTTGATGCATCTGATACTTGTCCTTCCCACCCACATTTGATCTCTCTGATTCTCATCTTATTTTGTTCATGCGTCGTCATTGTTAACCGACATGATTTGAGAAGCTTGGTCTGGTGTAAATCACTAGGCACTCAGATAAGTGTAGTGAGTTCATTGGAATTTCTACATGTGGCTAGGATGCTGGGCTGCCCCTGGTAACCTTGATTAAGGAAGGGTGTGTGTCCACCCCTTTCTGGACCAGTCTCCTCTGAATTTCTCTGATTGTCTATGGTCTTAATTTGCTCAATCTTTTGGGGGATACAACTATTCAAAAGCTAAAAAGCTAACTAAAAAGCACAGTCTTAAAGGTGCTGTATGTTGGATTGACAGCGAGTGGTTGAACTAGGTATTGCAGTCCAAATTCAAAATATTAGAGAGGGTTTTTTTCACCCAGCCCCTTCTCCTCAGACTTCAGGACGGAATCGCGGAATACAGTCATAAAAATGGAATTTACAGTTTAACGCGGAATGTCACGGAATTGGTCAAATTTTAAATGAATTAATCAAAAGTTGGTCATGCACTTACATCAAATGGACTAATATCTGCAAATATTAACCCGGAAAAGTCTATTTAAATATGAATCCTGCATGTTCTGCGTGTCTGTGTCAACGAATGGAGCAGAAGCGCGTCTTCATTCATTAAACACGGAAGCTCGCATAACGTTCATGCTGATTTCATTGTCTTTCCTCTCTCTAAATAAAGACGTGAACACATGAGGAACATCTCCAGAACTGCACTGAGAGTCACTTCATGAGCATCTGACCGTTTGATTTGAGTAAGACTAGCTCATATCACATCATAGACTGTGGTATCACATACACAGAACTGTAAAGGTAAACCCGTCAAAATAAAAGTATTTGACAGAAATCTATTACTATTGTACAGCAGAATGTAGATAGCCCACTAATACTACTATTAAAATGAAACGAACATAATTTTATAAGGAATAATCACACAACATTTCTCCCATGTTTTATTTTTAATAGTAAATCCCCTTTGTTTACCAAAAAATAAAGTTTGCTTAATTTTAAATAATTAAAAGATAAATTAAATGAATGTTTTATGCCTTCATTTGATAATGAGAAAAATGTAAATACACAGAATTTCTGAAGGGAAAAAAACATTTCACATAAGGCTATTTTAAGAATTGTTTTTAACTAATTAAGTTGTTTTTATGCATTTAAATAATTGCACATGCTAAAACACAGAATTAGGTAACAATAAAACATATGGTGAAGAAAAAAATAAAATGTTTCATAGGCCCATTAACATGTAATATTCGCCATATTTGTTTTTGCAGTAGTTTTTTGGGGGTTATTTTTCCTGTAAAGATATCGAGATATATATCGTATATCGAGATATATTTTTTGCTCCATATCGCCCAGCCCTAACTCAAACTGAAGCAGAGGACACACAATGTGTGTTTATCGATAGATTGTTAGAATATCTGTATCTGTGCAGTTCTTTGTCATAAATGCAGTTTACACAAGGTCACGGGAGCAATCGGTTTCTCATCTACTGTAAAGTTTTCAGTCTGTTCACAGCTCATCACACCACAGCTGTTTCCTCCAGCGACAATCAAGCCCTTAACACATATGAACACATGCTTTAATTAGGCTTATTTAAATATACTTAATCTAATTATACGTACTTTATACATACACTACTGTGCAAAAGTGCATTCAACAATCTCACTAGATTATTTTTTAAAGTAATGGCAAAATTAATGTTTGGAAATGTACACTGATATTTCCTACTGACATACTAAAGCAAAAAAATATAAATAACTGGCTTAAAACCCTTTTTGGGGTGAAAATACTAATGTGCCTCAGACTGTAGGCTATTACAAACGACATTGTTGCTACTAATAAAGAATGACCATACAGTCATTCACTGTATCAACTGATTAAAGACCGTGACAGACAGCACTCATTTTAACTAAATATCAGAGTGATTGACAGAGATACAGTAGAAACATTGTGTGTGGTTTTCTATTAAACAATGACTTAGATCATGAAATACATTTATTAGCCTTCTAAGGAAAGTTTGGGAAATGAGAGCATCCAAGGAGCGTGTGAATGCTATGGATTTATTTTACATCTTTTTAATGTTCTTTAATATATATTATACATTACAGAACCCACTTTTTTAACAGTAGTGAATGTCTTAAGTTGATTTAAGTAGACCAAAGTGCACTCAGTAATTTCTGATATAGGCCCTGTCCCAAATGCCCTCTAAGCCCTTGCAGCCCTTTTTCAGGTCCATGCTTTGAAAATGTAAATGTCACACAGAAAGCACTCTGCAGCTACTCATGTTTGTCCTTAAGAGTCATTAAAAGACAAATGAGACCGTGGCCATAGTGAACATGTTTTTGCTTTTGCTTCATCTGCTCCATTACATTTGATATCTATGCTTTCTCTCTGAACTTAAAGGTTAGTGTGAGATATGGTCATCATTACATATGTCTTTTTATTTTTATTCAGATTTTTCATAGGTTTGTTTTTCTTGTGATGTGTACAACATTGTGTTTTGTTTTCAGTGATGTTGGTGCAGTTCAAGGCGATCTGATCTCGTAACGGCTTGGGTGTTTTCTTTTAAAGTTTAAAATACTCCCTGCGAACAGGAAGGAGCTTCCTGCAGTTTATTCCAGCTCTTGGTTGTGTCCTGTCCAGTCAGAACTCTGCAAACACACTGGTGTCAACTGTTCCTTCCTAAACATGCAACTTTCTTACATCTTGCACACAGATTGAGTATTCGAGGTCTGTGACTTCACTGAATCATTGGTACAGTAGTTTGTTTTAGGCTCAAGTTTCTACAACATGAAAATGCAAGAAGCAAAAATGTAATTACGAATTGGAGGTGAAATAGAAGTTAAAATTTATTAATGAATGTGAACCTGCTGTTTCTACCCCAGTTTAACCATTTTGGGTTTATCCCAGAGGAAGGCTAATGGGTAATTTCCTGTTCAAAGCAGAAAGGACAGCACCTTTAAGGGATAGATCACCCAAAAATTAAAATTTTTATCTGCTTACTCCCAGGGCATCCAAGATGTAGGTGACTTTGTTCGGTAGAAGTAGATTCCTGCGGCCCATGGAAACCGTCACTAAAAGGGCATCTACGTGTATATATCTATGTCTACACATCATGTACCGGATGTTGGACATTTCAGATATAATATATATATATATATATATAAATATATAAATGATATAAATGCGGTTTAGTTTTTTGCACAGACTGATCGTTTTGTGTCTTTACACATCAGTGTATCGCCACGAACCGCAGAGTTTTATTTGGGTTTGTTTGTGTATGTTTTTTGATTCTCAAAGCCATGATTCCAATACACTTCCATTATATGAGTGACAGACTGCAAGGGTTTGAGTTAAAAATCTTCATTTGAGTTCTACTGAAGAAACAAAATCACCTACATCTTGGATGCCCCTGGGGGAATCAGACGAACATAAAACATTTTTGGGTGAACCTTTTAACCTGCAGGAGATTTAACTAGAAATGAAACTGAATGGTTAGAATGGAAACAAAGACTTAATATTGCTCTGTAATTGCCTCATTATGATTGAAGTGCTTCATGTCATACATGTCTTGCCCTAATATTATTATTTGAAGTCTGTAATTTGTGCTTTAATGTGGAAAATAGACAAGCATGTGCATTTGTGTGCAAGTATAGCTTCTATCATGCTGACATTTACATAATCAATAATAGATTAGTGGTTCAGGTTTAAGTCTCTTTCACAGTTCTAAGTTACTACTCTTACATCTGCTGTGTATTATCACCTCCACATTAACACACTTCTCAGTCTCCTTTTTTGAGAGGGCTCTAATTTCAGTAGTTGTAGAAGTTTTATTGGAAGGCAAGCCAGGCTATGTTGTGTTAATATACGCGTGTATTTATTTGATGTAGGCATGAGAATGAGTTTGTTGGAATGTTCTTTGAGAGAGAGTTCAGTTTAAATGCTCTGGTGCATCTGGACCTCCCTGCTGCATTGCAAATCAGTCAGTATTATTCGAAACACTGCTCAGAAACCTGTATTGAGACTGTAAACTATGGCCGTGCTGTTTAAGCATGAGCTGCAGGGTCTATCGACCTGGACACTCATTATTTAACAGCTACGAATGCCACAGATCACTAGCAATTACCCTGGAACTGCTTATCGGCATCAAAATTCAAGGTGTTGCTAACCAGCAGCCAGTTTCAGCATCAATTCTATTGATCAAGTGAGAAATCACTTTGGAGTAGTAGTGCACCACCTTTTAAGCTGCCTGCCTGTTTTAGTGAAGCTGTTGGCCCAGAAAAGATGGTAGCTGAGCTACTAGAAAGCCTCTCCATTTCACCTGGCTGTCAGAGCTCACTATTAGCTGTCTGTCTGGGCTCTTTGAACCCCTGCTCTCTTTCTGGCAGGTCTGAGGTCTACTTGAAACAAGCAAGAAGACTTTAGTGGAAGAACGATTCTTTGGTTCTGAGCGGGACTGCCAATGTCTGCCCTTTTTTTTTTTTTTCTATGTGCAGCACTACTTCGTAGGTCTCAGGCCGGAATAAATGTGAATGTATACCCAGGTGATCTTGACTTCTTGTTTTCTTCTGCTTGTAGGAAATAATTAGGAAATAATTATATCAGCTGTGTTTTAGACTGTGTTTGGCCTCTCATTCAATATTGCTGAATGTGAAAATACCATGTTTTGAGACCATGTTTTGATTTGTCTTCAGGAGATTTAGTTTGGCTACAAAAAGAAATGTACATTTGTGTGGGCTCGACAACTTTTTGGGTGAAAATGGATTCAAAATCTGTAATTTAGCAGAAATAGTGGACTTTTAATCTCAGATAGGTCAAATCTGCTCAGGGTCCTCTTAAGAAGTGTTTTAGGAGTCAGGTTTTATCTCTGTTGAGCTTTGCAGCACTCAGATTTCAGAACAGTGTGTTTACTCTGAGCTCGGTTTTGTTGTGATTAATTCAAAGATAATCTTATGAGATTAGAGAATCTGAAGTGTTTAGCTGGACTCATTTAAATGGCCTCTAGCACTGTGAAGTGACTCCTAACCACACACACTCCTGACAATCAACTTCCACATATCCATTTGTTTTCTCAGCACAGATTAAATTCCAGGAGTTTAAAGGGATAGATCACTCATAAATGAAAATTGTCATCAGCTACTCAAAGGGACTCTCATATTGACTGTTTAACCATTAAACGAAAGTAATAATTTTGACCAGTTAATACTTTCACTTAAATGCTTTAAAAGGTTTTTTTTCCCCTCATTTTTCTTTTATATATGCTGCATGGTAAAATAAAAAGAGCTATACCTGTTGTTAACTCATTGGCACGTGTCGAAACGTTCAACATTCCTACAGATATGTTTCTGAGCAAAGCTCCTGCTTCGCCTTCACTTAGTTAACTGATGTAGAATACGCAACACAATGACAAGTGGCAATATTGGATAAATGGTTATCAGAGAGTGAATCAGAGAGTGAATATGTGAGTGAATGTAATCAAATTCTGAATGGATTAGCCCTTACCCTAGAAAGTCCAAAAAAGAGCAAATCCCGTTACAATCCCTGGAAAACTGGCACTCATTTTATCATAATTGCAATCTCACAAAGTTTATTTAGAGTAAGGTGGTAACTGTATGAGAAAATATTGTGGTTTCACGTTATTTATTAAACAATAATTCTCATCAGTAACAATGACTCTTAAAATAATTATTTATTCAAGTTATTTGAGTGAACAAATCCTTTCTTACAACAAACTTGAAACCATTTCATTGAAAGTATTCATTATCATTTTATCAATGTTGTTGTTTTAACTTCTAAGTGTTGTCAAAATTATTATAATTTTATATAATAGTTAATGTTCGGATAATGAGCAGCAGTTGTTGGTCAGGAAAATGTTTGTCTTACAAACCCTTAATAATTCCATTCATCTTTGAAACAAAAACACAAATATATTTAATGAAACAGAATTCTGTCCCTCCATTGAAGGCCCATTGCACTAAAATGTTGGCGCTTCAGAACATACATAAAGACATTGCAAATCTAATTTAAATGAATTGAGTGGTAATCCAAGATTTCTGTAGAGACACAGTAATTTTACACGTTGAACATATTTTATTTAGGATTTTACTTCTAAGTAAATTCCTAACGGTTTGTAACAACATGAGGGTGAGTAAATGATGACAGGGCTATCTGTCAGTCATCTGCTGGTACGCCCAAGTGTGAGCACACGGCTTGTCGTGTGTTTGTTGGTGCCATGTGCTCTCCTGTCTATTGTCTAACCCCGCTCATCTTGTTACCTGATTATTGTTTAGCTGCCTCACCTGCTTTTTCTCGTTACCTTCTTTGTTTACAAGTTCAAGTTAGTCAAGTTCATTGCTTCCCTCGTTGTCGGTTAGTCAAGTCAAGTTAAATATTTCTGCTTATTTTTCTTATTTCAACTCAGCTTTGTTCTGTTTTGTTTGCCTTACCATGGGTCTTTTGTTTTTCTAGCCATGTTGTCTGTTATCTGGGCTTTGTTTTAGTGCAGTTTTGTGTTGCTCTTTATTTTTGTTACTAAAGGTATTAAATGAGCTCCCCTCAATGTTCTGTTTGCAAATATTTGACACTATCCCTTTCATTAATGGAACATTGAAGACTAGAAACCTTGGGGAAGCGTAAATGTCATCCATTCGAGACTGATGCAAATGTTTGGTTTACACTAAGCCATAGGTGGCTGATGCAGCCTTGGTCATTTTGAGTTCTCATCCACAAATAATATTTGTATCTCATACCATATTGCTGAATGTGAAAATAATATCTAATTGAAAATCTTTTGACAACTATGCTAGTTTTATTAGTTTTTTTTTGTTAATGGAATGGGTAAGTGGAACCCAAATCATTCAGTTGCTTTAGGCTGGAATTCACTACATGAATGTTGAACTCTGAAATATATTTTAAAACACTAGTCAGGCTATGTGAATGGTTACAGAGAAATATTTGTGCTATTGGCTTCATACACTTAACAAAGAATCACACACTACCAGATTTTCAAGTTGTTCAGAACAAACCGTTGCAGATACATCCACCTCATTGCTAGGAGACACATGGCAAATAACAACAATATGTGCTATAAAATTTCATGTTTTAAACTTGTTTGATATCCTCTGACTGGATGGATTAATAGACTGAAGCTAAAAATCAACCCTGTGCCCATCTTACACTAGGACTACATCATTTCTGTGAAATCTGTCAACTCAGATTTTCAGGCTGGTCTTGATTTTTGGCTTCTACTGTTGACTTGTATTCCAGCCTTTATCATTCTACTCTTGACCTTGCTTCAGCTTTCACACAGGAGTAACGGGTACTAGGGATGCACCGAAATTTCGGCCACCGAAAATTTTCGGCCGAAAATGGCCTTTTCGCTTTTCGGCCGATAGACTTTTATCACCGAAACAACACGGCCGAAATGTTGTGATGACGCAAACAGAAACCGCGACCTGCACGTGCACCTGCATAGCTTAGACCACGAGCTCCCCACGACATTCACTTAACACCAGAGAGAACATTCTCTCTCTTCTTATTCCTTTATTCGCAGCACTAAAGCGTCTCCTAACAAAGAGATTAAGACGGACCACGAAGTAAAAAAAAAGAAAAGTACAGTCTTATAGAGTCTGTTAGCACACGTCTCACTGAGATCTTTTCGGATCCTCTGCACTTCATCGCGAATGTGCTTGATCCGCGTTATAAAGACCATTACTTGTATGCGGAAATAAGGCAGCGCGCACGAGAAATGATCCAGGCCGCGCTGGATGCGGAGAACCCGCGTGGAGACGGAGAAGCGCCAAGCGCAGGAGACAGATCAGAGCGCAGAAAAAAAGACTCGTCTCTGCACCAGATGAGTGGCATGCACCATCGTTGTCTGATATGTTCAGTGGAATTCTGCAAGAAAGTGCCTCAAATGATAATAATACGTTGGCTATTTTGTTCTTATACACACACACAAACATATATACATACATAATATCAGATTGTAGCTATATTTATGCTAGATTTTCTGCTAGATTTCTGCTTTAATTTGATAAAAATGTTTATTTATGCCCTGGCCCTATTTAAATACACTCTCATTGTTGCAATGTGCTTAATAAATATTTGCATCATTTGTAATTATGTATTTTTATGTTTTTTTTTTTTAAATAAGTTATGTAATTGTAATTATCTTTGAAACTTTAATATTAATTTATGCAATTGCAATGTCTTAATTTTAGTAAAGTTAGTACACGGTCATAGCAATAAATGCAATGGTACTAATAATTGGCATAATTTCTTTCGGTGTTTCGGTTTCGGTTTTCGGCCTTGGTTTTCTCTTTTTCGGTTTTCGGTTTCGGCCAAGAATTTTCATTTCGGTGCATCCCTAACGGGTACATTATTCTGAAGCCTGAACAGTCCGCTGTTCATCCGGCACCAAGGACAAGAACCCCTAGGCCTCTCTCTCTCTATTTATTTCTATCTCTGTCTGTCACATGGCTCACTTCATGGACATTTTTCTCATGGTTGGGGCCCCTGCTGTTGGCTCTTACAGTCCGATGAATCCAGCACCTCGGACCCTACAGACACATTAAAGGAATGTGTGGTAGAGGATATAAGGACGGTGGTGGATGCCGCTCAAATAGGTCAGATCCTCTCACAATAAAGCCTGACCATGAGGAAGAGGGGTAGAAATGGGGGCATGAACTAAATATTGCCCCTCTGCCGGTTAGGACCATGAATGAGATGCTTACTAAGCAGCGTGGTAAACAGGTCAGAGGGTTAAACAGTGTTTTCAGTGCAGATATGCTGCACACAAGGGGTGGGTGATATAGGGAACATTCATTGTGTTTTGTGTCATGAATTTGCTGGTGTTGTAAAATTAAGCATATTTAATGAATAGGCCTATTTGTTTAATGTTTTCTCATTAAAACGTTTTATCGTAGTCTTATATATAAAAAAAAAAGTAATTAGACATACACAGTGTGTGCACCATTAGTGCTTGATTCTGTTTTGAAGCTCTCAGACCTACTGTAATAATTTATCCAGTCTGGCATCTACAGTACAGGGGTGAAGGAGCAGAATAACAAACCCTTCACCTCAGCTCAGGGTTAGAGCTGTAAATATCCTCTGCTCTTTCTCTCCTTGTCTTTATCATTTCCTCTCTCTTTCTCTGTATCTTTCCCTTTGGACTTGTACCAGCGCAGCTTGTTCATGTTGTAGCAGTTTGTTTATATGGTGTGTGCATTGAAGGCAGAGACGTGTTCAAATGTTCAAGCATGAGTGGGAGAGCTGTTATCTGATTGGTCAGACAAGAGAAGTTGAATGTTTAAGGAGCCCGGGGCATTTCGGGCAGGTGTTCTTTATAGTAATCACATCACTCTGTTCTATTTGATGGGGAATTTTTGTTATCCACCTTATTCTTCAATACGGAAGTAAACTTGTGGGCGAGACTACCAGTTCGTTAGCTGCTGTAGGAAAATAACGAGAAGAATATCGTCATGCAGCAAACTGTAAAACAGCGTGTTCATAATTATGGTATTACATTAAAGTAATATGGTAAGACACACCAATTTGCAGTATCAAGTAGCAAAACAAACTGTAAGGTGGAAAAATAAGGTGGATAACCCAGCCATATATAGCAAAAGTCGCATGAAATGATAATTCAACCCATGTATTTTTTTTACTCTTGTTAGAATACGGAAGAAAAAATCTGTCTCTGCTAATAGTGTCAGTAGGCTTTATTAATCACATGCTTTTATAAGCTACTTCAGTGATGAAAGGAAAACTGTACCTGGGTTACACTGGGTTTTTACAGACTTGCTGCTGTGCTAAAATGAGGATGGCAGCTCCTGATAATAGCTGTCCAGTCTTTGTAGTGTTATCGTTTCAGTTGTGTGTATGTTTGTGTTTGGCGTTCATGGTCAGAGTCAGCATTTCAGCACTGATTAGCCCTCGCTCAGACCAACACACACACACACACACATATAGATTTACTTCACGCGTAGAGAGCTGGTCTGGTAAATATGCTTAAGTCCTGCAGCTCATAGAGGTCAGAGTTAAATCACCTCCTGACAAAGAGGAGAAATACCTGCTGATACAAACTCATTGTCTGTGCTTAGACTTTGTCCTAACCGACCGCTTTCTCTCTGTTTCTATCTCAGAGTACAACAATGGAGGAAACCGTAATATGGGAACAGCACACGGTGACTCTTCACAGGGTGAGTGTTCGACATTGTCTCTTTCCTGTTCTCACTCAGTGCTGCAGTGTTCCCGTCTACATTCTCTTACTACACCATTCCACATCTAACGGGACTAGTTTTAAATGCAAATCTTAAAAATGAATATCTATCTTTGCCATTTATAATGTTCTGATGCCTACGTTCACTTGTAGGATTTAAAATGATTGATTTTAGGTTTTGGTGTGCTTTTTAATTTGTTTATTTAATTACTTTTTGCTATTATTATTTTTTTATATAGTTTTTTAATAGTACAGAAATACAAAGTAGTATCTAATGTTAATTTTGGCCGTTTGTCAGTTATTAGACATAACACCCCTACTTTTTCTTTCGTCCCTCTTCTCCCTCTACTCTTTTGGGATGACTAGTTACAGGATGTGTGGTCATTGGGTACACAATAGCCAATGCCCCAGATGGCAGGAAGCGGTGTTTGAGTGGAAAAAATACCTGCTCTGCTACACTTCCTGTTCCTTTTCCCCTTCCTGCATTTTTCTAGGCTCTAACCTATTTAAACCAGAATCTATGAAAGTGTGAGATATAATGCGTCAGTGAGTTGGGCACAGTATTCTTTAAGCACTTCCTTCTGTGAGAGTTGGAATACTGTGATTGGTTGTTGGACATATCAGTCAAACGCTCTCATGGGCGGGCCTTAGCCAATAAAAGCCCTCATGGCTACATGAAACTAGTGTAACACTTCAGTTCAGTCAGTTTTTTTGATGCACTGACAGCTGAGACACAAGATTATGGACTTTATTATAGGTGAAATCTCTTTAGCGGTGTTATTTGGCTGCTGGCTAACAGTATTGCATAGCTGCATCTGTTACTATCCACGAAAAATAAACAAAAGGCTGTATTCTTCCCCCTGTGATTATTATATGCTTCTCACCTGCTCAGGCTCTTGATATGATTTATAGCTGTTTGTGTTTAGAGGAAGAGCTGGACACTCACAGTCCAGATGGTTTGGATGGCAAGAGAGAGTTAGAACAGACGAGTGCGTGTGTGAAGACGCCCAGTGACATCAGGAAAGACTCTAAACTGAGCTTTGCCCTCTGGCCATCTGTCTGGAGTCTGTCTGTCAAACTCTTCCTCTTCACTCTTATCTTTCTTTCTTTTTGATTGCTTGAGTGCAAAAGCGAGAGCTCAAAGCTCCAGACACTGGGAGATTGAGAAGCTGCCAGACATAGACACGGAGTAACCTACATACTGGTCTTCCTCATTCTATCCAATGTAATACAATTATTCGGAGATGTGCTGTGATTTCCAAGAGCTCACTCAACACTGTGTACGTTCATGCCCATTGCAGGCACCAGGTTTCGGGTTTGGAATCGCCATCTCAGGGGGCCGTGACAACCCTCATTTCCAGAGCGGAGAGACCTCTATAGTGATCTCAGATGTGCTCAAAGGGGGACCAGCGGAGGGACTTTTACAGTAAGATATTTCATATTTAAGAAATTCAATATTTAAAACAGTTTTTTAACTACCAGAAAGTTAATTTATATTTATATATCTTTTCGGTTATATAAATTATAAAAAAACATGATGTACTATTTATTTATATATCTGTGTATAAAAAATAAATTAACACTAGCTTTCTATTTTTTCTGTTCTATGTATATGTATATATAAAGTTTGGACCGCTTTTATTGTTCTCATTTCTCTCTCTCTCTCTCTCTCTCTCTCTCTCTCTTTTTCTTATTTATATAAAAACATGAATTTAGATTTTTCTCTTCTTCACAAAAAGATATATTTTTGTCTGCAGAGAGAATGATAGAGTGGCGATGGTAAACGCTGTCTCCATGGACAATGTGGAGCATGCCTACGCTGTTCAGCAGCTGAGGAAAAGTGGAAAGAATGCCAAAATTGTGAGTTAACGTCACAGCATCATCCCTCATACATTGCGTCAGTCCTGTGCAACCTTAAGTCTTAACTGGGCTACAGTGAGTAAGTGGGCTCTGATGGAGGCTGGAAGAACTTGAGGGAGGCAGGACATGCAGGTGATCAGTCATGACTGAGCTATACATTAAGCAGTGAGGAATGCTGGGAGTCAAGCCGAAGTACTGCAGAGTATTTGTCTTTGTGAGGGTAGAGGAGCTGCTAGTCAGTGTCTAGAGATGTTCCGTTTTTTTTGCCCTCTGTAAAGAGGCATGACCTTTAGAGCTAGATTTTTTAAGTACATAGTTTGATTGGTACTTTAGGGTTTCTTTGATGCAAGTGATATACATATTTTCACAGCTGATAATGACATAACTGAAGAATCCACACTTCAGATGAAGATGCATAGTAATTTCTTGTATATAATAAGAAATAAAATAACATGTACATTCAAATAATATTTGAATATATAATTAATTAGGTTTTCATTTTGGACTCTGAGTGCCATTAATGGCCACATTTGATCACAAAATGCGTTGACTAATTAGAATAAAGTATTCCAGAGAGCTGTGTAATTATGGTATATTACTGATGACTGGCTATTGCCCTCACTAATGATAGTAATAAATATGTTCTATTTTTATATTTTATATTTTGTGTTAATCTTATTAAAATGTTAATATATTGCCTGTTCAGACTATCCGCAGGAAGCGGAAGGTGCAGATTCCTGTAAGTCGAGGGGTAGACAGAGAGACTATGTCAGAGCGAGAAGAAGAGGACGACACTGAGGAGGATGATTATGAGGGTCCCGCACGTGCAGGGGGAGCGAGTGGAGGCACGAGCAGAAGAAACGAGCGCAGCGGCAGCGCTGGAAGAAGGGACCATAGTAATTCTCGTGAGAGGAGCATTTCCCCACGCTCAGACAGACGATCAGTTGCCTCCAGCATCCCAGCACGGCCTTCCAAAGTCACACTCGTCAAGTCCCGCAAGAATGAAGGTGGGTGGAGCTGTTAAAAATTACTTAATTACTATTGATGGCTTCACCAGAGGGCTTGGCAAACGTATTAGAATGTGTAAAAAGGTGTAACGCAGGCTGTTGTACATTAGCTAATAGCTGTGATTAGTCTACTGGCATAAATACCCATGGGGTGCTTTCAACAAGAACAAAGCTGTAGTAAGTTACTCAGTAGATTTATCAGTCACTCATTAATTCAAGTGGATTTTGTCTGTTACTGCTCACTCTTGTGTGTATTTTCTGTTGTGTCCAGAATATGGCCTGCGTCTGGCCAGCCACATTTTTGTAAAGGACATTTCTTCCGAGAGCCTCGCAGCCCGTGAAGGCAACATACAAGAGGGAGATGTCGTTCTGAAGGTATGAGAAGCATTGTCTGGGATGAGTCATCAATGGTTCAGGAAAAGAAGAGAACTGGATAGTCAGTGGAGTGAAAGTAGAGCTTCACCAGTTCTTTGTGCACCCTTTATTTTCTTCTGTCTTGCTATATCTACTAAGATATTTGGCTGTGTAAGTCATTGTTGTAAACAATTTTGGCTCCCTCTAAACTCATGGTTCCAACTTAAGTTATCATGCTTTCAGCATTTGGCTTTCCATATATGGATTGCCCACTGTGATAGTAATTTTACCTTAAAGAATATAGAAATTATCAACTGACTGACTAGTTTTGGCTGACGAAGAGCTGTAACACTTACCAAGTTATTACAGTATTTTTCGGACTATAAGTCACACCTGAGTATAAGTCGCATTAGTCCAAAAATATGTCATGACAAGGAAAAAAACATATATAAGTCGCACCTGAGTATAAGTCGCATTTATTTAGAGCCAAGAACCAAGAGAAAACATTACTGTCTACATCCGCGAGAGGGCGCTCTATGTTTTCAGTGTAAACTACAGGAGCACTGAGCTGGAGACGGTAATGTTTTCTCTTGGTTCTTGATTCTAAATAAATGCGACTTATAGTCCAGTTTTCTCTTGGTCCATGTCAAATTAATTTTGATAAATAAGTCGCACCTGACTATAAGTCGCAGGACCAGCCAAACTATGAAAAAAAGTGTGAATTATAGCTGGAAAATACGGTAGTTGTTTAATTGGGGACATTACTTGACCTTTCCTTGCAAATTTATGAGCCGTCATCAGCTAAATGAGGCTAGTGCTTACTGAGTGGAACAGAGCATATCATAGAGAGCACTGGAGTGAAACTGCAGGGCATAGAGCACACTGCCAGCGGGCTTGTTGCAAGTCTCTGTAAATGGAAAATCATGGACAGCTTTTTTACTGCATATGCACTACTGTTCAGACTTTTATTTAGCAAGGATACATTAAAAAAGTGACTGTGAAGACTTTTAGAATGTTTAACCTGTTAAATGTCACCCCGTCCCGTATACGGGACGCCTACGTTGACTATACTATATTACAATCAAATTTAATCTAATCTTGACAAACTATATATCGTTGGAAAGGTCTAAGACTCCCAAATATATATTATACCAATATTTTTTGTTAAAAATTATTTAGGAAAAGTAATAGATTAATTTATGACAAGAGTGCACCCTCAGGAATCTACATTACAAAAGGAGCTTTGACCTTTGTTTAAAAAAAAGACTTCCTCGTTGCCTTTTTCTCTATCACATTTTAGAAATCATCAGAAGTTATATATCACTTGAAAACATAAAATCTCAAAATTCATCCTTCAAAACCCATTTTAAAATCAGACATTGCATTACCATGTAAATGGCACATCAAAATCATCTTACAAAATGTTTTCAGTCATGAAATATAAAAATTTAGGTGTGTATCATGCACATTCAAGTCTATCTTCAAAAACGTGAGTGACAGTTATCAGGTTAAAATCAGTTGTCATAACATTTTAATAGTATTTTACAATATATAATGCAACTATAAAAATAAATGCAGCCATGGTGAAGAGTCAAAAGAGACTTCTTTTAAAAGCATCTGTCTTAATATTATTAAAAACATAATTTTGAACAGTGGTATATATCGGTCCCTCCAGAAAAACGCAATTATGCGATCGCCTGATTTAATGCATAATCAGCCAAGGGCCGCATATTTATGCGGGGGTCGCATTTTTTCAAATACGCCGCACTTTCGCCGCATAAATTGCCAATTTCAGGAAGCAAAATATGCGGAGGTAGCATGATTTTCATAATTTTCGTTGCAAAAAAGTCACATATATCTTTTGAAAGTTGAAAAATGTTGCGTTTACTTCACACAAGTAAATCACATTATTTCCCAATGGGAACCTTATTAAGTGACGTAATTGCACGACGTGAACATCATCTGTGAACCCCGTGGTGAAACCAGGGTGAAGGACGCAAATTATTCTCATCTGCCAACAAAAATAAGTGCAAAAGACCGCGCAAAGCAGTTACCCGGTGTGTTACATGACAGTGGGGGCAAATTATTTTGAGAGAGGGATGAGGATGAGGATGGCGAATGATAGGCCAGTGTTAAAGGCTAAGCAGTTAGCTTTCATTTTCACAGTGGACTGTTGTAGTTTCATTCAGAAGTTGATGCACCTCTACAGTTGTAAGATACTTTTTTGTACTTTTTTGTTACAGAATAGTACCAAAACCTTACAGTTGTAAGTATATTAGTATTATGTAAAAAAAAATTATGTTGCAGTAAGAGATTGCACTTTGCAATTCCTGTAAAACAGCATTTGTGTATTTGTGTGTATATTTTATTTGCATTCATTTTTACAGTTGTTGAATATTCCTTTTGTAAAGTTAGAGAACTTGTTTGACTCAATGTTTTGAAAGTTTGAGCCATGTGTTAATTAAGGTCTGAAATAAAACTTAAATATTATGTGATTTAGTATGCTTGATTTTCATAGGAAGTCATTCCATCGCATAAGATAGCAAAAATATCCCGCATATTCCATTGCATTTTTTAAGAAAACATGCCCCAAATTTAAGGATTTTTGCCCGCAACAATCACAAAAATAATCTACGTTTTTCTGGAGGGACTGTATATGGTTTATTTATTTGCCTGTTGCTATCTGAAGGACTAATTTAAGCTTATAAGTTTATAATTAAACAGCAGGCTTTCTCAACAGTGATTAGTGCTTTATACCAGATATCATTTGGTATGGCCTTTGTCACTGATGATGAAGTTGTATTATACAAAATAGCAGACTTCTGTATCCATAGTTCATCCAGAAAATGGTGTTCTGCTCTTTTCCCTGTCCTCTCCATATAGATCAATGGCACAGTGACTGAGAACCTGTCTTTGATAGATGCGAAGAAGCTTATAGAGCGATCGAAAGGCAAGCTGAAGATGGTGGTACAGAGGGACGAGAGGGCGACACTCCTCAACATTCCAGATTTGGATAATAGCATTCCCTCAGCTAATTCAGAAAGAGATGGTGAGATGATCCTAGTTAAAAATGCAGATTAGTTTTGTAGAAATTTAATTAAACTTGAGTTTAAATGATATGTAGACATGTATTTCAGACTTTGTATTTTGCACTGTGTTCATTACATAGCTTTCTCTCCTTTTTCTTTTTCCTTTTTTTGGAGGATTTTTGTCTTTTTCTAAATGCAAGTAAACATGGATTAAATTGACACTTGAAAATCATAAATTTTTTTCAACAGACATTTCAGAAATTCATTCACTGCCATCAGATCATTCCCATGAGCGCAGCCGTCGCAGTCGATCCCATTCCCCTGACAAACGCTCAGAGCCCTCCGATATCTCCAGCCACTCTCCACAACAGATGAGCAACGGCAGGTAAGAGACATTACATTAACCAAACAAAACCCCTTGAAGTTTCTTAAAGGACCATTAACTTTTCCATTTCCCTGGTTAACACCAGACTTTGGATCGTCTCATTAATTTAGAGAGATGAATATATACTATAGGATCCTCTGGTATATCTGTGCAAGTCCTATCTCGGCTTCTAGCAGCTTTAGATGTTAGCTAGAGCAGTAATGTCTGCTTAAAGGGATAGTTTATCTGCTTACCCTCAGGGCATTCAAGATGTAGGTGTCTTTATTTTTTCAGTAGAACACAAACAAAGATTTTTAACACAAACTGTTGCAGTCTGTCAGTCTTATAATGGAAGTGAATGGGAATCACAGCTAAAACATACAAAAAAAATTAAACTGTGCGGCTCGTGACGATACATTGATGTGTGAGGCACAAAACGATCAGTCTGGGCAAGAAACTGAACAGTATTTATATAGTTTTTTTTTTTTTACCTGTGATTCACGCAATGTCGGAACTGTTAGAACTCTCCTGAGTGCGACCTGTTCTGCATGTTCTCAGCAGCATTGACACTCTACAATCTCAATCAGGAGTGTCAATGTCAATGGTCCACTTGAGAGATAGGTGGCAGTAATGCATTTATAAGTCTGCTATCAGCCATAAAGCAAGAAGAAGAAGACACCTAGCTTGAGAATGCACTCAGGAGGAGGCGCTCAGGAGGACATGCTCAAGAGAGTAAACATCGCATAAGCAGATAAACATCAAATTTTCATTTTTGGGTGAACTATCTCTTTAATGACAAAAGCGCTATGAATGATTGCTGGTCCTGAGAGATTTTAAGTTTTCCTCCCCTTCACCCTGAGCCTGCTTTAAATGTCATAAATAATCATATGAATCACAATAATCAGTGAAGAAGAAAGATTTACATGTATACTTACAGATATACATTAGCTTTAACAAATTTTACACTTACTCTCACTGATTTGTATTTGTTTGAAATATTTTTGTTTCGTTCTGTTTTGCTTGCAGTCAGAGGAGAGTGTAAGTGTTGGTCATAGCGCAGTGAGCTGCCTGATCATAACTCAGTTTGACACTACAGTAGAGCTGAGCTCATGTAGCTGTCTTAACTAACATAGTAGATGTGCACTAGCACTGTTGACCGCAAGTGGTCTGATGACTTATCTCAGTGTTGTTTGTGTGTGTGTTTGTATAAGAGACAGAGAAGTACAAGAATCAGTGTGTTTGGATATCAGTTGTGTGGTGCTACAGAATAGTAAAAACCCTCAAATGTTTAGACATTTGAAGCTTGTCTCACATAACCTATTATGATATATGGAAACATTATGAAGTACAGTGATATATTTATAATAAATATAATAAAGGATTATTAGGAACACCTGTTCAATTTCTCATTAATGCAATTATCTAATCACATGGCAGTTGCTACAATGCATTTAGGGGTGTGCTCCTGGTCAAGACAATCTCCTGAACTTCAAACTGAATGTCAGAATGGGAAAGAAAGGTGATTTTAAGCAATTTTGAGCGTGGCATGGTTGTTGGTGCCAGACGGCCTGTCTGAGTATTTCACAGTCTGCTCAGTTACTGGGATTTTCACGCACAACCATTTCTAGGGTTTACAAAGAATGATGTGAAAAGGGAAAAACATCCAGTATGCGGCAGTCCTGTGGGAGAAAATGCCTTGTTCAGAGGAGAATGGGCCGACTGATTCAAGCTGATAGAAGAGCAACTTTGACTGAAATAACCACTCGTTACAACTGCGGTATCCAGGAAAAAGAAACTACAATTTGCACGAGCTCACCAAAATTGGACAGTTGAAGAATGTTGCCTGGTCTAATTAGTCTCGATTTCTGTTGAGACATTGGGATGGTAGCGTCAGAATTTGGCATAAACAGAATGAGAGCATGGATCCATCATGCCTTGTTACCACTCTGCAGGCTGCTGCTGGTGGTGTAATGGTGTGGGGGATGTTTTCTTGGCACACTTTAGGCCCCTTAGTGCCAATTGGGCAATTGTTTAAATGCCACGGCCCACCTGAGCATTGTTTCTGACCCTGTCCATCCCTTTATGACCACTATTTCCAGCAGGATAATGCACCATGTCACAAAGCTCGAATCATTTCAAATTGGTTTCTTGAACATGACAATGAGTTCACTGAACTAAAATGGCCCCCACAGTCACCAGATCTCAACCCAACAGAGCATCTTTGGGGTATGGTGGAATGGGAGCTTCGTGCCCTGGATGTGAATCCCACAAATCTCCATCAACTGCAAGATGCTATCCTATCCATATGGGCCAACATTTCTAAAGAATGCTTTCAGCACCTTGTTGAATCAATGCCACGTAGAATTAAGTCAGTTCTGAAGGCGAAAGAACTGCCTTAATTCTACGTATTAGTATGGTGTTCCTAATAATCCTTTAGGTGAGTGTATATAATATATATAATTGATCAAAAAAATGCAGCCTTGTAGAACATGGTGTACATACATGCAAACATAAATGGTTATTAATGTAAACTGATTTAATACAGTGACATTATGCAAGTATAAACTGGCTCTGGTCACTCTTTAAAGTCTGGTTGATGAACAGTACTGGGCAACATGAGAATGCTCTAGGGTCCTCCTTCAGCACCACAAAAAAGTTGATGGTCTTAAAAGTAATTTACTTGACCTGGACTGCTACTCTTTGATGCATTTTGGGGGATGATGAACCTGTTTGTCAGTGAGCCAGGTTAATATCTCAGAGCCATGCTTCACTCACTCACTGTTGAATAACTGCTCTGTCTTTACACAGGCTGATGGGCTCGCTTCTCACCAGAATGCTCCCGCTGGAAGTGCAGTGCTCTGTACACAGTGGATCGTTTTTGTAGATGGAGTCTGAGTGCATGGATATTAGGTTGATTTGTTGTTTGTGAATGTTTTTTTGTGCAATTTTGTCATAGTTCTATTAATGTGTGGGTCCTGTGTTCTATATGGACGGCTTAGTTTGTAAAATGCACTTTAAATGCATTTGATGTGGTGCATTACAATGTGCTTGTACTGAAATTAGCATGCATTGTCACGTTGAGCTGGTAGCACAGAGGCTACTCTCTCTCTCTCTCTCTCTCTCTCTCTCTCTGCCAGTGGGTGTCAAGGCTGTTATGCAGAAATGGACATGAATTAATTTTCCTGCATGTGTGTTCATTAACCTTGGAACAAAGGTTAGACAACACAATTCCCTCTGAACTTTGTTTTTTTCAATGTACAAGCCACAGAGATACAGTCTCTCTCCCCTCAGTCTGAGCTGTCAGCTTTTTAATCTCTCCTCTACTCAAAGTTTCTCAACAGCACTTAAATGTGTTGATTCTATGTTTTCTCTGTATTAGGGTAGGGTAGGCAAGTTTATATACAGAACATTTCATACACAGTGGTCATTCAGTCTGCTTTACATAGGCATAGAGAAAATAAGAAGTAATCAGACGTGTAAAATTCAGTTGTAAAACTGCTTGGGCTGTCTGTATTTCTTGCTGACTCAGATCTAGTGATGTAATAGGTCTTTCAGGTTTATAGCCTGTTCTATATTAGACATTTGCAAAGTAACTTTGCCAGCACTAATTCAGAAGTACAAGCAAGAGTAAGCAGCTTCCAAGTGCCGTATTTTGTACTTGTAATAGAAATATCAATTTATTTGCTTTTCTTCCTGTGCAATCACAAGAAATTAGTCACAATACTAATCATTTAGGGAAAAAAAAAAATCTACACAATAATATATAAAATGTATATACACACTGTAAAAAGTGATGATTTTTCTAGGGGTTCAATGCACAAATTTACGTAGAAACATTTTCAGTGAGATTGTAACCGGTCACATTAGAAACAAAGGCAGGATAATGTGAGCAGAGGATTTAGCCTGTGTGTGATGGATGTGTTAGTACAGAGAAAACCAACAGAGCAAAGGAGAGCTTGGGATTTATGTAGCCCTCTGTATGTGTGTGTGCCAGTGTATTTTAGTGAATGTCCAAGGCATAAGAGATTTGTTAAAGTACACTTTTTTTATTTTTTTTTTATCCGTTTCATTTTGTTTTTGTTGAAAATAACATTTAATTTCTTGGCAGATATCGGTTTGTTTTTACTGATTCAGCTGGCACAACAATGCTAATTGTGTTCATCAAAGAAAAAATGTATTTAAGGAGTGGTCTGTTTTCTGTCTGAGTCATACTATTACCAATCATGTGACTCTAAAAATCACCCATAGTTCTAGGGTGCAGTCCTGATCCTGGACCCATCATATGTTTCTCCATTTTTCTGTGTCTGTGCACATCCAGAGATCAGAATGTGCAACAGCGAGTAGCTGTGATGCCTCAGAGCATTTTAAATATCTGAGAGTGTCCATGTTTACAGTTTTAAAAGAAGCTCCTAGTATCTGTCCTCATTTTTAGCAGGAGAAAAATGATACAGTCTGACCTAAAGCACTGGCATCTGGTGCCGTCTAATGAGCAATCTTCATCTCTGCTGTTTTCAAGCATTGTTCTGTTCATGAGCCTTCTGTTTTGTTTTTCTATTTAGCATTTGTCGCTTGCTCTTCCTTCAGGATGCTCTCATAATCAAGTTGAACAAATAAAATGTCTGACATGTTCTCAGAAACTACTGTCCAAAATCTTATCTACAGTTTATGAAAGCCATCAACATTTTTTGAGGTCTATAGTAACTTGCCCAACAGGAATTTTTGCTTGCATTATGGTGTCTGCCTATGAAGTCTTTTTATCCAAAAGTATCTGCATATTGTTTTGCATATTTTTAGTTGTTTATGCATGTATCAGGGTAATTTTATTTAACCATTGGTCATTTGATACACACTCAAAATATATTCTGCCTTATACAGTGTAACCTAAAGTCTTGATTTTCGTAAAATAAAGTTAATGTCCATGTTATTTGTCAACTGCTTATAAGCAGAGATAAAACCAGGCTCGGTTGGTAACTGTGAGCTGTGTGTGTCTCTAGCCACAGGAGTCGTGAGGAGGAGCGCATGTCCAAACCAACTTCTGTATCCACTCCAGTTAAGATCGCGGAGGATGCACGTCTGGTTCAGCCCACAGAACAGGCTGGGGACAAACAGATCCCTCCACTACCAGGTTGGGACTTTCACTTCCAGACTTTCAGCTCTTCTGTCGTTCCTTCTGCTCTCCTACTGGCTTATCTCCAGAGTCCAGTGGCATTTGGCAAACTTTTTAAATGATGAGGCAAAATCACCTTTTTTTTTTTTACAAACGCAAAAGTCAGATATTATTGCTTTGACAGAAGTAAGCCAATTGACAGCTCTCGTTTTTTGTTTTATATATGTAATTTGTACTGTTCTCTGAGATCCACTTAAAATGTTATCAAGATTTTTACTTAAAAAATAATAATAATAATTTAAAAGAAATGGGCTATTTTCTGTCCTGTTTTGACTCGCCTCATCAGAACACTCTTAAAAAGGTGTGGGGATTGTAGACTCAAAGTAAATATACTTTCAGATCCAATATATTCGGCACAGCGTTGTCTTTTAGATTCAATCGTGTGCTGAACTGTGCTTTGTTAGTAAACTAATCCAGGGTAAAATGTAGGGCTTATTGCCGCAGTCCGGAACTTCATTAAAAATAAAGTTCATCCACTTTTTCCTGATGTTGGGATCAGAACGAAGGCAATGCAGACTTGAGTTTTTCCACAACTTGGCACTGCACAGCATCTTGTTGTCCTCAGAGCATCTTTTTATCATTTGGTTTCTGCATTTGCCTCTCTCATTATTTAACTAGTACTGGAGTGTATCAGTGAGTAATCAGTGCTAAACAGGCAGTGCTGTAGAAGCAGGCGTTGATCATCTTCTGCGGAGGCAGAGTGGAACACAACCCACAACCTGACGTTTTAGGATATTGGCTTCAATATAAGCTGTTTTTAGACTAACAAGAAAGTTTTGAGTTCTGAAACTTACAGGATGTTTTTATAGTACAATGAACTTTCTTATGTCAAAAGTCTTATATTTTCAGTTCATGACCCCTTTTTATTGTGACTTTTCCACTATATTTTACAGTGAGGCATAAAAACTGTGGTTTGCATACATTTGTATGTATATCAAATAGCATTCAAGCTCAATGTTTAGTTTTGAATTTTCTTAATTTTTTATTTTTTTTTAACGTGCACAATCTCCTTAGCCTCCTTGGAGAAAACGCTCATTGCTCCTAATCCTGCTCCCAACTTTACACTCCTCAAAATGAGACCTCTCCTCTCCTCTAGTGTTTACTGCATTCTGTTCTGGAATGCTTTAATCTGATCTAGCTTTGCTTTGATTCTTTGTGTTCTGATTAATCACCTGTTAAAATAAATATGTGTTTATTAATATGATGTACATCATGGTCAGAGTCTTAACAGCAATGTATGTTTAGAGCCGAAACCTGTGTATGCACAACCTGGGCAACCTGATGTTGATCTGCCAGTCAGCCCTTCTGACGCCCCTGTGCCCAGTGTCACCCATGATGACAGCATCCTCCGGTCAGTGTCGTTCTATAATCTGTATCGGCTTCATGCTTCCAAGTGCCTTTACTTGTGACTTTGAATTTATTAGCAAAGTAAACATTCTGTATTATTGTGCAGATGCACGAGGACAGATAATAAAAAACTGAGCCAGTTTTTTTTCTTTGTTACCAGGCCTAGTATGAAGCTGGTGAAGTTTAAGAAAGGAGAAAGCGTAGGATTGAGGCTGGCAGGAGGAAATGATGTGGGGATCTTTGTGGCTGGCGTGCTGGAAGACAGTCCTGCTGCTAAGGAAGGTCTGGAGGAGGGAGACCAGATACTCAGGGTGAGGAACGTCTTGGACATCAGGACATTTACTACTAGATACAAGTAACAATTTTTAAGGCTTAAAAGTGAGGTCTTGCAATATGGATCTAGCATCAATTTAATGATAAATATCCCATCTACCTATTGTTTTCCTAGTTACAGGTGAAATCTGTATAATTTTGTTAAAAATGATACAATTTAATAAAAGTAAATCAATCAATTATGTATATATTCATATTATGTATATATTCATTACATTTTGAAATATAATCAAATGAAGCATTGTTACAGCTGTCAGACTGTTTGGAGCCAAACTGTGATTTTTTTTTTCTGTTTTATTTGTTGCCTTTAAATCTACACATTATAACCATTGACATTCATTGTGTGAAAACATCACATGTGTCGCAGATACAGTGGCATGCTTCACTGTATCAAAGAAATCTTAAGAATTCATGTGTTTGATTGTTTTGCTATTGAACATCTGCTGTTGACTAATCTCTGTGCTGTAACACTGTAACATCCCACTTTTTCTCAGAAAAATATGAAGACACTATGTGACCCCTGTGGCTTTGGGCAAAAATAATCATGACATACTCCAGCTCTGACTCAGTGCCTGTCTCTCCACTGTTTGCAGCTTTCCTTTGTTTAGCTCTTGGCCGCACAATGGCGCTCATTGTTTTAGTCAAGCCTCAAGTGGTCTTATGCTATTATCAGTAGCTGTGTGTAATACAGAGACTCCAAGTCGGGCTCATTTAGGCTTGTTTACCACTGAACACATTTTAATGAAACATGGATAGTTTTGTGTCACTCCCACACTAGTCACAGAGCAGGTCGTCATAGTGTGCGTACACACTCGTCTATGAAAGGTCCCCTCCCTTCTGCACAAACACACACTCCTTAGATTCCAGGCCCTGCCCCACAGCAAGACTCCCAGCTCATTGTTTTTCCCTTTCCATTTAGTCAGAGGTGACTGCTTGTTCTCCTTGACTCTTTTATATTGTTTTTTTTTTCCTGAGATTGTGACTTTAAGATAAAGTAGAAAGAGAAAAAGTGGATTTTCTCTGCTTCTTGTTATTTCTCTGTCCTCTGTCAATAAACAGTGTATTGTTAGGGTGCAACACCGCAGAGATCATAAGACTGTGGTTTTTTTTCTTGCACTCCCTCCTGTTCATAGGTTAACAATGTTGACTTTGCAAACATCATTCGTGAGGAAGCAGTGCTGTTCCTGCTCGATCTGCCCAGAGGTGAAGAGGTCACCATCCTGGCTCAGAGGAAGAAAGATGGTGAGCAGATGCATATGCCTTTCATGTATCACATATGTTTGGCGGTGTTCACTTATAACATGGTTCTTTTTGACTCTGAGGTCCCCAACCTCCTTATCCAGGACAGTATTTGAAAGCCCTCCTGTTTAATCTGATATGTATCTCTGGTACTACTAAAGCCTTATTAGGCCTCCTGGAAGTTTGCTGAGGCCCCTTAGTGGGCCCCGGCCCTCGGTTCAAGAACCACTGGTCTAGAATATTTAACTCTTATTGGTCAGTTGCAGCTTCCTTTAGTCAGTGACTTCTGCAATCAAATATCTCTGCTAAAATGACTGAGCATCGGTTTACCACGTTGCTGCACTAGTATCATGTCTCCCATATCATTCTGTAGCCTTTTTCTTCTTGCATAATTTGATTAAACATTTTATGCCCTTTTCTTTGTTTATTTTGTAAGTACTTTTGTATCAATTAGGATAATGTGCAGTACACCAGTTATTAAGAGTGATATAAGAGCTTTCTGCTTCACGTTTGGGGCACAATCACCTTATCTGGCTTAATTTTTAATAATCACCACCTCACTGTGTTATCCCTTTCTTATATAACATGTCTGGGTGTTTAGTTAAGTAACATTCAGTAATTCTAATAAAGATGTTTAGTGTTGTTGTTATAAAGCTGTTCCTCATCACTTCCTGTTGAGCATCTAGTTTATGTCCTGTCGTCTAGTGTATCGGCGGATAGTGGAGTCTGATGTGGGTGACTCTTTCTACATCAGAACACACTTTGAGTATGAGAAAGAGTCTCCTTATGGGCTGAGCTTTAATAAGGGAGAGGTGTTCAGAGTGGTGGACACCCTCTACAATGGCAAACTGGGCTCTTGGTTGGCCATCCGCATTGGGAAGAACCACCAGGAAGTGGAAAGAGGCATCATTCCCAACAAGAACAGGTAAGCACTCAGTAAACAGTATACAGAGTTTACCGATTAGCAAATTGCAATAAATTAATGTTTTTATTAATCTTGTGAATTGCATGACTATCTGTGTACAATTCCATAGATCTTGGAGAGAATCAAAATTCAATATCCTTAAACTGAAGCTGATCTTGTTTCTTCTCATCAGGGCGGAGCAGTTATCAAGCGTACAGTACACACTCCCCAAAACTGCAGGAGGCGACCGAGCGGACTTCTGGAGGTTCAGAGGTCTGCGCAGTTCAAAGAGGAACCTGCGGAAAAGCCGAGAAGATCTGTCAGCTCAGCCTGTTCAGACCAAGTTCCCTGCCTATGAGAGAGTGGTTCTTAGAGAAGGTATATATCTTAGATAAGGATACACAATATATCTGTTAACACCTGATATTAGAGGATTTCATTATCATTATTTTTTCCCCCTTTCAATATTGGTCGCACATCGTCTGATATTGTACATTTAATTTCCCCCATTTAAAATCAAATCTTTTTAACTAATTTTAAAACGAATATTCATTTCTGATGACTTAAGTCAATTATTTTAAATACAATTTTTTTTATTGAAATTAGTTTTATTTTTAGTTTATTTAAAGATTTTAACAGAATACTAATATCAGTCTTTCAGTTATCTGAGAATAGATCCAATTCTTTGTTCGGTTTAAACTAAAACAGATCTGTCTTTTTCTCCTTGCAGCTGGGTTCCTGAGACCTGTTGTGATCTTTGGGCCAATAGCAGACGTGGCACGAGACAAACTGGCGAGAGAGGTGCCTGACCTGTTTGAGCTCGCAAGTAAGTGTCTATTTGTTAGCAAAGACACAGTGCTTCAGTTTTCTAATCCACCTACCTGTGCAGCATACTTGAGCAGTCACAGCTGTCCTGCTCTCCAATTTCAAAAAGTGCTTTTAAAAATTGAGTTTGTAAACTGATTCCATGAGTGGCCACTGGCTTTATTTACATAACATTGTTCCTGTATGACTGTATTTGCTTTTCAGAGACACAGCAGCCAGATGGAAGGGAAAGTATGTTGCATACAGTAGTCACATCAGCTCACTCCATCAGTAACCATAGTTAACTAGAGGCTGTGCATTATTATGGCATCCCTTATTTCAGTTAACACCAAATCGACACCGCTTGAAATGTTAATGATGAAACAAAATCCAGGATGTGTTCATGCTATCGACAGCTCCAACCCCCACCAACCCTTCAGACATGCTTGAGAGGAGATGAAGGCACATTGCTCATTGATTTGCCCCATCCCAAACACGTGCTTCCTGTGTTATTTTGTGATTCTTTGGGCTTTTTGTCGTGTTTCTTTTTTGCTGAAAAGATTTCCCGTAGTTGCTGCTATTTTACAGTCATGATATAGTAAAGGATACAGACGCAGGCTTGTTGTTTTAAAGGGATAGTTCACCCAAAAATAAAAATTGTGTCATCATTTACTCACCACTGGACCCCATTGGCTTTCGTTTTAAGAAATATCTTCTTTTCTGCTTGGATTGGAACAACATGAGGATAAACGAATGACAGAATATTAATTCTTGGGTGAACTATCCCAATAATGCCAAACATGGCTCCAAAAGGTGAAAACACACTAGCTTTACCCTGTAATGACATTCTGGTTGCACTCTTAAATGTTAAATGTTCTTCAGATATTCCAGACTCCCTCTTAGTCACTGTGGTGTACAGATGCTCCTTTACCCTCCACTTGATATATGTTTGGATATCTGTAATCAGAATGCATCGCACCACATTGATGTTACACGTATGGAACATGTGAACAGTCTGCAGTTGATCACATTATGTATGCGGGCGCATGTGCAAATCCTTTCATGTTGAATTGCCTCCTCACTGTTTGCTTTTGAGGGGTTTAGATGCTGAGGTACTGCATGATAGGGAGCACAGAAAGTATATGTGGAGTATATTGTGTTTTCTTTTGTGTAGAGAGTGAACCCAAAGATGCCGGCACTGAACAGCGCAGCTCGGGGATCATACGCCTTCACACTATCAAACAGATAATCGACCGGGTGAGATCACACTCACACATGCAAAGTTGTTTACATTATGCAATGCATGAACACACTCGCTGTGAATAGCACTACTGCCTCCTGCTGGTGGAGTATGGTACAACATGTTAAATAGCCGTAACCTTGACAGTCCATGAAATCAAGAAGAGATGTCTTTTGTACGTGTTGTGCAGGACAAGCATGCAGTGTTGGACATTACTCCTAACGCAGTGGATCGGCTGAACTATGCTCAGTGGTATCCCATTGTGGTGTTCCTGAATCCTGACAGTAAGCAGGGCGTGAAGACCATGAGGACCAGACTGTGTCCTGAGTCCAGGAAGAGCGCCAGGAAACTCCATGAGCGTGCACTCAAACTGAGAAAGAACAACCACCACCTATTCACAGGTAAACACAGATGTTTTAAGCTTGTGTTTTCTTAATTGCTAAAAAAATCTATATATTAAGGAAAAGACTAAGAGGGACAGTGAGGATTGGCTCGTATGTAAAAGCCCCCCTTGTCCTCAAAGCATGATGGTATTAATAAAGTAACTACAGACCCAGACATGCTGAATGAGGTGGTTTATAAATGCACCACATCTTGCAACATAATTGCATGTACACACACACACACACACACAGTAGTGAAGTCCAATTCATTTAATCAATTTGAATGATTCTGTTGAACAAAAGCACTTTGTGACGTGTTTGTGACTTAAAAAGAACATAAACATACATATGGACACACACAAAAAGTAACATCCGGATATATGCTAATTGCTAATTTCAATGATTTGTGTATCTTAATCAACAGACATATATACTTAAATTATTATACCTAAACTGGTTATTTTAGTACTAAAAACATCTAAACACCTAGGTGGGGGGTGGGGGGGATTCTTTTAATTGAAGAGGGAACTCTTTTTAAATGTCTTGTGTTAGTTAAATTCATCCAAATGAACCGGTTTGCTAAAATGAATCAAACACATCATATTACCCCACGTCACACACGTGCACACAAACACTGTGTTGTTCACAGTAATAGCTTAGAATATTTATTCATAAAACTGTACATCACATTAAATTTCATGATGGGTCACACTCAGCAGCCTGGCCACTATCTCAAGTTTTGGTCATAAATTTTATGAAAGTATTAAGACACTGTATCAGGCTGAGCTCTATAAAGACTGTTGTGTTATAGCGTTCCTCATTTGTTAATCGCTTTGAATAAATGTAAATGCTTAATGAGCACATAAGTGTGTGATACTGGTTGCTGCGTGCAGCGGACATTGAGATGCAGTGAAGTTGCTAAATGAATGTCCCCCTGACTCAGCTGGATTCTCTTTTGAGAGATTTGATGTCTTCCTTCCTGTCACTGTCCTTTAGCCACCATTAACATGAACAACATGAATGATGGCTGGTATGGAGCGTTGAAGGAGACCATTCTGCAACAACAGAACCAGCTGGTGTGGGTCTCAGAGGGCAAGGTGAGCTTCATTCAACTTTTCCACTGTGATGCACTTCCACAGCAGGTGTTCGACGTTTCAGGGACAGGGTTCATTCATGGTTGTCTGGTTTCTTGGTTCCATGTTTATATTTACAGAGCATAGTTTGATTCCCATGCATCTGTTCTTGTGGTCACAATATCCATGTTGTTGCGATGTTTCACCATAATGTGGTCAAACTAATGAAATCCGTACCAAGAACTGTCATATTTCACTTTAAAATCAAAAAAGAATTAAGGTTTTTAAGGTTTTTGCTTTGTGAAATAATTTGACATTTTTATTCTTAGTAGTTTAAAGCAATAAAAGAGAGATTATCATTCATATGTCAGTGTTGTTACTGTTTAGTAAAAATTATTGAAACCAAAACTAAAGAGCTAAATAGGAATTTATAAAATGTCAAGTTTAAAAGAAATCTATAAAAATATACGAAAAAAATCGTATAATAGTATAAATAATACTGTATTAACACGATCTCACATTCTTATTAATGAAAAACAATTGTACTTATGAATCATCATAGTTTTTGGAGTAGTCTTTATGCTGATTTCAATTTCTTAAATTTATGGCAGTATTGTCTTACTAATATTTTTAGAAATTACAATGGTATCATTAAAGAATCAGGAACGATATTACTAGAAATGGTGATAGTAGAATATTATTTATTGAATTTTATGGTAAAAACATTTGATGTAAAATGTGTTATTCTGAATATAATGTTAAAATACAGAAAAATCTTTATTTTCATGTAAAATGTAATTTTGTGAGATTCTCCAATGTTAAACATTTCATGCACATTTCAATTCGCTCTTTCACTAACTTTTCACCATCTCATCTCTCTCTACATGTTGTTCTCTCTCATTCTCTCTCTCTCTCTCATTGAATTCTTTGGATGCTGTCAATCTCTGCAGGCGGATGGGGCACCTGGCGATGATTTGGACCTTCACGATGACCGTCTGTCCTTTATATCCGCCCCTGGTAGTGAGTACAGTATGTACAGCACAGACAGCCGTCACACCTCAGACTACGAGGACACTGACACAGAGGGCGGAGCCTACACTGACCAGGAACTAGACGAGACCCTGAACGATGAGGTTGGACCGCCCACTGAACCCGCCATCACTCGCTCCTCCGAGCCCGTCCGGGAGGACCCGCCCGTCATCCAGGAACCTCCTGGATACAGAGTGTACCAGCCTGAACCCCTGAACCGCATCGACCCCGCAGGGTTCAAGGCCCCTGCCCCTCAGCAGGTAGCGTTTCTGCGAGCCGTTCGCCTTCCCTGTTGTCTGGAGGCCGTGGTGTGCGTGAGAAAAGTGTTTTAGCGACGCTTTTGAAGGAGGAGTGCTTTAAAAACCCTATCATTACAGTACTAGAGAAGTGACAATGACTAATGAATAATTGTTGCCTCCTATTAATTATATGCATTTGTGAGCGTGTAGTTGTGTGTGTGTGTGTGTGTGTGTGTGTATGTGATAAATATGCCTTGGCTGTTATACTACACATAGATGCTGTGACTCTTATCTTAGTATGATCACAGTGGAGATGGAAGTGAGGACATTGTATCATAAAGTATAAACGACTGCCCCATCCTTGTGGTATAGCTGTCCCCTTACTTGTCATGCAAAATGATGTCATTACCGAAAAGTATTTTGTGCATGATTTACATTGTGAAATATATTACTGTGAGTGTGTGTGTATGTATGTGTGTGTGTGTGTGTGTGTGTGTGTGTGTGTGTATATATATATACACACACCCCTTCTCATTCAGAGAGTTTTCTTTATTTTCATGACTATGAAAATTGTAGATTCACACTGAAGGCATTAAAACGATGAATAAACATGTGGAATTATATATGGAATTATATACATAACAAAAAAGTGTGAAACTACTGAAAATATGTCATATTGTAGGTTCATCAAAGTAGCCACCTTTTTCTTTGATAACAGCTTTGCACACTCTTGGCTTTCTCTTGATGAGCTTCAAGAGGTAGTCACCTGAAATGGTCTTCCAACAGTCTTGAAGGAGTTCCCCGAGAGATGTTTAGCACTTGTTGGCCCTTTTGCCTTCTGTCTGTGGTCCAGCTCACCCCTAAACCATCTCGATTGGGTTCAGGTCCGGTGACTGTGGAGGCCAGGTCATCATCACTCTCCTTCTTGCTCAAATAGTCCTTGATGCCTTCAGTGGGACTCTACAATTTTCATAGTCATGAAAATAAAGAAAACTCTTTTTATATATATATATTAGTGCTGTCAATCGATTAAAAAAAAATAACTAATTAATCGCACAATTTTTTTAAATTAATCGCGATTAATCGCGATTAATCGCAATTAAAAGACAAACTTTTTGGATATGTAAATGTAAAATGTAAATAATTAATGTAAACTCAAGACAAAGAAACTATTTAAATTCAAAATATGATTGTTTATTGGAATTTTTGTTTAACTTGTAACAGATTTTCTCATGTAAACAACATACCTGCAATAAACCATCAATATCCTCCAAATTAACTGTTGGCTTGAAAGCCATATTTATTACAGAAATAAAAACACAGGCATGTAAGTACCATTTGAATTTCAAAACAATCAATGCCAATAAAAAACAAAAATGATTTCCATGTTGAATTCTAAGTGGACTGCAAAAAAATTCCAAAGTATAGTCATTGCCAGTGCTTTAAGTGGGCTGGTATGCACTCAGTACCGCCACTTCCAAATATAGCTCTTGAGCGTACCGCCACCTCTGCGTGCGCCCAGAACGTGCTTTTAGCGTACCGGTACGCTCATTTGGACATCTGTTTTAATAGACAGAAAACTAGCAGAAACTACATTACCCATTCACCCTTAAGTTATACAAGTGAATAGCGCATGTGTCGCTTTTCCCACTGTTAAGTGTCAACAACTCAACGTGGCCGGAGAAGGTGTGTGAAACTCGTTGTGAGTTATACTAAAGCAAAATCTTGAATATTTATTGTCTGATAAACATTAAAAACTGTCTGCGGAGGTTGAGTCGTCCTGCAGCCCCCGCTGGCTGTTCATTGGCTTTTTCTAAGTTCTAAAAAAATACCGTAGACGGCAAGGCAAAAATTTAGATATTAATTTATCTAATTAATCTATAGCCTATGCACAAAGACAATATGATCTTTTTGTCCCCTTTTTGTTTTAAAGCTTGATGAAGAGAGAGAGCGCAAGTTGGTGCAGCTGAGGAGGACAGTGATGCACGCGCACAGGAGTGATTGACAGTTCGCGGCACTGTGTACAAAAAATACTCCGCTACACAATTATTTCTTTATTTTCGTTTAAGCTTATTAACGTTAGCGTTACAGAAAGGTCTGATTTACGCACTGTTACAGTCATTGTTTTTTTTTTTTTAAAACAATGACATTTGAGTTCATGATTTTAATGTTGCTGTTTCTTGTGGCAGACTAAATGAAAATGTTTCTTGTGGCAGACTGAAGAGTAATCCGGCAGAGTTTTATACTGAAACTTTCCGTCTAAAAGTCCTTCCTTGGTCTTATCCATATTTCTTTGCACGTTGAACACACATAGGCCACAACTGGAAATAAAAAAAACTGCAACCGCGTTAATTGCGTTATTTTTTTTTAACGCGTTAAATATTTCAAATTAATCGAATGCGTTAACGCGCTAATTTTGACAGCACTAATATATATATATGTATATATGTATGTATGTATGTATATGTATATGTATATGTATATGTGTATATATATATATATATATATATATATATATATATATATATATATATATATATGGGCCCGTTGGCCACTGTGATATCCAAAGTGTCTTAGATCTTGTATTACAAGAGAGCCAAAACGTTGTATTGCTCAGTAGAATTAAACTGACATCAGACTTAATGTACAAACAGAAAATTATGATATGTAATTTATTGTTGTAGATTATTAAATGACATGGTTCCCAGAGTCACCCTATTCTGTATGTTAGTGGGAAGTTCCTGGTTCAATACAAGTTAAGCGCAGTAAACAGGCATAATATTGCAGTTAAGGCACAAACAATATAAAGACATAAAATGTTTTATAAGTGCAGCCACCTGAGATGCACTGATTGCAATTTTGGCTGAAATATTGAACAAGATTAAAATTGTTGATGTAGGTAATTGACGATTCGTACCGTTTGTCTTAATGTAAAACATCCAAAACTAAAAACAATCGTTGTAAATGCTACAAGTGAATTTTGACATCACAACATAATATACAGTATGAAAAATGGATATTTATTTGAAGATTTGATGAAGGTTACGTTTAACAGTGTTAGTAAATGAGTAGTGTTTTAAGATAGGCTGTTAGGTAACAGCAAACGTCATCTAAATGTACAAATGGGGGAACAATTTAATATTTAATAACAGTTAAGGACGTATATTAGACATATAACACATAAAAGCTGATGAAACAAAAAAATATATATATAAATAACCAATGTGTTTAACTTTATCAGATCAAATTATACACACACACACACACACACACACACACACACACATATATATATATATATATACACACATATAAACACATATAAAATATAATACAGAGAGAGAGAGAGAGAGCTTAACTTAACATCAGTTGAACCTGGAACATTCCCTTAATAGAACAGTATTGGTGTCTGGTGAGACAGAAGAGAATCATGAAGCTCAGCTGAAGTGCAGTGGTGAGGTTTTACCACATGTATTAAACATTTTTGAACACCTTCACAGAAAGCAGAGGTTGCTGTCCCCACGCAGCCTGCGCCGCTGGCAGAGACAGCGCCCCCTACTGTTCTTGTAAATGTAGGGGCCAAGAGTGCCAAGGATCTCCCAGTCACCCTCACTCAGGGGGATTTCAGCCCAGAGGCTGGCTCTCTCTTCCCACCTGCCCCTGAGCTAGCTCAGCCCGCGTCTTTTGACCCCAACCAATACGGACAACCCCGGTCTGAGTCTAAGGTACCTCGCTAGCCACCCTGCTCTGGACTGAAACCGGCCCACTTAACGGCCGAACCCAGTGCCCTCTCTTATCGCCGTCTGGCCTGCCTGTGTGCTGCAGTGCTTTCCTCTAGCTCTTGCATGTGCGCTGTGTGCCTAAGAGAGTGTCCATTCTCCTTCTGTGAATATGTGTGTGTGTGTGTGTTAATAAACAACAGTGGGTATGACAGAGGCCTGCTGCATCAGATCATAGTTCACGTACCTTCAACCAAGCCCAGGTCCCCACTGTTGCTTGCCTACTTTTGCATGGATTTGATTTTCCGTTTTTTTTTTTTTTTTTTTTTTGCTTGTTGAAGTAGAGCTAGTAATTATTTAGTGGTGGAATGAATCTGATAAAATGATTTAGAAATTAATTTGACCTGTATTTAAATCTTTGAATCTTTTCCCCCTCTTCTATGACTTTGAAAGGTAGCCTTGTTGTTTACAGCATACGACTTAACCAGTTTTCATTTTCAAACAGTTTTTTATTTATAGTTTGTGTCTTTTGACAAAAGCGTTCTTTAAATGTTCATATTCATTAGCTTGTCAGTTTTGCTCTGATTAAAATGGCCATCAAATTTTAGTTGACAAAAACATTTCATTGACAAGTGTGAAATTAAACTATGGAGCCCTGTAACATTCAAAAATACCACAACTACAAAAACATTTGTTTCCATGTCTATGTGGCAAAACAATTTTTTTTTAAATTCATTCTTTTGTTTTAGTTCAATTGTGTCCATGACTGATTAATTCCTCAGTATCTTTGAGGAAATTTAAAAACATCTTTTTGTAAGTAATTCTGTAGATTAATGGTGGCTCCAGCATTGGCTGGGATTGGTGATTCTGTGTCTGAGTGGACTATTATTTTTCCTAAAAGGCTACTTCTCAAAATATATAATTTTTTTTTTTCATTGTTTAAAGCAAATTGTTGATGTATACTACTTTTTCAGTTGGGCATTTTCTGTCTGATTTTACCCCAGTGTTTTTGCAGCTTGGTGTGTCATGAATCATTTAATCTCGCTTAAACTCTGAAACGATTTGTGTGATGGCTGCCTCCATTTTGACCTGTTCAATAACTGCCCACTCTGAGTCTTCCTCTATTGCAGGTCTCTCTGCTGTCTCAGTGCTTCATTCTTCAACTTTTAATCCGAATATTAATCACTTCTGGATTCTGCCGTTTCATTCAATTCAATTGATTACTGAGGTTTAGAGTTTACATATGATTCTTTGTACAAGTCATTTATAAGTATCCTCCTTTGGCTTTACCAACAGATGTACAAGAAGGATATCTATCGTAAAAATGAGCAGAACCCTATGCAGCCCAACTATAACCCCCAGCAGCCCCGCTACCAGGAAGACAAGCCATACAGAGATTATGACCACCAGCCCTACCGCTATGATGGGGGCTACATGGAACCAAAGGCTCAAAACTTTGACCCTCATCAACATTATGACAGCAGCGTGCCTCCGTATGATGACCAGTGGGCCCCGTATGACCAAACCTCTGGATATGACCATCGTATGCCATATGAGGACGGTCTGAACGGCATGTACGGTCATCCACAGATGCAACATGACACCGGCTATGATGCCAGTCGACCTCGCTATGGCAAACCCAGCCCCGGACCGATTCGACATGATGAACTGCCCCCTGTGCACCCACAATATGACCAGGAAGCGCTGCCTCGTACTCAAGCTTCCTCCCGCTCCCCTGAACCCCCTAAACAACAGTACCAAGACCCATCCCAGAGGCCTTCCTACACTCAACCACAACAGAGGGGCTACAAGAACTCCGAGGCCTCTGTGATCCCGCCCAAACCTGAGTCCATCTCACCACCAGTGGAGCCAGCACTTCCTCCTCCTCCTCCAGCCGATGCAGAGGATGACCCAGCCTTGAAGCCCCGGTCCGTGCTCACGAGGGTTAAAATGTTCGAGAACAAGCGATCCGTGTCCGTGGACCGAGCAGGAGAGTCTGCAGACTCTGGTATTCGGGTGAGTTGACAGACTGTATTTCTGTGAACCAAATATACACTCTGCATACTGAAGAAATAATTTGTTAATCTTTTATGCTTCATTTAGCCTGTGGACATGGTGCCTAAACCTGGTGCTGCCTCCGTGCCCAAAGCCAATTCTTTAAGTAACCTGGACCAAGAGAAGACCTCCAGGTAATGAACTAGCACATAAAGTACAAATGCAGCCGTTAGCATACAAGCGGGAACCTCCCGCTCTCTTGTGAAGCCAACAAGGAAGTGACTTAAACTGTAATTCATTGACTGGCCTCTAGAGGCTGGCTGCAAAAGGGAGTCAATCCCATAGACTCCCCATGTTAAAGTTCCCAACTTTACAGCGGAAAAAAAAATGTTTACAACCTGGTTCAAAAAATAATTTTGGTCTATATAGCTTATTTTGCCCTTTATGACAACTGTGAGGGGGTTGAATTTTTTTATAACTCATCCGTTTAAATTATATTTAGCTTAAAGTTCTGCATAATTAAAGGCATGGCCACTTGAGTGACAGGTGAATTAGTGCTGCTGACACTTCGGTCGAGCTAGGTGGGCGTGGCTTCAGCAACCAGCTCCCGCCTTTTTGCCCATTTTCAATTATCTGGGAGTGATGTGCTGTGATGCGCTGCCAAGACGGTGACGCCCACTTTGAGCTTCAAAAACGCTCTTCAGAAAACTACAAGTGACGTCATGGACACTACATTCTTGTTTTTATACAGTCTATGTTAGTATACAGGTTATATCTATATTGAGAAAAGTTTTTTTTTATATACTACAATTAAAATTTTTTATTTTTATTTCTGATTTTGAATTTATTCAGAGGGGGACTGTCAATACATTCATAATGTTACAAAAGACTCCTGTTTTAAATAAATGTTATTTAGAACTTTTTATTCATCAAAGAAACCTGAATTTTTTTTAACATAAATACATTAAGCAGCTCAACATTGATACTGTTTTCAACATGGATAACAATAAGAAATCATTTCTTTAGCACCAAATCAGCAGATTAGAATCATTTCTGAAAGATCATGTGACACTGGAGTAATGGCTGCTGAAAATGTAATTTTGGCCTTTACAGGAAAAAACATTTTAAAATATATTACAATGGTTATTTTTCATTCTAATATTGAAAATAATTTGTGTTTTTAAGTCATTTTTGCTCAAATAAATGTAGCCTTGGTTGAGCATAAGGGACTGCTTCTTTGCAAAAACAGTAAAATATCTTACTGACCCTAAAGTTTGAATTGCACTGCAGTGGCATTAGCCATAGAAATGAAGTTAGTCATAGATCTCCATCTAGTGGTGAAATAGTCAAATCCAGAGTCTGATTCTGAATGCCCATGATCACTCTTTATGCACTGATTTCTTGTGAAACACAAACTGACATACTGAAGATGAATGACTGATTATATTAGTGCACGTTTATTATTACCTCAACAGTATTATATATGTCAAGCGCTTCTTTCCTCTGTCAGATCTCCAGAGGCACAGCAGCCTCAGCCTAAAGCAGCAGATATCATTCGCTCAAACGACAATGACCCTGATGAGGATGAGGAGTACTACAGGAAACAGCTGTCCTTCTTCGACCGCCGAAGCTTTGACAGCAAACCTTCTGCACAGCTGCCACCTGTCATCAAACCAGCCCAGCCCCAGACCCAACCAGGGTACTACCCCAGGTACGTGGTCTAATACTTTTAATCATGCTTAACAAACTCTGTTTTATGTTTGATATATCTGTTTGATACAATAAATGGCTTTAAGTTTGAATCATTGTTGTTGTTTTTTTGACTGTTTGTCTGCTACAGGGCAGAGTCAGCGGAGAAGATCAACCCTGTTGCTCCAGCTATTCCAGCTGTCCCACCCCCGACCCTGCCCAAACCCACAGGCAAGTGATTCATGAAAAAAAAAAATCTAGATTTCGGTTTTAAATAAATGCTGTTTTGAATTAATGTTCTATTCATCCACAAACATATGAAGAACAGTTTTTTAACATTGATAATTATAAGAAATCAGCATATTAGAATCATCACTGAAGGAGACTGAAGACTGGAGTAATGGAATAAGTTACAGAGAATAATGAGAGATTAGTTATTTTGAAATTAAATATTGATTAAATTTGAAGGGCACTCTCGTCAAAAGATGAAAACTTTGACTAAAACAATACTCTTTTAAAAAAAAATTTTATATCTGTAAAGAGACTTTTCCATATGTATACATACGGTATGTTTATTCTCTACTCTCACACTCACAGTGACCCCACCTCTCGACTCTCACGGATCTCCCAAAGTGAAGCATCCCAATCATGAAGACTCAGTCCAGAGCACCTCCCTGCCTCCGAAACGCTTCCCAGAGAAATCTCCTGTTAACGGCACCGGTGAACCTCCAAAGACCAACAGCACTGCCACGTACAACTACAACCGTTTTGTGCCCAAGCCGTACACAACCTCTGCAAGACCGTTCCAGCAGAAGTTTGACAGCCCCAAGTTCAACCACAACCTCCTGCCTAATGACTCTCAAAATAAGACGGATAATGTGAAAGCTCCCGTCAGTACCAAACCGCAGAGCTCACCCCAGACGGCAGACCACGACAGCGGCCTGGACACCTTCACCCGCACCATGGACCAGAAACCCAAATACCAGCAGAACAACATCAACGCTGTACCCAAGGCAATACCTGTCAGGTAGATTCAAGTCTAGCTCATTAATGGTCACGATTACATGTGTCTGTTTTTTTTGGTGAGTAGACATTTTATCCATGTTGGTAGTTTTTTTCTTTTTTTTATGTTACCAAATATTGAATATTAAGTGCATTTAGGACAGTATTTTTGCATTTTGTTTTGGTTAGTTTTAACAATGAAGAGAATCTGAAATTAAAGATCGGACTAAAAATAAGGTTAACCTTTTTTTGGCTCTCTTTCCAGCCCGAGTGCTTTGGAGGAGGATGATGACGATGATGACAGCCACACGGTGGTGGCGACGGCACGGGGCATCTTCAACAGTAACGGTGGGGTCCTGAGCTCCATTGAGACGGGAGTGAGCATCATCATCCCTCAGGGAGCCATTCCTGACGGTGTGGAGCAAGAGATCTACTTTAAAGTGTGTCGGGACAACAGCATCCTGCCGCCTCTAGACAAAGAGAAAGGTCAGTCACGCATCTTTCATTCTGACATTTGTCTGTGAAAAAGCCTGGTAATACAGAGTTTGATATGGATTCTTTTTTTTTTTAGTTTGTTACACATCTCCTTTTTTTCAGTTAACATACTCAGAATGCAAGTGAGATTATTTATAGCTTGCTGGGGTGTTTTTGCGTTTGTTACATATAGTTATGTATTTGTCTGTGCAGTAAATGCTAAAGGAAAGCGTTTTTATTTGCAGGTGAAACTCTGCTGAGTCCTCTGGTGATGTGTGGTCCTCACGGCCTGAAGTTCCTGAAGCCAGTGGAGCTCCGCTTACCTCACTGTGCGTCTATGACCCCTGATGGTTGGTCTTTTGCTCTAAAATCCTCCGACTCCTCGTCGGGTACGCTGTCCTCTCTCTGTCCTTTTTGGGGTCGTTTGGGATGGCTTTGTGACTTCTTGTTTGGTTTTGGGCCTTTTTTCATTATGCATTTTCTTATTCACAACTCCATACTGTATCTTATGCGCATATATCATATATACCATATACACTGGTTTTTTGTTTACTTGTGTTATTGATTTATTTGTACTCATATAGCTCATATATCTCACTGACTCTCTCTCTCACTCCAGTCTGCTCATTTATTATGTGGTTTATTTAAGGTATATTTAAACCAAGTGTCGATTTAAGCTTGACCATGAAATAAATGTTTCTGTCACAATTCACTCTAAAGCACAATCAAACTATTCTACTCACATTTAACCATTTATCAGTGTGGGCAGTAAGATATTTTTCTGAAAGGAATTCTCATACTGAATTAAGCAAAAGTGACAGTAAAGACATATTACAAAATAGTTGTATTTCATATAAATGCTGTTCTTTTGAAATTTCTATTTCTGAAGGATCATGTGACACTGAAGACTGGAAAATTATGTTTTGAAATAAATAAAAATAGAAGAAATGCATTTTAAATTGATCCTAAACTTTTGAACGGTCCTGTATATTTTATAAGGGAATAAATGGCCAATTCCAGTAGCTAAACAAAACATTTTACATAGTTACAGAAAAAAAAAAAAAAAAAAAAAAAAGATATCATTACAACATATATATATATATATATATATATATATATATATATAATTTTTTTCTTTTTCTTTTTTTTTCTTTTTTTTTTTTCATTAAATTGTAATAAATGGATATTTTGCAGGGCCCAACAAATTCCACATTATTCTCTGTTTAAGTAAATATAAAGCTATTTTCACTGAGCAGATTTGTTTATAGGCCTTTGTGTTCTCTCGATCAGGACACTAAATCACTCCATTTCTGTCTCAAGATTAGTAATCACAGATCTGCAGATAAACATTACTAAAAAAATAGGCTTTCCATCTTCACTTGGGTCTCAGGACATCATGAATTGGCCAATGGGAATTCACATCTATTCATAATTCACTCACATTGTTTGTGCATTCAGCTGATTCTCACACAGCCACCCAAATGTCTGAATATGAGAGATGCTTGAAATGCTTTCGTCCCGCTAATGGAGAACAGCAACTGTTTTTCCCTGGGTCTTTATTTCTCTCTCTCTCTCTCTCTCTCTCTCTCTCTCTCTCTCTCTCTCTTTCTCTCTCTTTCGTTTCACTTATTCCTCTCTATGTAACTCTTCTTGGTAAACCTGGCACTGCCCTGGAGTAGCCTCCTAATGAAACTCTCGTTCTGATTTTGTAGTCGAGAGATCAGAGCCTCCTGCTTCATCCAAAACCATTACAGGACTTTGCCTCTAATCTGCATATTTTAAAACAGCATCATGGAAAGAGAACGTTTACCTAACTGATTTAACAAAGATGTTGTTCTGATGGAGCTTACGGTGGAGTATACGGTGGATTAAAAAAAATACGGTGGAGTAAAAAAAGGCACTGAAATCCTAAGGTCCTAATAGATTTAGAAATGAACTACAAAGTATATGATCATTTCTGTACCACAAAACCACCAAACAGAACTAAAATCAGTTTGTGTTTGATAATGCACCTTTTTTCACTTCTGTTTAGTGGTGCTGAAATGACACACTTCACCCTGATGAATGGAAGAACAACTTTGTTCTTCTGCATCACAGCACCTTAGGCTATGAGCTTATTGGTTCTCGCTCTGTCTCTGTTGATTATCTCTTTCAGAACAAATAACTCATGCTGAGAGGATGACTTATCTCTGAGCGTCACGCTATGCTCCTCTTTTCCTCATGCAAACCCAGGGCTAAAATAATAGCACGATATTATATTGTTACAGCTGTGGAAGTATGCTATAAAATAGTGAAAGTAAGGAAACTTGAAGGTCGTGTTTCTTCAAATGTGTGTGTTTTATGTTTGATATTCTTTTTATGTTTATGGTGTTGGCTTTAGAGCAGTGGATCTGACTAGAAAGCAAGCATGTATGCGGCTTTTTCGACATTTAAATGTTGCTGTCATTGATCCTTGTTACGAAACATATAATACACTACTGTTCAAAAGTTTGGGGTCACTATACAATGTTTCAATGTTTTTGAAAAAGGTTTCTTCTTCTCAACAAGGCTGCATTTATTTGATCAAAAGTATAATGCAGTAAAAACAATATTATTGTGAAGTTACTACCATTTTAAAGAACTGCTTTTTTATTTAAATATATTTTAAAATGTCCTCAATGTCACATGGTCCTTCAGAAATCATTTAATATGCTGATTTGGTGTTAAATAAACATGTATTATTATGGTTACACTTTACAATAAGGTTCCATTCGTTAATGTTAGTTAATGCATTAACTCACATGAACAAACAGTGAACAATACATTTATTGAACTATTTATTCATTTTTGTTGATGTTAATGAAAATAAAGTTGTTGTTAGTTCATGTTAATTCACAGTGCATCAACTAATGTTAATTAGCACCACTTTTGATTTTAATGCATTTGTATAAGTTGAAATTAACATGTATACTAAAATGTATTAATGCTGTAGGAGTATTGTTCACGCTTTGTTCTTGTTAACTAAAGTGGTTAACTAATTTTGAACTAATGAAACTTTATTGTAAATTGTTGCCATTATTATTATCAATGATGAAAACAGTTGTAATGTGTTTAGTGGAAACCAGATACATTTTTTTCCTGTACTTTAATAGAATGTTCAAAAGAATAGCATTTTCTATATATATATATATATATATATATATATATATATATATATATATATATATATATATATATATGTGTGTGTGTGCGTGTGTGTGTGTGTGATTTTTTTATTTTTTTTACTCTTCAGTCACTTTTGATCAATTCCATCCATTCTTCCTGAATAAACATATTTCTTTCTTATATGAAAAAAAAAAAATAAATAAATTTGTAATGTTTTTTACGTGGTGGTTCATCTCCATTCGACCATCATATTCATCTGCATTTTCTCTGTTGTTTATCCAGGTGATCCTAAGAGTTGGCAGAACAAATCTGTCCCTGGAGATCCCAACTACTTGGTTGGAGCCAACTGTGTGTCTGTGCTTATAGACCATTTCTGAGGAGGGCAACAGCAGGTCCCGTTACTGAATGTGGAACCAGATTAACGGAGAGAGGACCTTTCCCCTTATGAACACACACACTCACACACACACACAAGATGAAGGCGCTACGCAACACTAAATGAAGGGTCTCCTGGCTGTGCCCTGGCTTTGTTTACGGTAACCTCTGAGTCTGGAGGGAGGGTTACATTCTATGAAGTGCTGTTTTAATCTCTTCATCGTCCTCTTGGTTTTTACTTCCTCCTCCTCCTCTTTTTTTTTTTTTTTAAGTGCTTTTAAAGGCTTTCGAGGATAACAAAAACAGACATTAACCATTGATGGACTGCATGCTCTGTGCCACTGACCAACTAATACTCACACTGTTAGCCAACTGTAATATTTTGCGACACATTAAGTTGTGTTGTCTGTTTTTTTAAAGGACTTATTAGGTTCTTCCATTCAGTCTAGGCCTTGTAACGTATAGACTATATTAATCCGCAGATGTATTTTCACTTCATATGGTATGCACACTATAATGTTATATGATTCTAATGTATATTGCAACTTTTCTAGAATATCGAATTCCAGTTCTAGGCTTTTCGGTCGAGCAGCTGATGTGTACATCTGACTTTTATCACATCAAGGTGCAGGATCAGTGCTAGTTAAGAGCATAAAGAAAGTGTCGGAGAGAATCACGGCATCTTAAGAATAAAACAGGATGAAGTTTTCTAGCCAAGGACGTGTCAACCTGAGGCTTGCCTTTTCTAAATAGCTCCTTTGTAGACACCATTAGCCTCCTCACAGACCTATGAACTTGAGCACTGGAACATTCCTGCTGTGTGGAGATCTATGCACATGCTTTGACTCAGGTGTGAAGACCGCTGCTCTCTCCTTTCCCCTCTTTCTCTCCTCACTCACTCCATCTCTCTCACTCACCCCATCTAAAGCAGTGATGCCTTATCTGAAACGACACTTTTTTTCAATAACAAAAACCTTTTTGGTTTCTTTTTGCTAAGTTGTTGTAATGATAAATTATGAAGAAACTGAAGTTGTGTTTCTGCTATTTTTGTCAAGCCGCTGTACAAATAAACCTGGGTGTTGCACACAAGAACAGCGTAAAGGATAAGAACAGGTTTTCTCTTTTTATCTGCTATGCACATGACCTTTGAAGAGAAACACAAATAAAATAAAAGATGGAAGGAGATCATTTGGCTGTACATAAAGCAAGCATATTGCCTTCATTATTGGTTTGTAAATGACTTTTTTTTTGTATGTCTTTATTTTGTATAAAACTTAAGGGGGGTTGCGTTTATAAAAGAGGATGAATGAAATGAAAACGGTTGTCTTTGTATTCTGGTTCTTCCCTTGAGCCTCGGAACGTGTACTTGGTAATAATATCACCTTTTCTACAGATACACACTAAATATAAGCATTTTTAATAACCATCTTTTTATTCTTTATTTACAAAGGAAAGTGCTTGATGTAAACTATTCTCAAAACCTGTTTCTTCTAAACGGTGAGCTCGAAATGTGCCCCACGCATTTATTTGTGTTACTGGATGCTATGTTGTGTGTCCTGAAATGTATTTTTGTACTAATAGACGATTTATTATGGCACACCGGAACTGTTTTTTTTTTCTTTAGACAGTATAACACAGCTTTGACTGGTCATTAGCTATTCACATGTGGCAGAGTTTGTTCCCTTTTCAGCAATTTCCAGTATGCCACTATAAAAAAATAAAATACACGTTTTTAAAATACACTGTTGTAATTTTATTGTGGATTTTCGTTGTTGTAGCTGCAACACAAAAAGCATTTTGCACAGAGATAACAGTGTCCCGTTGTATAGTAGCAAGGGAGCTTTGGAAATGTCTCATTGCAGTATAATGTGTAGTTCCACTTAGTGGCCTGCAGATGGCGCAAATACTTCACTGCAGATTCATTTACAATGATTATTGCGTTTGGCGATTATAAAACTGATTTAACACTGAAGCTTTAATCGATTGGCCCAGCCAAGTGGATACATCTACTCCTTTGAATGCACAATGAAACTACATGCCTTGTTTAAAGAAATAAAACTTTAGTGAAATATGCATTTTATTACAGTCAGAATTGTTTCAGAAAGAAAGGTGTTATTATTTCACTATGAGGCAATTGTTGGGGAAAGGGAATGGTAGATGGTAACTTATTTTTCTTCCTGTATAATACTTTGAAATCTACAGTTTTCCTCTGTGACTGCTGTCATGTTTACTTGTGTAATGATTTGTGTGAGCCAGTGCTGTCTTAACAATACATTAACTATAGGCCTTGCAAATGTTACCACATTATACCACATATGGTAATGGTTGAATCTGTGTATGTTATTGTATGTTTAACATTCTTTCTTTTAAGAAACTTTGACAGTGACATCTTTCAGAGATGCAAACTGGAATTGAGCAGATCTGGTCATGTGACTATTTTCTCCATCTAAACGAATTATCACATTGAATCAGTACAGTCTGCATTTAAATGTATAGTAAGCGGCATGTGTAAAATAGGCCTACATTATTTTTATAAAACCTCAAAAAAGTAAAATTTGGTCATAAATATTGCTAATAGAATTATATAGATTAAATTAATTAGATTTTATTCAGTTTCAAGCACACTAACAGTTTCGGGTATTTTCAGTGTTTATTTCGCTTAGCTTCTCCTCGTTTAATGAGATTTAGACAGGCGTAGATCAGTGGTGCATAACTGTTTATTAGTCGATTATTGATTTAGTCTACAGCGAAGATCGAGTTTTTAAAGGTTGAATCCTACGAATTTTCTTTCGCTCCATGATCGCTCTGAACGGGTTTCTCTCTGTAGGGTTAGCTAGAAGAGTGAAAACCCGGAAAGGAGTTTCAGCGGATTCAATACAGAACGCATTGATCTCGGGAGGAAAGATCTCAGCGGCTCCGCTCCGTTCACATAACGTTACTGTGCTGCTAGGTGATACGTGAGGTTTGAAGCTTCGACTTCTGTTTTTATAGAGAATCGTAAATCAACTAAACTAGGCAATTTTGCTCTGAAACGGACGTTGTCGGATAACTTACTTTAACTTATATAAAACCATCATCACAATCACAGTGGTGCAGCACTAGTGTCTGATGAGAGCCTTCAGTACAGCAGCACTCTTCCTCTCGTGACAGTGCTTAAATCGCATATTATCCGAGCAAGGCTCAGTCTTAAAGCGAGTTTAATGAAAAGTAACAATATGAATATTGATTGAGTAGGCTCATTATATCCATTCACGGCCTCTGGCTTTTATATGGCTCCACCACGAATGAGTTCATTTCCCGGATCTATATATCTAAATCTACATATGGAGTTTCCACTTCTCTGCGTGTAGAGTCCGTCTCCTCCTGCTCACAGTCACACACGCGCGCATATCTAACTGAGAGACCAGTGGCGCGAGGCTGCGGCGGCTGCTGTGCAACACTCGCGTGAACATTATTACACTGGAGTCGGAAGTTGAAACGCGTCGTGGCACCTCGAAGCGCGTTCCTCTGAATACGAGCGTTATTATTTAGACGCTCTCTGTTCAGAGCCGTGAGAGATTTAATTAACGGACTGTCACGGCTGTGAACGGATTTGATGGATCACCTATCTCGTGCGTTTCCTAGAAGCAGGCGACCATACAGCGCGCGTTTACGCAGAGCTTACCTCATTGTCTTACTGAAATGATTTTGGACAACGCTAGCTGAAACACCTGCTTGAAAACCGCGAACTTGTACACTCAGACGAGTGAGAGCAGAAGGTGAGGCTCCTCGTGTAACGGGATGATGGTCTGCGCGTCTTGACATCACTCTGTGAATTCGTCTTTACCTTAAAGCAGAGCGACTCACCCCAGAGGTGTCCTGTAAAACCCGAAGCCCGCTGATTTAACTCAAGTTGTGGTTTCATTCAAACTGTTTAGTCGTGACCATGCCGGTCAGTGCCATGCCGAGGGGTCGGTCTCTGAGCCCGGTATCTCTGTCCCGTAGCCTCACGCGGCTGAGGGAGTTTCGGACCCGGACTCGCATCATGCTTTCTCTGGGAGTTTCACAGATGGTGCTCGGCAGTCTCATTTTGGCTGTCAGTTTCGCCGCTTTGGCCCTCACTACGTCTCCGAGGGTGAGACATTCTTGTCCCTTCTGGGCTGGATTCTCGGTAAGTTGCCTTTATTGTGTAACGATAGTCTATTTTTGCGAATTTCCCCTGAACAGAGGGGTAATATTACGCGCCATTTGTGACCCCCGGAAACTGCAGAGCCAGCGATCACATCACGCGCGCCTCATTCTTAGTTTATCATTCAATTCTATGCCTCATCATCGAGAACCAGTGGTACAATATTCACCAAATGCCAAATTAAATAGCCTTGAAATAATTCGGGGAGTAGAGGGACTCTCTGAAGCTGCTTTATTGCTTGAATGAGCTCAGGGCAGCTCACCTATGAAGGAAGGCTCTGTGGTTGGTGAATTGGCGCTTATAATGCAGCAGAATGAAGCCAAATGCTTAAAATCACACACGTTTATTACCTCACTTAAATGCCTTTTGATGTTCTTTGTGAAAGTGTTTCATCAGCCTGTTTCTGGCTACTGCTTAATGCATCCTTGTTAGATTTGCAGTGGATCATTCTGTTCATTAATCACAATAAGAACACATATTTTCCACAGTGTCTGGCCACAGTATACACATTTAGAAATGGCTATGCATCTTTAATTAATCGACTCTTTTTGTTTAATGTAAATATAAATGTTGCACATATTTTTTAAATATCTTTGTTGTTTTAACCCAGATGCTTCTTGCATTGTATTTCAAGGAGCTTGGCATACTTTGTTTCTATTGATACCTAGATTGATGTTATAAGGCTCTGAAAGAACCTCTGAAAATTGGGAGATTTAAGCTAGTTCAAGTAAAACCCAGTGTGATTTTAGCTAATGTAAGTCTATATATATATATATATATATATATATATATATATATATATATATATATATATATATATATATATATATATATATTTTTTTTTTTATGTCAGTAGAAACGTCGGATATGTGCATTTGAATATACCCCCTTTGTGTCTGTGTGTGTGTGTGTGTGTGTGTGTGTGTATATATATATATATATATATATATAGACATGAAATACTGAAAGCAGTCACATGTTAGATATACGTGTTAACACTGTAATAATTTATGTATGTGGACCTTTGATCAGTTAGAAGTTTCCGTTACATTGCCATTGCTCCTAACCAATAGCTCATGAGCACAACCCTCTGATTCATCTTTATGGGGCACTGTACAAGGAAGTTTTGTTGGACAGTATTTTCACCTTAAAATTTAATGTCGTACTGTAAATATTTATGAAGGCACACACTCTTGATTTCTTCCTGTAGAAGGCGTATGTAAAGCTCAGTGGGGTTAATTATGGTTGTGAAAATGTAATATAGATGGGACAGGGACATGTGTGGTGGCAAAGATAACCAGCCTTGGGGTCAGAGGTCAAACATCAGGGCTCGCTGATCATTCTCCAGACGTGCTGTATTGCATGCAGCAGATAAGTAAATGTGGCTGTGAGAAAGCTCAGCTGCTTCTTGTATCAGTATGGTTTGATGGTTTTTCTTGTAGATGCAGGGGATTAGCTGGTTTTAAATATCTAATAGGGTGTTGGGATAGGTTTTGCTCCTCTGGGTTGTGGTGGGGGCAGATCGCCGTGTCATAGCCTGAGGTCATAGCTCCAGTGAGCTGGTGAACATGCTGTGCTCCTCACAGGAGTGGGCTGAGCGGCTGGAGCATAATGGAGCTCTGCAGAATTACTTAGCAATCAGAGTCTGGATTAATAGTGTGCTCTTGAGTGAGCTGAGCAGGGGGATGAACAGCGTGTGTGTATGTCCTTGTGCAAGGGGAAAATGTAATGATTTAAAGTGTGAAGAAAGTATCTGTGTTGCCATTTCTTTACATCAGCTACCTACATTACAAGAACCGTTTAGGTCTCTGCAGAGATTTTTTCATTAAATAGATCTTAAAGAACCATTTTTGTCTTAGTGTGAAGAACATTTTAATAGTTTAAGGAAAAATGTTCAACTATAAAGAAGCTTTTGTACATTAGATGGGTTCCATGGATGTTACTTCTTTTTTTTTTATAGGACCATAGATGTGAATAAAGAAGAACCCATCAAATTTTACCACTAGTTAGTTGTTTTTCTGTTTACTTTCATTTAATCTTTCATGCAAATAATTTCTTTTTTTTTTAGGATGCCCAGTATATTAGTATATTTTGGTATTTTAGGATGCCCAGTATATTGATAATATTAGTTTTTTTATTTGACCAATATTGCTTTCAATATCGGCTGATATTAGATCTGTCTGTCTGTCTTTAAAATAATTAAGCACAAATGTTCCATGTCTACATGGTGGTAATATAACGTCCTAAAATACATGTGTATTTATTTATATAAAACAATTACAAATGTTCTTTCAAATAGTTTTAGGTGGAGTATAGTATGTTAAACTGTAGAATATTGTTTACCTATTTGTAACCTCAAAATGGTGCACATTAGTATCTTAGGGGTTCATACATGGGTAGATGAGGAACAAAGGTGTACCTTGAGTATACTGCCACATTGACTAGCAAAGACACAATTTTTGTAAAAAATAATTTAAGAGAGAACAGAGCAGAGGCTAGGGAAAAGGAGCAGAAAAGGATTAAAAAAAACCCCCATCTCATTCTTTTTTTCTGATAAGACTTAAGGTTAACAGTTAAGGTCATGTTAAGTACCCCCTACATCTTTTCATTCTGCTTTCTGCTGCTCGTTTTCCCCTCCTCCCCCTCATCTCTCATCCCTCTTTCTTTGCTGTAACATCAGAGAGACAAAGAGAGCCTGCATCAAGTCTCTGACCACAGCAGCGTGACCTGATCAGCACAACTCTGAATCCGTGTGCACAAAGGTATTTAGTTAATCCACCTTCATGTGAAAATGTAAAGGGGTCATATGACGTTGCTAAAAATAACATTATTTTGTGTATTTGGTGTAATGAAATGTTTATGTGGTTTAAGGTTCAAAATACATTATTTTCCACATACTGTACAATATTATTGCTGCTCCTCTATGCCCCGCCTTCTGCAAACGCGTTGTTTTTTCAATGCTGGTGTACACTTATTGGCCAGTTATCCAGTGCGTTGTGATTGGCCGAATGCCTCAAGCGTGTGACAGAGGTGTTATGCCCCTTAACATACTGTTATGCCGTGTCCTGGCGTGACAAGACAAAACTAATTAAACCTATTACAAACGAGGCATTTTTGGCATCCTGTGGGGATATAAAAACTGATTATAATGTCTTTTTTTACGCATTGCATTGCATATTGTGCTGCGTAAACATAAAACCATGTTTGTATTTATGATCGGACAAGCGACAAACAACGAGCGCTACTCTACACTGCTCAAAACTCGCATTTGAATAGCAAGTGGCAAATTCTTTAAGTAGAGTTGGAACTGTCCCACTTTATAGAAACAGCCTTTGTGCCACAAAAAACATTGTAGGCTACACTCCAAGGAAACATTCCTCCATAAAATGCTCCACACACATCTGAATATTTGGGTTGAACTGTTCTGGAATAATGTTTTAAATACAACTTAACCGCTGATTTCTAGTTCCAGGACATGCCGGAAGCAACAAAACTACAGTGAGAATAAAAGTTATGCCTTCTTTCTTTGCATGAACATTTGCACAGTTTTATGCAAATCTTCCCACATTGTGACGTAGACGTGGGGGTGTGTTTAAACGAGGTGTTTTAGGAGGGCGTGGACAAACTTTATAAAGAATATCTCTTTGGGTTTGAGACTTTAGGCTTTGTAACTTTAGGGATCTTATCTATGCACTCCGAGTAAGGAAAACTTGAAATCGCATCAAATGACCCTTTAACTCATACCTCTCCTTCCTTCGCTAAGCAACAATCCATTTTGTTATTCTGCTCAGTGTTGGTAGGAAATGGCAGAAGGGTATTGAGACTATGACAGCCATAAACAGACATGTCACCAGGGTAACAAAATGAGCCCTGCTGAATCTAGCAATACTAGAACGGAAAAAATGACCAGAACTGTTGTGTGTGAGTGATGCAGGAAGTGTGTCCAGTCCACATGTTCTTTGAAAAGTTTGTCTTTAATTTCAGTTAGTCTAAACCAAATCAAAATCTACCCTGCTTTCTTTAATACATTTTTTTTTACCTTGTAATATTTGATCAGATTTCACAAAAACTTGCTCTTGCTGTGAAATGACTTATGCCGGAACAAGTTGCAGATAAGCTAGTCATATTTAGATCTGCCATTCTGGTATGAAACTGGAATTTCTGGTTATTTTTACAATTCAATCATTAAAAGATGGATAAAATCCATCCACCTTACTTTTTTTCTTTTTTGAAAGCCATTTCACTGGCAAGTAGCCTACATCGCAATATGGTGGTCAAGTCTGTCACAACTTAAATTGGGCCATACACATAGCACTGCTGTACATCAAACTCCTTAATAAACTGACTCCCCCCTCAGGGTCTGGGAGAGGATCTTTAGGAGTTCATCCATTAATGCAACTATCACTTGTATGGGGAAAGTGGAGTATACTGTCAGGGTACAATACAGTACCTTGGTCGAGTATGCCCTGCTGTGCAATCCCGATGCCTCCTGAACAATGGACACCCCAGCACCAACAACCCCCTCGTTCTTTTCCTCCTCCTCCTCAGGCTACAGTTGGCCTCTGTGACTTGAACAGGTATTCAGTGCAAAATTTGGATTATGCATTTTGTCACATGCTCAGAGAGACTGACTTTATCTTGACTACACAAAAACAAAACAAAGGCAAAACAAAGTGTATCTTGGTCATAAGCGTGTGTAGACTGCATATTGTCTTAGTGTCTCTTTTCAGTTTTGCAGACATGTATTTAGAGGCACATACAGTATGTCTTTCGAATGATCCTTTGTTGGTATACTGTGTGTTTGAATGTGTGTAGCTTGTAATGTTTGCAACAGCATTTTCGTGAATTTCCAGCAATGCATCCTACAAAACCTCTCACTTTCTGTATAAACCTTGAGTTAGTTAGCAGCTTAGAAGGAATCCTGTTTTAGGGCTATCCAGAGGTGCCCCTTTTCCCATTATCCCCCAGAGAGGAGACAATCTGAAGTAGCCCTGCTGCTCTTGATGGCCACTCTGGGATGAAATTCATTGCAGTGCATCATTTGAAGAGGGAGTTAGCAACAAGGGCAAACCTGACTGACAGTTTCACATGGCATTAAGGATGAATACTCTTAAGGGTGAAAACAGATGTACTATTGTTTGGCAAAGGTTGGTTGCAGTAGTGTGTTAATGTGTCCTCTGAATGCACCTATGTCACTTTCATGTGCCCTGCATCACTGTGATCTTTTAGATCCAAGTCCATCTGAAGGCATTGCAGCAGAAGGTTGAGAAAAAGGATGATGTGTGTTTATTGATTGTTTTATTCAACTGCCTCCACAAACTCCCACAGAACTAGTGTGTGAGATGGAAGAGCAAGTGCTCCAATATCACATCAGCTGTTGTTTCATAAAACATTTGTTCACACATTTGGTTGTTCATTTAATAATTTGTGTAATAAGTTCACATACAAGTGACAAACAGGATTTCCCAAACTGGGATTCATGAACCCTGCTTCTACACCGGACACAAACCTTTTTTTAACAAACTAGTAAAGGTTTATAATATAATCCATTTATACAGAATATGAATTAGCATCAACCGTAATATCTGGCTGAGAATCTGTGCATCCCTAATACCATGTATGGCTCTGTACAGAAGTTCACTTTTGTATTAATTGATCCCGAATTCACAAATGTATGATGTCAGCTCCTTATCCGAATTATTTTATTTCTTTATTCCAACTTCCAAGTGGCCTAGTCTACGTTAGTTATGAATAAATTATGTTAAAACATGTATAAATGACTCATTCTTGACAAAAGGCAAAAGAGCTGTGTGTGTGCGCACATTTGAATAATGTCGGCTGTAAACCGGTTCGGGCTTTAAAAAAGCTGTCAATCAAAATACTTGTCGGGCTCTGGTCCTGTCGGGCCTAACTTTTAAGGCCCGATTTCAGCTCTACAGCATACCCACCAATAAAAACACTGTCAGTTCTTCCAGGCTCAGTTTAATTGTGGTCTCCACTGTTTGTTTACTCTGTCCCAGAATTCATCTTATACTTTGCAGGGGAGAATCCTCTGTTGTCTCCATTCACTTTTTTCTTGCCCGTGCATTGCATTCAATACATCATACATATCGTCTTGTTTGATTGTTACTGGTGAAACCATGTGTTTGCAGTGAAACAGGGATTGTCTCTATGTTCTCTTTGGCAGGTTGTATTTTATGGTTAAAATTGGTAAATTAATTCATATTCCAATCAAATTTTAACTATTATTTTATTTTAAACCACAGTTCCCAGATAGGTCTGTAGATTTCTAGCAGTTAGGCCTACATTACTTCAAATTTGCATTTTATGACCTAACTGAAAAAATCTCTGTTCTTTAATATGGACCAGTAAAAAGACAAAGAGCAATCCTTTTGTTTTGCCATGCATAAGGATCTATCATTAAAAGAGTATAATTCCAGCAGTAAAACCTTATTCTAGAACCTTTTATGTACATATTCAAGTGTCTGTCTCTGCGTCATTAAAAGCTTTGATTAGTGATTAATGATTCAGACACAGAGTTAAAGAGGAAGAATCGCCTTTGTGCTTTGTGTGTGGAGCTGGCAGAATTAAAACCTCTTTGCATACTAATTGGTAAATTACAAGTTTGCCTGAGAGAAAAGGCCTGGATGGGAGTTGTTCATTTCCTGGGTTTGCTAAATTGCCTTGCGTAATTGTTTCTGAATATGAAACACGATTAAAGACTGAGGAGGTGGGATAGATCTCCTTTAATGAAACTTCTCAGGCGCAGGTGGCCATATTTAGATGAGATTTACATGAGCAGGCCATGTGTAATCCATAATTCCTGAAAATGGCAGGCCATTAAAGGAAGTGCAATAACAGACACCTTGAAAGAATGCTTCCTAACTCACATCTACCAACACAGCAGTAATTCTCACTGTAGAAGTTTACAAATAACTCTTAATAGATCTTCATTAAATGAGAACATCAAAGAATATAGAATACCCAAGACATGTCACCCGTGCAGTTTTGAATGGGATAAATGCAATGCTCAATATGACAATATGCCTTCTGAATAAAAGAGCCAATCGCTAATCAGTAAAGTCATCACAACACTGTAGCTGCCGTTAGAAGTCCAGGCTGCTATTGAAACAGTCAGCGTTCAGAAATGTGAGCATGTGCACTGGCTGGTCTAGCCTGAAAAATAAGCTTCTTTTTTTTATGCTATTGGAGCATAAGAAACAACATTTATGAGACAGCTGTTCTCAGATTTTATTGGTGATTTTAAATATGAAATTTAATCTTAATCTTGTAAATCTTAAGTTTCCCTGTTTAAAGAGATAGGAGCTGCAGTTGTATGCATGAATGGCATTTTAAAGATGGCAGCCGAGTGACATGACTTGCATTAAAGGGACTTTGGTTACATGTGAGTACACACAGTGACTGTATCTATGATCATCTCTTTCCATAGAATGGAACTGTCTGCACTGCCATGTGTTACACGTTCACTTTAAGGTTCTTCTGCCCTAAAACTGCCCAGTTAGACAGTAAGAGAACATATGACTGACGTGTAACATGAGTAAGCACAGTTCATTTTGATTTTATGTTTCTTAGGGACATATCATTAAATCAAACTGGCACTTTTTAAACATGCCTTCTTTTCCACATTCCACATTTGGTCTCATGCCTACACTTACTGGACACTCCTCGGATCAATCACTTTCCCCTGGAGACTCCATTACTCAGTTTGCTCTCACGTCACTCACAGTAAAATCATCCCATCTCTGACAAAGTGTGCTCCATCAGTTAATTAGATGGATTCAGATCAATAATTCGATTTGCATGTTTTTCCCGCCTGGTTATTTTGTTTGTATCGCGCAGCTTTGGAATGTCCGCCTCAGTCATTAATCTTTTGTGGTGACCCCATTTTTTGTGCACTCCCAGAAATCACTGCAGGTTATGAGCTCCCCTGTGAGCTTGAAAGCTGTTCAGGTGTCGGCGGTCAGTAGTAATTCATTTTCATTGTGCAATTCTTTATTATAAGTAGGCTCATTTTTCCTATGGTTTGAGCGTCTCATCTCCAGGGACTCAGACTATCCTTGCTACACTAATATTCATCTCATTGCTCATCTGTTACTGTTACTTTCTCCCCATCACTTAAAGTAACATAGACTGTCCATCCCATCATAACTTATGCCCCTGCCCGTCAGAATCTTCTTTACTGTGTAATACTTTTCAATAAGGATCAATTAGTTCATGCATCATGACCTAAAGGTGAGCCAACCATTTTTTTTTTACAGAAATGTTTTATATGTTAATTAGTAGTAATCCTTTTTTTTTTTTATCTTTCAAAATACTTTTTCTTTATGTTCTAAAACAGAAAGTAAGACACACAGGTTTGGAACGACATGATGACAAATTTTTTGGGTGTACTATTCATTTCAAAATGTGCTAGTTGGAAATAATGATGATGATGAAAGTTGTAAAAGTTCTATTCATTGTTAGTTTAATGAAACTTAATGTGTTACCGATGATCATGAGACTTTAAGCAAGCAATCCTCAATTATATATTGTATACATTTCTAAAAAAAACTGCAAAAGATCATTTTTATGCAAGGAAACCTGCAGGCAAGAAGATTAACATTTTTACAAGCTTTCCACCTCACTCTGTAAACCATACAAGACATATTGATCCCGAATAAGAGATATACAGTATGCTGATCTATGCCAAAGGGCATGAATATAAATCTAATGAGCTTTAGTATGAAAAAGCTTGAGCTCCAGCCCAGGCAAAACTGAGAAGTCGGCATAATAAGATCAACTCGTATGGTTAGCCTTACTCCGGAGGTATTAGCTTCCATTTGGCGGGCTGTCCGTCAAAAAACCAGGCCATGGGCTAGGATCTGCTGCTCGCCACCGTCTGCGCCTTGGATAATTCACCTCAGATCTCTTTGCAGACGCCTACTGCCGCTCAGATCTGAGTTAAAGGATTGCATTCAGTGTCTGCTGTCAAAGTGATCTGCTCCCGAAGCTGTCGTGCATCATTAAGACGTGTTTGGATCTGGCTAATCCTGCTGCAACATACAGCACACTCAACCTTTTACATCACCGGTGGCTTTGCATATTGACCCTGAGTGACATGATGAAAGATACTACTTGTAATTAGTAAGGGTATCTATTCTACACACACACTCAGACATTTATTAGAGTGTTTGATGACCGAGAGAGAGAAATATTGCTCTAAAATACCAATACACACACATATTTCTGTTGTTGTGGAAATCCATTTCAAACTTTTTTTGCTCCCAGTGCGGTTAAAGATTGAAGCTAAGCGTCTAATGAGTTGTGTATTGTGTCTGTGTGTGAGCTCAAGGGATGAGTCAGAGCTGTTATGAGGCTGTAGTTTGAACAGCAGCCTGTGGTGCGCTGCAGCTTCGGAGTGATAAATCTCTTAGGCTATTAAAGACATTTTCCCGCCGTAAACTGCAGATGTGTTAATGACTACACTCCCCTTTTTCCTGCTCCTTAAACCCCACAGATGCACACAACACAGACCTCACACATACAGTGTATTACTGTCTTGCAGACGTTTGTGCTTGTGAACGATTGACCTGTTGTGTTCACCCTCTTGTGTGTGGTGTTTCTTATACACTTCCTGTGGATGGCAAACATAAAACACAGTGGATCAACACCAGCAGCTGACATGGCACCCCAGACCATCACTGACTGTGGGTACTTGACACTGGACTTCAGGCATTTTGGCATTTCCTTCTCCCCAGTCTTCCTCCAGACTCTGGCACCTTGATTTCCGAATGACATGCAAAATTTGCTTTCATCCGAAAAAAGTACTTTGGACCACTGAGCAACAGTCCAGTGCTGCTTCTCTGTAGCCCATTTCCAGCACACGCCTGTGCACGGTGGCTCTGGATGTTTCTACTCCAGACTCAGTCCACTGCTTCCGCAGGTCCCCCAAGGTCTGGAATCGGTCCTTCTCCACAATCTTCCTCAGGGTCCGGTCACCTCTTCTCATTGTGCAGCATTTTTTGCCACACTTTTTCCTTCCCACAGACTTCCCACTGAGGTGCCTTGATACAGCACTCTGGGAACAGCCTATTCGTTCAGAAATTCCTTTCTGTGTCTTACCCTCTCACTTGAGGGTGTCAATGATGGCCTTCTGGACAGCAGTCAGGTCGGCAGTCTTACCCATGATTGCGGTTTTGAGTAATGAACCAGGCTTGGAGTTTTAAAAGCCTCAGGAATCTTTTGCAGGTGTTTAGAGTTAATTAGTTGATTCAGATGATTAGGATAATAGCTCGTTTAGAGAACCTTTTCATGATATGCTAATTTTCTGAGATATGCATTTTGGGTTTTCATGAGCTACATGCCAAAATCATCACTATTAAAACAATAAAAGACCTGAAATATTTCAGTTGGTGTGCATCAGCTCTGATGCAGTGTTATATTGTTCCTCTGTCTGTTTATGCTTAACAGTAAAAGTGTATCTCTTTCTCTCGCTTTTATAAAACAAATAGTTCATACACTACTGAAAATTTGGTCATAATTTACTTATCTTTATGTTGTGCAGACTCTGTGTTATGTTTGTTCTTCTGTGAAACACAATTGGTAAAATTATAAAGTAACCAACGATATGTACTTAGCATTATGTTCCAGATCTTCTGACACCATACCATAGATTAGTTTGAGAGTTTCTTTTATTGTGATTTCTGTATAACACAAAAGAAGATATTGTCCACGATAGCTCTCAGATCACATTCACACTTGTGTATATTCAAACATAGCATTAGGATTGACGACAGTGATGCCAAATGCTTGGCATTTTTTTATTTGGAAGTATGTTTATGTGGAAGCTATTTCCTGTGAATGTGCTTCCGATTCAGTTTCAGAAGAATAACAGTGCAGGAAATGGTAAAACCTTGTCCAAATCAACCAGTCCAACCCAGTTATGATTCTGATAATAAATGAAAATAATTTGATACCAGTTTGCAGTACACACTATTTTTATGATACTTTTATTGTGCTGTTTTTTGTTCTTTCTGGAGCTTAACAGCCATTCCTCACTTTTTTGGACTCCCAATCGAAGGGTTGTGAGTTCTAGTCTCGGGCCGGACGGAATTGTGGGTGGGGGTAGTGCATGAACAGCTCTCTCTCCACCTTCAACACCACGACTTAGGTGCCCTTGAGCAGTTGAACCCCCAACTGCTCCCCGGGCGCCGCAGCATAAATGGCTGCCCACTGCTCCGGGTGTGTGCTCACAGTGTGTGTGTGAGTGTGTGTGTGTTCACTGCTCTGTGTGTGTGTGCGCATTTCGGATGGGTTAAATGCAGAGCACAAATTCTGAGTATGGGTCACCATACTTGGCTGAATGTCACTTCACTCACTCACTTAATTTCTTACACAAGCAGAATTCTTTTCTAGTAGCCTATAAAATGTTTGGAGTCGGCGATATGTTGGCAGTCAGCAGCCAGCTGACTCTCCTGGACCAGGACCAGGTCAATAGGTCAATGCTGTGTACGAGCGTACACACGCCACACAAACGGACTGTCCTGGGTCAGGTGGGGTTCTGTATTCATCCCAAATGAGTAAACAATCAGATTTGCTTCCACAAGCTGCCACCATACTTTTACCCCACTTCCTTCTGACACAAAGAGGCTTTATGAGCCAAGCGCGGCCCTTTACAAAGGGAGATCAATGGCACTCTGGATGTATGCCGCTCTTTTGTGCTCTGATTAGTAAAGTGGGCTTGTTGGGAAAGGGTTTGACCTGTGGTCTGAATACCAGCAGTTCACTGCTGTATGGCCGTGTCATAGCAATGATGGTGAAAATGATTAAATAAAGTTGAACAATACAAAGCTGTTCAATTTTGTCAGTTAGCATTTTTTGTCTGCTGAGTGTCTGCTTTTTATAAATGTTCAGCTATTCAAAGATTGCTGTAATGAAAAAGATGGAGAAAGATTGTCAAGTAGGGGAGAATGCTTGTACATATTGATGAATTCAAGCCCTGAAGGCCAAAGAGATACATCACTGTGGGTCAAGAGGTCAAACAGTTATCCATTAAAGGGATACTCCAACCAAAATGTTTATTTTTGTCATTAATCACTTGCCCCCATGTCGTTCCAAACCTGTAAAAGCTTGGTTCATCTTCAGAACACAGTTTAAGATATTTTGGATGAAAACCGGGAGGCTTGAGAATGTCCCATAGACTCCCAAGTAAATAACAGTGTCAAGGTCCAGAAATGTTTGAAAGACATAGACAGAATAGTCCATCTGCCATCAGTGGTTCAACCGTAACGTTATGAAGTGACGAGAATACGTTTTGTACACAAAGAAAACAAAAACAACGGCTTTATTCAACTATTCCTCCGTTCTGTTTCTCTCCACATCACCGTATCACCATTTTGGAGATTATGAACTGAATGCAGGCAGTGTACGTATAAAATTAATCAGCTGATACAGAAGAGCGTACGCTGCCTGTGTTCAGCTCATAATCTCCAAAATGCCGCTATGGTGATGCAGAGAGACAGAGGAGACGAATTGTTGAATAAAGTCGTTTTTTTTGTTTTCTTCATGTACAAAAAGTATTCTTGTCACTCCATAACATTACGGACTGTTCTAACGACGTCTTTCATACTTTTCTGGACAGTGTAAATTACAAGGAAGTCTATGGCACAGTCTCAAGCCTCCCTGTTTTCATCCAAAATATCTTAAATTGTTCTCCGAAGGCGAACAAAGCTTTACGGGTTTGGAACGACATGGGGTAAGTGATTAATGACAACATTTTCATTTTGGGGTGGAGTATCCCTAATATAGGGGAGGGGGTCAATGGCCATGACATCTTTTATATTATTCTAAAGAACTTGAGGTTATTGAAATGTTTTACATCAAAAGGCATCAAAACTGACCAGATATTACACATATATACTGTCAGAAATCATGACTGCTGGCATCATGGTCTCTCTGTCGACATATGTGTGGACCCATTAGATTGCAAGTTACTTGCGGAGGAACATTGGGCCCTTATTAACTAATAATTACAATGCATAGCAAGATTGTATTTATTATTATTATTTATTTAATTTTTTGTTATTATTAATATTATTTTAGTTTTTTATTTAGTACTCAGAAAAAAACTAAACGATTGCTTTTGCTTAATATTTTTGTAAAAATTAAAACAAAAAAGCCCACACTAAAACCACTGATAGTATGTCATTTATTATTATTATTATTATTATTATTATTATTATTATTATTATTATACTTTTTGATGAATAATGACTTTATGGAAAAAAATGGTGTTGTAGAAACTTACACTAATTCACAAATAGATTAAATAAACAAACAAGAAATAGTGAACCTTTTAAAGAGAAAGTTTTGTAGTGAACTTAGTTTAGGCAGCCCATGTTTCTGGAATTTCTTTAAACGGGAGATTAGCTCGAGGGTAGGAAGAGCTGAAGGAAATGATGTGACGAGCTAAGATGGATGTCCCATTAAAGGCTCTGTGTGGCACAGCATGGGGTGGGAGGAACAGACCGGACACATTATTGCTTCCTAATAAGAAAAAGGTCCCGGGTCAGAGCTGCGGTCTAGCGCTTAGCATACGTGCTCCACATGTCAAGCACCAGGCTTCATGTTTATCCCAGTCACATTATCCCTCTCTCTCTCTCTTCCATCACTTCTTTACTGTCTTTTCAATAATGTGGCAAAAACATTACATTTAAAAAGAAAAGGTCAGGAATCAACCAGGGAATTTTGTTCAGAATATGAATCCACCTCATATGTTCTCACCTCTCTCTTCTTCTCCCTCATATCACCCATAAAACTGGCTTAGCAGGGAGATGGGCAGCTATATTAGAGTTAGCGTGATTCAAGTGTATTTTCTGGAGTGGTGTGTAATATTTGTAAATATTTTGAATTAGATTTTATTTTTATATTTCCTGTTCTCCCTTTAATTAAGAAAGTTTCAGTAATTTTGTTGTTTTTGTCATTTTCTTATTTTTATTACTTTATTTTTTTACATTTTGTTTTGTTTTTATATGTGTATAGTACAAAGTGATTCCAAAAAAGCTGGGACACTGTACAAATTGTGAGTAAAAATGGAATGGACTAATTTTCAAATCTCATAAACTTATATTTTATTCACAGTAGAATATAGATAACATATCAAATGTTGAAAGTGAGACATTTTGAAATGTCATGCCAAATATTGGCTCATTTTGGATTTCATGAGAGCTACACATTCCAAAAAAGTACGGACAGGTAGCAATAAGAGGCCGGAAAAGTTAAATGTACATATAAGGAACAGCTGGAGGACCAATTTGCAACTTATTAGGTCAGTTGGAAACATGATTGGGTATAAACAGAGCCTCTCAGAGTGGCAGTGTCTCTCAGAAGTCAAGATGGGCAGAGGATCACCAATTCCCCCAATGCTGTGGCGAAAAATAGTGGAGCAATTTCAGAAAGGAGTTTCTCAGAGAAGAACTGCAAAGAGTTTGAAGTTATCATCATCTACAGTGCGTAATATCATCCAAAGATTCAGATAATCTGAAACCATACTGGATCGTCAGGCCCTTAAATGGCACTGCATCACATACAGGAATGCTACTGTAATGGAAATCACAACATGGGCTCAGGAATACTTCCAGAAAACATTGTCTGTGAACAAAATCCACCGTGCCATTCGCCACTGCCGGCTAAAACTCTATAGGTCAAAAAAGAAGCCATATCTAAACATATCAAAATATTGAAATATTGAAAATAATGAAACTTCCACATTGCATTCTGTTTTTATTCACAATTTGTACAGTGTCCCCAATTTTTTTGGAATCAGGTTTGTATTTTTTAAAAGTTTTAGTTTATTTAGTTTTAGTTATTTTAGCACTTTAACTTAAACAAAAACCCCAAAATATTTAGACTCCATCACTGTAATGATGCTTTACCCTCTTTTCACATCCATAATGAACACCACTATTTAAATGCAGAAGAGATCTTAAATAAAGGCGTTAAGTGACAGATTCATCATGAAAAATAAGAAAACATATGGAACAGAGTAGTTGGTCCTGGCAGTATAGTGTTAACTACAGAGAGATGCTGTTGGTCTTTGTCTCTTGGCTGAAATCATGGACGTACAGTAATGCCAGGATCTAGAAGAGCGGGAAGCAGCTCTGCAGGAGCGACTGTCCTCACCAACCCTGACCTTTTAAAGCACCAACCACCTGGCCAAAACCTTTCCTGTCCAAACCACCAGTGGGAAACTGCTGAGGGTGTCTTATGAATGATGAGGAGCAGAGATTAAGATAGATGAGGGCGGAAAGAGACTAAGATGAGTGTGTGTGTGTGTGTGTGTGTGTGTGTCTGAGAGAGAGAGAGAGAGAGAATAAGTCAATTCAGCATTTTTTATTCCCCTGTAACTTGCGTGAAGTCTCTCTGTCGCCTGTCTCTGGTGTCAGCTCATGCGTTTGGTCTGATGTCTGCATGTCACTCTCACCTGCTTCTCCTAACCCGAGGCTGAGCAGCGTGTAACTCCTATTCTTGAGCTCTCACACTGACCTGTGAGGACCAGGCTGATGGTGCTGCTGCTTCTGATGCCTGATTAATAGTGCAGTGCTTCAGCTAAGCACACACACGCACACACACTATCTACAGTATAGTACACTGCTTTTTAAAATGTTTAGTTTTGCATCAAATGTACAGTTTCAGATAGAATGCTTTTCAGATGTTTTGGATCTGTATGATTCAGTAAGAAAGAAGTCTCTTACCAAAGCAGCATTATGTAAAAAGTTTTCTATTTTTGTGTCATTTATACCTGTGATGGAAAAGCTGAATTTTCAGCTGTCATCACTCTATTACTCTAATAAGCTGATTTAGTGCTTAGGTAACTTTTCTTTTTCCTTTTCTTTTTCTTTTTTAAATAAATTTTGAAGACATATAAAATGTATTACATCAGTTCCTAAATGAGATAGGATTCCTGATAAGAGGGAAAACAAGAAACCAAACAAATCAACACAACCCCCCCCCCCCCCCATCTACAACCCTCCCCAGAGGCCACACACACATACATAATAAATAAAGAAAAATTCATAAATGTGGAAAAAAAAACATAAATGTAAAAATTTCACTTTTGATCAATTTGACGTTTCATTGCTGGATAAAAATATTAATTAATTAATAAAAAACCATTAAAAAACCTTTTGAAAGGTAATGTTATTTTAATACATGGTAGACAGTACAGCGAGCAAGAGTTTTTTTCTTTTTCAAAAAACGTTTATTCATAAGCTGATGAAAGAAAATATATATATATTTTTTTTTAATTAATTAACAGCTTCTAATAACTTTCACCATTATTGCTAATATTGTAGACTGTTTGTTAAATTAAATTATGTTTCTACTTTCAAAAATAAATCTTGCTCTGACCTATGGGTATTTGATAAGCATTTTCTACACAAAAATAACTTTGGAAACTGTGGGAATTTTCAGTGTCATCATACTCTTGTGGGTTGTGTTTTGTTCTCTTGCTGACTCAGTTCAATTGTGATTCTTCCGAGGAGCCGCCTGCTTCAGCACTTGTGACTTGGATCATTCAGCTGTTACTCATATGCTTCCTGACAGCTGCTGGTTTGAAAGCGGGGACATACCTGGATCCCTGCACACTTAGCACAGGACTCACCGCGGATCAGCACAGAGGCCCGAGGGAACCCTGAGATGCCAAATAACTGTGAAAGCAGTGCAGCATTCAGATACGGCCGAGAAACAGAGAGGATGGCCGCACAGGAAGGAAAGAGGGAGAAACTCGATTACCGACACACAAATGTACATATGTGCAAAAGCCCTCAGCTGTCCTAATGACTTTTATATTTCCACCACATCCCTTTCATTAGTGGTGATGCTGGCCACCATAACCGCTTCATGACAACTGCTGTAATTCTGCTAGCAAGGATAGCAAGATAGATTAATATATTTATTTGTGATCCCCAAGGAGGCCTAACTTAAAAAAAAAAAAGTCATTATGAAGTAAGCAGTCTAGACAATATAAAGTGTGAGCACCGGTCTGCTATCGTGATGCAATACTCACCACCTACAGTATACTCCCTTCTCTCTCAGTTATCTTGTGTTTTTTGGCGGTGGGGGAGAGTGCAACTTAACTGTTCTCAGCAGCACAGAGCTACTGATCACATCCGCTGCTATTTCTTTTGATGGGAGACACAGAGCATCCAAACACATCAAAGCTTCCCTTGAAGCATCTTCTAAAGGGACACCAAAAAGGTACAGCGGTTTATACCAGCTGAGGCGAGTAGATTAGTAGGGATGGTGCATTCTGCCTTTAATGGGGTCCCCTAAACAATCTACATATAGGCATGTGGGAAAAACAGTGTTTGTTTTTGTAGCACAGCATACAGTAAGAGGCATACGTCCTGAAGTAGCACCAGATATATGAGGTCCTCAGAAGCCCTGTGATGATGGATACCCCAATATTGTGCCTTTGTTGTAGCATGCATCCATCCTCCTGTCATGAATTCTGTTCTGGGGAGGAAAAGGTTTGTCCTTGTGTTCACATTCACCCTGGTGTGTATCTCCTTCTGCCACTTTCTCCGTTTTATTTTTCTCCTGAGATGTATGTCTCCTTGTTTGTCATTGGCAGGTTAAAGCTCTGTGGTGAAACTGCACAAATGATCCCTCCCATCTCAGTTATTAGGTCCACAGATGTAGCTACTCTAGGGAATCTTTTTTTTTCACATTCTCTATATTATGAATCCTATATACCTATGCTGCCCATTAATGCTTTGTTGGTATACCATGGACTGAAGGACACACTGCTTTTGCTGTCCTTCATGGCTCAGCTGTAGCAATCACACACTTCTGGTGCTCATGTAAGATGAACAATATCCTGCCTGTGTGGTTAAAAAAAAATGGTAAGGTTTAGATTTTAAGCAGATGGGCTGCCTGGCCATTTCTCCAGTTGATCCTGGTGAGCACTGGTAGTTTCCTTCACTATATTTTGTAAATAATAATAATAATAATAATAATAATAATAATAATAATAATAATGAATTCTTGTTTTCCAGTAACTGTAGCTAAAACATTTTTTTTAATAGGATTAGTTTACTTGAAGTTGCATAAGATCAATACTTGCTCAGAAAATATATCCCAACTGATGTTTATTTTTAAAACCTGATTGTGTTTTCTATTTTTCAGCATAAATCTAAAAAAATAATGTTTTATGCATTAAGGAAACAGACAAAACATAATAATAATAATAAATAAATATAAAGAAATTTTTTTTACATTTTTATTTTATTTGCAATTTAATGCTTTCCACATGTGGAGCCATGATGATAATGGTGGATGGGCTGGTATTGAGATAAATGAGGATAGTTTATACCACTGCATGTTTGTTGCATGAACCTTTAGGGAACCAAGAGTAAGGAAGGATCCTGTTCAAGGATATTCAGGATTTATACCTTTCTCTCTGAAACACATGTGCTGACAGACATCATGATACAATTCTGAAGTGAAGTAAATATAGTTCATTCTACCGTGAGTTGCAAATCTGACATATCTATATCTTTAAAATGCTGTAATAATTCTCTGGCGCTGCAAAATCTCTTTGATAAATGGTCAACTAAAGTAATGCGGTGTGTGTTTAATTACAGTATATTTCACCCAGAGCAGGGCGTTAAGTGAGGTGTCAGACTGCCAGGTTGAAGTACAGTCTCCTTGCGAATCATGGACAAGAGTGTAATAATGTCCTACTCTTTGACTGTGTTTTAATATCTTCAAATTGGCCTGTTTGTGTGAAAAGTGTCTCTGTATAGTGTGACGGTCCTTGGTGTATGGTTTTGAGGCTCTGTTGTGGTGGTGACGCATCATTAACATGCTGTTTTTGGAACTGACATGTCAGGGGTTATTGTCATAGTTTTGACGTTTTTCTTCCGAACAGAAAATGTCTGTGCTTTGTGAAATCTCTAGCACCCACGTAGTGGCAACGATGAAGACCAGCTGATATCCAGAAGCACTCAGGGAAACAGAGAAAAGCAGAGTGAGGAGAAGTGGACAGCTGCTTACACATGCAGCGTTAACAAATGTAGTAATGGATTCTTAATGCTATAATAACAGTAAACATAATTTGTAAGTATAGCCATTGATTAATGGTGGTGACAATAAGGACTTTCAACTCGACGTGACTATTTGTACAGTATGCTCCCTCATCCTCTCGTTAAATGAAGGTGCCATTGGCATCCATCCAGAAAAGTCGTTTGGCTGAATAGTAAAATGTAATATTGTTTTTCATGTACCATGCATTCAGTGTGAATAAATGACAGAACAATAAAAAATATTTCATATGTATCATCTGAATGGCTTCATAAGAATCCTGGATGGAAACAAAATCTTCAATAGTGTCATATATCACAGTTATGTTTGCTTTTTAATTGCTTTTTGTAAAACCAAGTTCAGTTGTAGACATTTATTTATTATTAACGATAAACACAACAACTTGTTTCATTGCCGTAGACTGTTTACATGTACCAAACTTACTGATAATCTAGGCCTACTTCTAAATATAACGTAAAAACTTAAAAATGTTTTGCAACGATTTCTATCATGTAAAGCGCTATACAAGTAAACATGAATTGAATTAAATTGAGCTTAAAATTTTGTATTTTTTGGATGTGCAATTTTCTCATACCATATTAATATAGATAAAAAGGGATGGTTGACCCAAAAATTAAAATTGTTGTCATTTACACAGCCTTAAGTTGTTCCAAACATGTCAGAGTCTCTTTCTTCTGCTGCACATAAAAGAAGAAATTTTTTGGAGAATGTGGATAACCACACAGTTGCTGGTCCCCACTGACTTCATAGTGTGGAATAAAAGGCTATTGAAGTCAATGGAGGACCAGAAACTGTTTTGTTACCAACTGTAACGGGCTGAAGAGTCGTGAGACGTGCGGATCCATGTGTGTGCTTTTATTAGACAGAGACCTGGTCGTAACAGGTCTGGGTCAAACACTGGCAAACAGGTATATAGAGGGCAAGACAAACAATATTCCTAGGGCAAGCATGGGTCTTTGAGCGAACAATATCCAGAGGGCTAAGCAAGAGGGGTAATCCAGTATCCAGAGCTAAAGGGTAAAAACACAAGTAACACGGCAAGGCAAGGAAAAGACTAAACTAAGAAAACTAGAAACAGAAACAAGACTATGAAAACTAGGAACTGAAACAAGACTATGAAAACTAGAAACAGAAACAAGACAAGAAAAATAGAAACTAACATGGAAAGGCTTACATATTGTAGCTATCGCTAGGAGAGGGATATGTGCAGAACAATACTCGACAGTATGTGGGAGGAAGTCCAATGCTTATAAAGCATGTCTGATGATTGTGCTGTGTGTGTGTAATTGGTGGCAGCTGTGTGTGATAGTTTTCAGGTGAATATGATTGGTGCAATGGAGCATGGGAAATGTAGTCCAGGCTGTAATGTGTAGTGTGTGTTGTGGATGATGACCTCTGGTCGTGAATTAACGGAAGTTCAGTGACCGGATCATGACACCAACATTGTTCAAAATATCTTCTTTTGTGTTTAACAGAAGAAAGAAATTGATTTTGACAGGATGAATTTTCATTTTGGGGTGAACTACCCTTTTAAGTGTTTATTGAAAATTGATGTAGTTTATCATATCACAATTTCATAAAACAAATAAGCTACAAGAAGCTGTAGTAATTATAGTGTTTATTTGAATGTAGTTAAGAGGGATTTAGGCACTCCACTTTGTGCCTGAAGTGTGTGTCTTGTGGCTTTTAACATTCCTGAGAGATAAACCCACACTTTGTAATGACTTGGAATTACTTCAGTTGATCTTTCATTTACATTTACCTCATCTCTTTTGACTGAGATAATATTTATGCCTTTCTGTCTCTTTCTTAGTCGTGATTTGTAATGCAGCATTTCATGGCAAACTGCCTCTTTAAAGGTCTTTAAAGTGGCTTAGAGAGGATTGAAAGCGTACTCACTCAGTTTGTAAGCTAACGTATGCATACTCCTCCTTTGATCTGTGAAATAAGGGTTCATGTGTCCCATTACAGTCAAGTAATTGAACTAACTTTGCAAAATGTAACCTGCAGATTTTCTTTTTATGTGGTCAGCGGAGGGAAAAGAGTTCATGACTGACACCCCACATATTCTTTTGAACTGTTGAACCATTGGACAATATATATTTTTTTCTTCTTCAGATTAGCATAACACAACTCCCTGTTCCTTCACATATTAATTTGTTTTTTGTTGTTGTTTTTTTATGTTTGTATCACATGGTTCATTGTTATTGGAAAGAAAATGTATGCTTATTTAGATTTAATGAATGTGGATTTGTTTGCTGGTGCAAAGGACAATTTATTTTGATGTTTCATTAAAGGGTAAATGAATAATAATAAGACTCTAAATAAATTATGTAGATAATTAACTTAAACTGAAATGCTGACCCTTAAAGCTGCGGTAGGGAACTTTTGACGCTCTAGCGGTTAATAAACGGAACTGCTTGCGTCTTGCGGAAGAACATTGTAGCCGGAGCTACTTCTCTCTGTTTATGTCTATGAAGAATCACAAAGGTACTGGGTTACTCCGCCGCGGTACCCCCGAAGCAATCTAAAATAGTCCGAATATAAACACTTATTATAGGTGCACCGTAGTGATTCAGGACAAGCTAAAAACACGGTTTGGAAAATGGATTCACGGTGTACTCGCTTATTATATACATTTTTCTAGATTTTGAACACAAACAAAGTTACGGACCGCAGCTCTGATTGGTTGTTTCTTACCGGGAGCGATGGAGTTTCTGCAAATGGCAATAGGACCACTGGGAGGAGCTAGAGGAGCTTGATTTTTTTCACAGATTATCTGTCTCATATTCTACTGTCAGGACATAATGACAGGTTTAACAAATATGTAAAAAAATATATATTTACAAAAGTTACCTACTGCAGCTTTAATTGAAACATTTTCTCTGTGTTTTCCTGGCATGATTTCCAATCATGATTTGTCTATCAAAGATTCCCATGTTTATAAATAACACATTTCTAACAATGACCAACTGGCAAGTATTATAGTTGTCACACTTTATTTAAGGTATCCTTGTTACACATGTTACATATATTTACTATTATAATAACAAATAATTATGCATAATTAAATGCAAGTAACCCTAAGCCAAACCCTAATCCTAACCCTAACTACTGTATATAGTAAGTACATGTAGTGAATTAATATTGCTCAGTATTTAAATGTATAATTACAATGTAACAAGGATACCTTAAGATCTCCATTTTGTTTTTGAGAAAGAATCAGTTGGCAGTATTTTTACTGTGAACTTACATCTACAGTGCCATAGATTATTTCAGATCTGTCCAGAATCCTGATTGTTAGACAAAATTACAGCCACATGCCTACATCCCAAAAGAACAATCATGCCCTCATGTTTTTTTTTTTTTTTTTTTAATGAAAATCTGCCTTCTTGCCAATATTGTTTTCTGAAACCTAAACCCTATTGATTTGTACAGCACTTTTATAAATGAAGAGGGTTAGTAATGCCTTTTTCGTCTTGTGTAAGGCTCTGTGTGTACATCTGTGTGGTGGATAAAGCTTCAGAAGAAGATGAGCAGATCCCTTTATTGTCACACTCCGCAGGATTCTCTATAGATCATCACTTTTCTTTTAGTCTCTGAGTCTGAAGTGGTGTGACTTTCTTAATAATTATCATTACCTTAAGATTTTTATTTTTATTATATTGAAATAGAAGTGAGTCACTCATAGTTATTTTGCCATGTTGTAGTAATCAATATGTGTTTGGAGTAGACTACAGTGTATTTGCTCCCTGACATTCTCACTCAAACATATGCTTGATTCTTACTACTGAGCAATCATTAAAGATGAGTAAATTCTCCCTCATTCATGAAAAAAGGGGTAGGGAGGTAGCAGATGTAAAGCAAGTATTTAGAAAATATGAACACTTCCATAAATCTGAAAATTTAGGTCACAACAGCTTAACGATTTAAAGAAAAATGAGTTTTGCTCATATTTCATGAATGAGTCCCAATAAAAATAAATAAAACATAAACATGTTCATTGGTTAAAAACTTGCCAACAAAGATCAGTGATGCCAGACTGTTGATTTCGATTAGCACAGTCCAAGACAATCCTACAACTGTATTAAAATAACATCACATCCAATGTAGCTGTGCAACGCGTCCATATTTTATTAAATTATTATATGATCGATTTATGTATAATAATTGAGCAATTAAAAATTACAAAAATGAGCTGACTCACCTGACTCCATGTGCTTCTCCCATCAGAATGACGTTGCAGATCGACTTCACCTGTCGATGGAACTGTGCATAACCACTTGAAAAAATACTTATTATTTTAAGTACAGCTTACTTGAATCCATTTAGTTTAATAACTTTCTGTGCTCAAACATTGAGATAAGTTGGTTAAACTTAGTAAGGTCCACAAACTGATTCAAAACAAGTTAATTTCACTTAATTTTATTATTTATTTTAGATTATTTATATTATCATATTATTATTTTATGTACAAATGCTGCTGCAGTATTGCATTTGCACATCTATGCGTTATCTTTTTATACATATGCTGAAGGAATAAGTGGCAATTTGCTGTTTGCTGTTGGTTGCTTTGGTTAGGAAATGTATGCCAATAAACTAAATTGAAAGCCACTTCAATGTAGATGCATTTCTTACTGATTTTTTGATATGTGTAATTATGCATTCTTGTATGTAACACATGTTGGCTGGTAGATTAACAGCAGGGAGGGATGTGGGCTGTGATCGATCTATTAATAATCCTCTGGGGAGAGAGAGGTGAAATATGGTCCTTAGTGCTACTGCCAGACGAACACTCATAAAGCCCGCGGTCCTTCACGTTTCTCTTGCGGTCTCAACCACATACCCTTTCTGGAGGGAAGCAAGTTCAAGTTAAGAAGCTCACAGATTTGATGTTCACTGATTGAGCCTCACAATATAATAACCACGGCTAGACCAACCCAAGATGAATTTACAATATCTTCATTATTTCTGTACTAGTAAAATAAAAAGAGATACAATTTCAAATCCAAACCTCCACTATGCTATGCATTAACCTCCATTACTTGAGAAGAATACATTTTGCAAAGTTACAAATGAGTTTTTCATCAAGCACAAGTATAACACAGTTTTCATTATAGACTAAAACAATAATTTTTGTTTGAGCCTGATGAACCAGAAAATTACATTGATAAATACACAGAATTTGCCTGAATAGAATTTGACTTTTTCTACTAACCTGCATATCTGCCTCTGCCAAAGTCACTCGTGATTAAGCATAACAGACTATACATCATTAGCAGGATTAGATGCTCCGTGTGTGGGTCATTACTCCTCTTCATCAGTCTGTAGTTGGAGTGTCAGAGACGGATTCACTAGAGAGTCACTGATGACAGGAAAAATGCATTCATTTGTTCATGTTCTTCTTGATTTTAAAAAGTGCTTGTCAAGTTGATGAACATAAGAGGATAAAGATTTATGCATGCCAGCAAAATGGATTCAAAATATTATAGTTACTGATATGTAACCGACATGACAACTTGTCCCAGTGTCCCCAGCTGTAAATGATCACTACACACAGACTCAGATGAACCTGCAAACTGTTTCTTCTTTATGGCTTTATCAGGCATTACATGCAAGATGAAATGAAAATAACATTGAAAATTTTCAAAATACAGTCGGTTGACTTCTCAAATACAGTGATATAAAAACACCCGCACTGGTTTTTGAGATTGAAACGTGCAGTGCTCATGTTTATTCAGTGAGGAAAATCTATCTGTGGTGGTCAATTTTGATATTGTGGCGGCTCACCACAAATAAATCAATGTATGAACCCTGAATATAATAACATTTCAATACCTCACATTTCTGTAAATCAATGACGGCGGTTTGTAGATTTTGAAAAGCCTTCTGAATGTATCATTGCATACACTGCTTCTCCTGTTTGTCAAGGCTGTTTCATCTGACTTTAAACTAGTTTAATCAGTGAGTCATTTTTGTTCGTCACTGAATTCAAGCACTTCACACTGAATACCGAAATTCTGGAGACTGCAGTTTTAGGACTGCAGTTCTAGGACACTATTTTTTGTGACAGCGTCACCTTAGCTAATTTTATTCCTACAGAGGAAACCTGATTCAAATATCAAACAGATTGAAAAACGTTTTTTTTTTTTTTTTTTTTTTTTTTTTTACATCTTTCCATCTTATTGGTATAAACGTTTATGAGCTAGAGTGAACTTGAGTGAAGAGGCAGTGTCAGCAATCTTCATTTATTAGTTTATTTAGCTCTGCAAAAACAGTTCTTTGTGCTGCTGGATGTGGTAAACTGATATTTGTTTTCACATTTTTCTTTTTTTATCTATTAACATTAAACACACTCATTTATAGCACAGTTGTTTTACCATTTAAAGCACTTTGTAAAGTGAGTCACACATCAGAAGTGATGCTCTGCGCTGTAGCTAATGAACTGAATTCTCACACAGACATAAGTCGTTCTTTTAAAAAAAAACTTAATTTTAAACCAGAATGCGTATAGAATATATTGAAACTAACTAGGTTGAATATAGTGAAACTGCAGCCTCCAGAATTGCAGGAATACACTATTTCTGCCGATTGAGCTTTGAGCTGAGTGGATAAATGGTCTGTGTGGCGTTGTTCAAATGAGTAGCGCTGTTCCTTTCCGCTTTTGGCACGGAAACATTATATTGAACATTTATTCATCTCTTGCTATCATTTTATCGAGCTATTACTGCTATTGGTATTATTTTAACATTGTATGGGTCAAAATTATAAACTTTTCTTTAATGCTAAAAATCATTAAGATATTAAGTAAAGATCATGTTCCATGAAGATATTTTGTAAATTTCCTACCGTAACTATATCAAAAGTTAATTTCTGATTAGTTTGTGTGGGTTATGTTAGTTTTTATAACTTGCTCTATATAAAATAAGTAGACCTCTCTCTCTCTCTCTCTCTCTCTCTCTCTCTAGCGAAGTGTTTGTGTGTTTGTGAGCAGACGTTAGTGCTCCGATGCGTTCTCTAGCCTGTGGGTGACTGGGCCTGTCTGTTTCACTCCAGTCCCTGATGCACAAGGCCCTGCTCTCTCTCAGTGCTCTCCAAGCAATCCAACACTCATATTACTGATCAATTCCATCTACTAATACTATTCTCACTGGAATAATTCCCTGATTAACATTCAGTATTTTTCATTGTTTTGGAAGACTATTTTGCTATTGAATTTTATATCCAATCTGTAGGTTTTACAGTCACTAATGACTACACATTGAATTTCACATATTTATCTCTAAAAAGTGAGCAAAAAAATAAATAAAAAATAAATAAAAATAATAATATTTTTTTATTATTTTATTTTCTTTCGTTTTTATTTATTTCACTCAAAGCAGTGTAGTAAAGGTAAAGCTGATACATTTAGAGCTGGGTATTTTACAGTTTCAGGTTTGTGCTTGAGAGATTTTAGAAATGAAGTATGTCAATAAATTTTAGCAGTTGTAGCTTTTTTTCCAGTATTGATTTTAAAATAGGATTTACACTTATTCAGTCTTACAACAATCAGCAATGGTATTTTATTGCCATTGATCCAACCAGCCTGCAGGGAGTCTTACTGGCTCCTGTTCTCCTGCCTCTGTTGTGTGTGTGTGTGTGTGTGTGCGTGTGCATGTGTGTGTGTGTGTGTGTGTGTGTGTGCGTGTGTGTGTGTGTGTGTGTGCTGTGTGTGGTTAAGCTGGCCCAATGTTCTCTGATCGGCCACCAGTGTATGAATTAAAACCTGGCACATCCACTTCAATGGTAGCCATGCACGTCATCTCCTATTGCCAGCTGTGACGGGAGCCTTTATGCATGTTTGTCCTGTGCCATGAGGACCTCCTGGATCCAGTCCTGTAAATGCTCAAACAGACACATGCTTTGATATCTTATTTTGCTCTATCAGTAAGTATTCATGTTGCCATTTCAAGATAATTACATTATGGAAGCTCTTTAGCCTTAATTGCAATTTTTAGATGTTCAAATTGTTATTATTTATTTTATTTTATTCAAGTCTGTCATTCAAGTCACTCTGAAACAATTTATTGTTTTAAAGCAGACATATGATGCAATTTCAAGTTTTCCTTTCTGTTTGGAGTGTAACAAGCTGTTCATGCATAGATAAGATCCCTAAAGTTGCAAAGACTAAAGTCTCGAACACGAAGTTTTTCCACCCCCTCCTAAAACGTCTTGTTTAAACACGCCCCCAACATAGACTGTTTAAAAACATGGACGTAGTGTCTGTGACGTCACCCATAGGTTACCTAAGAGCGTTGTTTAAGCCAAAAGTAGGCAGAGCCCAGACTCCCGGATAATCGAAAATGCTGAAGCCACGCCCACCTAGCTTGACCCCTCGAGTCTATGGGATTGACTCCCCTTTGCAGCCGGCCTCTAGAGGCCAGTCGATGATTTACAGTTTAAGTCACTTCCGTTTGGGCTTCAGAGAGAGAGCAGGAGGTTGCCGCTTGGTCCCCACATGTCTATGTCACGATGTAGGAAGATTTGCATACTCCTGGGAGAGTAGCCTACAATGTGTTTGTGGAACAAAGGCTGTTTCTATAAAGTGGGGCAGTTCCAATTTTGCAAGGACATTCTGGAGCTTCTGACTCACAGCCTGTAAGTACATTTTCCTATTTAAAGAATTTGACATTGATGATACAAACGTCAGCAGTGTAGAGTAGCGCTTGTTGTTTGTTTCTCCGATCACAACTGTAGACATGGTTTTATGTTTATGCGGCACGATACGCAAAGTGTAAAAAAACAGGACAAGCAAACAAGCCGTTATAATCAGTAATTATGTCCTCACTGGATGCAACAAATACCTTGTTTGTAATTGGTATTATTGTTTGTCAGGCCAATCACAATGCACTGGATAGCTGGCCAATCAGAGCACACCTCACTTTTCAGACTGATGAGCTTTATAAGAATTTATGCCTTTCAGAAATGTGGGGCACAGAGGAGCAACAATAATTTTGTTTTTTGAACCTTAAACCACATAAACACATTGCATTACACAAAATAAACTAAAATATATATATTTTTAGCAATGTCATATGATCCCTTTAAGAAAAGAAACTAAAAAAAAAAAAAAACACTTCAATTGTAACTATTGAGGTGTTACTGTCTTTGCCAGCGATACACTTTTCTTTCACATTTCAAGGGAATTTTCCAGTAGCTGCCATCTGAATCAAATGTCCACAATGTTTTGTTTTTTTTGAAACTATGGCATTGTAAGGGGCTGTTGGGCCTGAAAATGGCACTTTTGTGTATCGGTTATTTCTAACTTGGCAATACAACATGAATCAAATCCTAATTTAAATGTATTTCTAATATTTTCTAATAATGTTATTCCTTTCAAGAGGATGCAATAATCCATCTTATTAGTCGAAAAAGAAGAAAGTGGGAAAGCCAGCTTCAGCTGTTTTAAGAGAGTGATCCAGGAGTGCTTACAGCACGCTCCATCTCCTGCTTGATTTTGCTTTTTTAATTTGAGCTAAATTCAATTTAGAAGTCATTACTGATTAAACTGGCTAAAGTCATCTCTAAAGCACAAAATGTATGAGACAGAGAGAGGGGGGATAGTTCCCGCAGTGAGAGTCTCTTCTTTTCACATCTGCCTCTCTGCCCACTACAATCCATCTCAATTACTGAGGAAAAGTCCCTGCTGCACAGGATCTCTCTTGCTCAGTCTTTCTCTCTCCCCCTTTAACTTCCCTAATTAGTCTGTTTGTCATCTTTCCCGTTCTCCTCCCGATGCCCTCCATCATCATCAGCATCATGATCCATATTTCCCCTACCGTGTAAAAAGGATCGGTGGCTGTGTTTTGAATGTAATGCAGTGCTCTGATGAAAAGCTCTTTTTCTCTCTTAATGCCACTGTAGTTTGGGACTGTTACGCTGTAATAGCTGGAGACAGGGAGTAATGGGGGATGCTTCAGCTGGCTTTGTTTTTCTAATGCTGTCTCAATTTCTGTTGCTCGGCAATTATTCAAAAAGCTGGACAAGAGAGGCCTATTAAAATAGGGGCAGGGTTGTCTACTGAGACAATGTCAACTGATATATATATATATATATATATATTATATATATATATATGTACTGTGCCCTCCACTAATATTGGCACCCTTGTTAAATATGAGCAAAGGCAGCTGTGGAAATAAATGTATCTTTCTGATATTTCATTTAAAAAAATGACAAAATTCCAAACTTTTATTGAAGTAAAACAACTAATCTTGCTGAATTTTTTCTTTTTTTGGACTGTAGGTTCTTTGTGCAAAATATATCCCCCCCACACCCCCTAGTGATTTTTGGTTGAAATGTGACCTGGTTGTGTTCTTGAGATGTTTAGTGAGGTTGACCAATTCATTCTTAAAGACAATCAGTGGTCAGAGCAGACACAGTTTCTGTGGTTACTGCGGTGTTGTAGTTATCGGAGGAATTCTGTGTGTGTGCATACTGGCAGGGTCTCCAGAGGGGATCTGTGTGCAGAAAGTGGATGAACGTTACGTGAATAACCGCGAGAGAGAGAGAGAGAGAGAGAGAGAGAGAGAATGATTGAGATGCCCAACCCCCAGCAACGCCAGGGAACCTGCTGTTGTCCCACTGTTTCCATGGCAATGAGGATGAGCTGTTTGTTCTAAGCTCAGAACCGTGTGAGATGTTAGACAGGGAATAATGGATTGTGGAATGAGAGAACTTGAGGAAGAGGAGGCGAATGATGGAGATAGAACAACTAGTCTGTGTGTAGTGCTTTTTGAATGAGATAAAAAATAAATTAAAAACATTTCAGCCGATCATAGTGGGCTTGACCTTCTCCTGTGAGTTCAGTTGTTAGTGCTGGAATAAACAGTGTCTTTAGAGCTGTTTGAGGACGGCGGAGTCTGTGTCTCAAGAGCCCCAAAAGAGCTGCAGCCAACATGATGGAGAGGTCACAGTGTAAACACAAGTGCTCTCTCTCCGTCTTTACATAAAAACACATTCACAACCCAGCCAACAAAGGAATCCTCTCCCCGTCATTCATCTAGTTTTCACATTTTAATCCAAAAAACATATTTCAGTGCTGTTGACTCTTGAGTCTGATTAATTAAGGCAATGTTCTGTTGCTGGCGCAGGAGCGTATTTTACAGGTACGGCTTCATTCATTTGCGAGGTGTGCCTGTGACAGTAGAATGCAATTTCTAAATTGAACACAGCGAGTCATGTGATCTGGCTGCTTTGAAACCATCCAGAAGGATTTCTCGCCTGCCATGAGATATATCTGGAGTTGTTTAATGTCACCATCTTCAGGAGCGGATTTACACTGACACTCTTTTAATCCCCGGATTGTTCAATTTAATTAAAAAAGAGTGCACGTTTCTCCCTGATGTGTCCCAAAGTTGGATGTGTCTCCTCCATAAACACTCAGGTTTGGATCTGTAGTAGACGGGTGTTCTAGGATCCATAATAAAAGAGTTTCAGAAAAAAAGCACTGTAGTGCACCATTACTGTCTTCTCAAAAACTGCTATTCCTATTAGAAGAGTTGGTTAGAATTGCACTATAGAGGGAAAAAAGAGGTGTGTGAGTGTACACTACCACTCAATTTTTTATTTTTAAAAGAAGTCTCTTGTGCCCAGCAAGGCTGCATTTGAGCAAAAAGGCAACAAAATAATAGTATTGTGAAATATTATTACAATTTCAAACAGCAGTTTTACATTTTAGAAGGTAATTTATTCATGTTATGGAAAATCTGAATTTTCAGCAGACATTACATCAGTCTTCATCGTCACATGATCCTTCAGAAATCATTCAGATATGCTGATTTGGTGCTCGAATGGTTGTGCTGCTTAATGAAGAGTGTCTTTAATATTATTTTTATTTTTTTGATGAACAACCTTTGAATAAATGGCATTATTTGAAATAGTTTCCTAACATTACGGATGCCTTTACTGTCAATTTCCGTTCAATTTAATGCATTCTTACAGAATAAAAGAATCCGTTTATTTAGAAATAATTGTTAATCTCTAAATTAATATTTTCATAATGCACCAATGTATAATGTATAGTGTTAGCGGAGAATGCATTTCTCTCATATATGTTAAACAGACATTTTGACTTAAATAAATCAAGAGCGTGTGAATCAAAATTGGATCAGGAAATAGTTCAATATATCAATACTTGGCTCTACTTATGTATAGTACCACATACATCCACAATATTTCTCCCTGCAGATATTCACACATGCAGACACACGACCCTGAGTCGAGTTTCCCTGTAACCTGCACAAATATGCCTTTTCAGGACATGTTCAAGCAGTTCCAGAGAGATGTGTTTAACCTGATAAGAGTGCCCCCCTAACACGATTACAGCTACGACAAGGACAGCCGTGGTCCTGTAATGTTATTAGACAGAAGCGAATCTGCAGCAAGGTGCAGGTCATCACTTCAAAGGGGACACAGCACAAGCTGCCCACGAGTTCAGCTTCTGAATCTGGAGCTCAGTGATACGGTCAGTGGTTGACTTCAGTTCTCTGCTGCTAGAGTGAGTGTGAGCAGAATCGCTTTACTACACATCCGTCACATTCAAGAATCAATGGGGAAATGTCTCCTGTGAAAATTGCGAAAGTAGCATTTTTTTTTTCTTATGCCGTATGATTATATGTGTTCATACGAGTATGATCAGGGGTTCACAGTGAAGCTCTGTTCAGCGTCGTGTGTGTTGCGTGTTGATATTGAAGGAGTCACTTCACTCTCCGAGGGGTAAATGGGAAATCATTACAAAGCTTGGAAAGTGTCCAGAAAGGGGTTTCCACGGCAACAGAACCACTGTTCCCATCCATCCCTCTTTTCTCTCTCTCTCTTTCCCTCCCTTTCAGGGAGTGATGTGTAAGTGTGTGTTGTGTCCTCATTCCAGGACCTTCGTTCAGTCACTCTCCTAGCCTTGATGATCATTATCAGATTTATGGATACATCCAAATGTTTTACATACTGAACTCAATTCAAGCCTTATAGTAAGGTGATGAGCCATAAACCTTCATAAGTGCATATGTGAGTATGGATGATACTTTATGCTTTCATAGGTATGCACACACCTTCATAAATATGTATGTAAATCAAGATGATAGGCCTTCATTAGTATGTGTGTGAGGGATGCTATGCTTGAGAAATATGCCTTGAAGTCATTTGCAGGCATTGCTGCGGGCAGTGGGAGTATGCAATCTATTTATATCTAAACACATATATGTAAGCACAGTTTCCTTCTTAATTGAAGCAACTGAACCCCACGGTCTCCATGATGATGTCAGGAGAGCATGTGTGCTTCTCACACAAACCAGCAGGAGAAAAAGAGAAATCTTGGACTCTCTCCAAACACATGACATGGGCATCTCAGTTCAGCCACACATGAGGCCGGTTGAAATCTTCTCACTTACTTGACCATCCTGCTGCCATCACCAGAGGCCTGCTGATGTCCTTACTGCAGCCGGAGCAATAGTAGCAAGCAGCAGCTGTCTAAACAGCCGAGTGTAGCTGAGTCTATTGAGTAGAAGTGATCGGACAGATTGTGGTGCATGACATGTTCTTGTGATCTCTCATTTTGATTTGATCATTTTCGGCCTTCTGTCTGTCGGTCTTTTCTTGTGCTGGATGCTCAGCTTCTGAATCGTTTTTTGTGCCCTCAGGGTATCATGTAAAATGAAAACATCGGTCTCAGAGAGAATCAGATCATGTAGATTATCAGAGCTGAGTCAGGAAGATCATCCAATAGTGTTAGCTAGTTTTGTTTGTTCTTTCCATCAAGGGCATGTTGAACATTGTAGCATATTTTATTGCTGATATCCGACTTTTAAACTTGGGTGAACTCAGTGAAATCGTATGTCTGTGTATTTATTAATGTATAATTAAAATTTTGCACACACAATCCGATTTTTTTTCTTTTTTTGGGGGGGTCTGTAAGATATTTAAACGTTTTTGAAATAAGTGTCTTCTGCTCACAGAGGCTGCATTTATTTAATCAGAAATACAGTAATATTTCAAAATGTTACATTTTATACAATTTTAATTGACTGTTTTTCTTTTTAATAAATGTGATTTATTTCTGTAATGGCAAAGCTGATTTTTTTTAGCAGCTATTACTTCTGTCTACAGTATCACATGGTCCTTCAGAAATAATTTGAATATGCTAATTTGGTGCTCAAGTAACATTTCTTATTATTATCACATTTGTTGATGAATAAAAGTTTTGAAATAGAAATCTTTTATAACATTATCTTTACTGTCACCTTTTATCAATTGAATCCATCCATGTATTATTATATTTAAAAGAAATTAAATCATACTTACCCCAACATGTAGTGTTCCTCAAATGAATAAGTCCAGCAACACCTGAATGAATGACTCTTATCTTTTTACTGATTCAGAACCTTACCGCACAACCAGTATAGTTTGATTCCCGAATGGATGACTCTCATGTATGAGTCAGTCCTTTGTTGTGTATCAGAACCATACAGCATGACCTGTATTCCAACCGATTCCAAACAAATTACTCTTACTCTATCAGTCTGTTCTTTTAAATGATCCAAACAATACAGCATGACCAGTGTTCTGCAGTCTGATTCCAGACTGAATGACTATGGTTGATCTTAGTAAATTAAATCCATACAATTTGACCGCTGGAGTCCAGTTAAATCCCAAACAAATGATGCTTATGAGCCAGATGTTTTTAAATAATCAAAAACAAACACATTTGTTTGGTTGGCTTTGGAACTTAATACATTTTCCCCAATGTTTCTTCCTCCAAAAAAAATAAAATAAAATAATAATAATGATGATAATGATAATAATTAATGGACCATTAAATGTACCTATGAAAAATAATCTTAAAGTTATGTTCTTATAACTTTATTAATATGTGATGTTCTTATAATGGTGAATAAAAAAGTTCTGACATCATCATTCCCACTCTTTCCCTTTTAGTTGTTATGGACACTTTGTTTCTGTGTTTTATTGTCTTCTGTTTTGTTTTAGTTCCTGTGTGCCCTTATTTGGTTATGCTCCTGATCTCATTTAGCCTCATTAGTTTACCTCCAATCACCCGTGTTTAGTTAATTATCCTGATCTGTCTTTGTATTTAAGTTGCTCCCTTTCTAGCAATCATCGTTTGGTCACCCATCATTTTTCAAGTGCGAGTCCACTTTTAAATTGAGAGTTTTGGGCTTTCCCTGCTGTCTCACACAACCCTAACATCCTAATGATGTTATTTGTACTTGATGAACTTTCTAAGAAATGATTTTAGAACCTTTAAATAATGTTATAATCACAAACAAGAAAACTGGATGTTTCGACATCTTAGAAGTATTTAATTACAACAAAACTTAGTTAACGGAGCTCATCCTGTAGTTTTCAGTTCAAATGCAGTATCTCTCAGTCTCTCTTTCTGTGTTAGTGGAGGGGAGTTGCTGTATATCACTGCTGTGCAAACAGTTCAGTGTGATTAGAGAGCACCCTCCAAGCAGCCAGTCGCCCACTGCACCCTCACACTCTGCAGACCACACTCACAACACACTCAATATGCAAACCACTACAAGTTTAGTCTTGATTTTGACAGCCAAGAGCAATTTCTCAAACCGCACTGTGTTTGATCCAGCACTGTTTGACAGTTTGTGCTCCCTCAGATTTTTCCTAATAGTCTAGTTTCAGCAGACTGGACTTGAGCTGAGCCCGGTCCTTAGAGTCACGTTGTCATTTGTGGTGTTTGCGATATGGGCTGTATGACATGCACATATATTAGAGGGAGCAGCTGTACCCTGGTAATTGACTGGAGGGCTCTCTCTCCTCTCATAGCGCCGCTGACTGAGCTAAAAGGCTTTAGTGGCTAATGTCGGTGAGTGGTGCGTCTTAATCCTGTTGAGAGCGCAGCCGAGGGTGAAATCCTTCTTTGATTATTGCTTGCTATCATTGGTTCTTTCCAAAAAAAAAATGCACAGGCAGAAAATCACCAGCAAAACTTCCCACCCAGGGCATAATGTGTGCTCTGCTGCACCTCTGGAGAACTAGGGAATATGGGATTGATGGCTGCCAATGTTTTATGACCGTCATTTAACACGCTTCTCCTCAAATAAAGTCAAAAAAGCTTGAGCCGCATAACTTCTGTCCTAAACTATATCCTCCTCCTATGCATTGTCCAAAAACCTATGGAGTCCTATTACAGTTTGACCCTCTGCATCCCAACTCTTGACCTGCTCTCCTGATGTGCTAGAAATGTACTTTTAGAGTCAACAGGGAGCTCTAATTCAGACACAGAGTTAAGAATAATAAGGGAAAGTTGTCAGTGGGGATTCATACGATGTTGGAGGGTTCAAGCGGTAGCACGCTTTAATGTGTGTGTGTGTTTCTGACAGTATCTGACAGTATCTGTGGTGTGCTATCATTTACCACAGACAAACTTTCGGACTCATTCCTCAGTACATGAATGTACATTTTTATAAAACCTGAGTCAGATAAAGATAAAAAATATTTGGGTATCCGTTCATGATGGAGGGCTTGTATTATTTATAATGCGCCTTGCTGTAGAGCATGGCGCTAGCAACACCAAGGTCATCGGTTCGATTCCCCGGGAAAACAATAACTGATTAAATGTGTACCTTGAATGTAATTGCAAGTCCATTGGGATAAAATAGTCTGCCAAATGCATAAATGTAAATGTAACTATCAGAAGAAAATCAGCAAAAATTTCCACAAAAATGACTAACATTATTAATATAATACAATATAACGTATGAAATTACCCCTTTAAATTATACCTTAGCTTCAGTTACATCATGAGATTGGACATTGTAACTAGAAAATATTCAGAAATATATAAAATAAAGCAATTTTCAGACGTTTTTTTTTTCAAAACCAAATCCTATAGATACATCGCTTCTGTTACATGACAACTATATATGTATATATAAAGAAAAGATTATTAAAGTTGTCATGTAACAGAAGCGATGTATCTATAGGATTTGGTTTTGAAAAAAAACGTCTGAAAATTGCTTTCAGTGAGCTCTTTTGTGCCGCTGATCTTTCCACACATATACCAGCCAGGCTTTTCCTCTCATTCAGTCTTATCTTTGACAGACTCTTTCTCTTTTTCCTCACTCTTGGTGTAGTTTTCTCTCTCTCAATTGCTTCTGAAAGAGGATCAATAATTCAAGAGAGCAAATACAATGTGAACCATTTCTCACATCATCTCTGAAAATCTGTCATACACACACTCTCTGTCTCTCATAAAACATAATCTCATGTCATACTTGTTATAGGAATATATATTTGTGTTGAAGAAATGTCTTAACATTGGCCCATGCATAATTTCTGGAAAAACAGTGGGTTTTATGTGTGTTGTTTTATGTGTGCTCTCATTGCTGCACTAATATAATGTTGATTTTTATTTGTTTGTTTTTTTCTTTATTTCTTTATTTGGAGACTTGGCCAGACCAATTAGCAGACCAAATCATGCTTTAGCAATACCTTACAAAAGTTTCTCTTTGATAGTTTTTTAATTGTTTTTATTTTCTTTCTGAATTACACATTGATCAGATTTCTTTGTTTTTCCTTTATTTTGTTGGTTATTAATCCCATAGCTGTGTGTGATTGCACACGATGGCATAATCCTGTAATCTTCAGCTCAATCGACTCTTCAGTCTCACTGATCTCTTCTTCTCTTTTGCCAGCAAACACATTTCAGTGACTGAGAATAAATCAGCATGCACCCTACTCAGCATTCACCTCCTTCTACATGGAGCATATACCTAAGTGTTTTAATTCCATCTGTAGCATTATTCATAACCTGAATCTACATTCTAAACTGCTGACAGACAGCATCAGCTTCATTGCTAACGTTTCATTCCCAATGCATATTGGATTAAATGCTCTGCTCCTGTTGGTTTATGTGAGATGGCACTGTGATTGTAGCGCAGAGCTGAGGTCCCATGGGTAATAAGTGTGAATGAGGGAGAGAGGCCTGCTGGACTTGAGCGGTTAAAGGGTGAAGGAGCATGAGAGAGAGAGACTCAGTGGAGTGCTGCTGATTAATGAAGGGTGAAGGAGAAAAAGACACAGAACAGAAAGAAAGAAAGAACAAGAACTGGGGAGGATGTAAAATTGTTCATGTTTCGCTATTTTTTTTTCAACATATTCATATCCACAGAATTCTCCCTGCCATCCTGATGACCATATCATTACCTGCACATGAAATATTGATAAAGCCATATGTGATGGAGCACACTTCCTTCTTTTTCCTTAAATGCTTGAGAAGTGATTTGACTTGATGGTGTTGGCGCTGAACGTGCAGCTCTGTTCTTTAATCTCAGAAACCTAAACGGTTTTCTTTTTGTTTCAGGTGCTTTTGTCTGGACTGATCGGAGTGGTGTCATGGAAAAGGCCCCTTTCTTTGGTGGTAAGAAATAAATAATAGTATATTAATAAGCATTTATTCCACCCATGCACAATATTACAATTCTGGTTGATATGTTAATTGCCAATAATTACACCATCAAGTAACATGCTCAACAAGGATGAACTTATTTGATCAAAAATACAGTTAAAACACTAATAGTATGATCCATTATTACTATTTAGTTCAGTTTATTGCTGTGATTGCTGTGAGCAGCCATTACTCCAGTCTTCAGTGTCACGTCATCCTTCAGAAATAATTTTAATATTTACTCAAATTAGTTTGTCTGAATAAATGATTAAACTGCTAAAAATGTAAAATTAGAAAATAATTTATTTACAGTATGAAGAATGGATATTCATTTTGAGATTAGCTAAAGATTACACTTAACAGTGTTAATTAAATTGTTAGCGTTTTTAAAAATTAACCTTAACTCCGCATTAGATGATGGCAAAAGCATTCTAAATGTAAAAGTAGAGGAAATTAACACGTAGAATCAAATACATTTACAATCACATACCAAAAAATCTAATATATCTAATATTGTCCAATAATAGTTATATTGTGCATCCTCATTTAATTCTTAAATAATTGTTAATTAACCCCCAGCTGTGAATGTATTGTTATACTTTTGGGATTTCTAAGTTATTTATATGTTCAGTTTTATTTTCGAAAGCACAAAGTCTTTAGTTATTTCTTTCTCCCATTAATTATATAGACTGTTATCAGTACATGACATGCACATATAGGCTTATTTTCCTCTTTGCCCTCTGCCCGTCTGTATTTAGCTGTGGATTTGTTCGGTTGTGTGATGCTTGGGCATTATCACAGCGAGCATTATCAGGAAGGAGCTGGAGGGCTTCTGATTGCCTGTCATGTAGTGCTCTGTAGACGGTGTGAACGTCTAAGCTGAGCATGCACAGATCCAGCCTGGCAGTCAGTGGAATGGGAATGGAATGTAAAGTTTATGTATTGGGTTTTGCTTTGTTCAGCCAGCCGTTCTGCTCATGCATAATTGCAGCAGGGATTGGGCACGCTGGCTGAATTTTTCATGCCTCTTGTTCTGTGGGATCGGCTGGCTCCGGAGGGAGCATTAATGGAGAATGCACAAGTTTACAGATTGCAAAAAAGGTGGGATGTTGTTAAATTCATACCCTGACACAAAATCACATGCATAAGACAAATGCATACACAAACAATTGCTCTAAGTGGTTCACGCAATGGCAGACAAAGCTATGTACGTTAAAGGGATAGTTCAGCCAAAAATATTCTGTCGTCATTTACTCACCCTCATGTAATTCTAAAAAATGTTCTGTCTTCCGGAGACCACAAAAGAAGATGTTAGGCAGGATGATGACACTGCTCTTTTCCATTCAATGAAAGTGAAGGACGACCAAAAAAAATCGAAATAAATCAAATCAGTGGTCCATATGTCACAGTGGAAAGCTCCTCATTCACTGTCACTGAATGGAAAAGAACAGCATGAACTATATACTAAACATCTCATTTTCACAGTGTCCCTTTTTTCATTTTATGTAAAAAAGAAAGGAATTACACGAGGGGTGAATAAATGATGACAGATGTTTTATTTTTCAGTTAACTCTCCCATTAACTAACCTTTGCTTAATTTTTCACATCATCAAAACAGCCAACGCTGCTCTGAACATGCTTGTCTGCTTCTTGTATCACTGAAGTGTTTACTATGGGTGGAAGCAAAATATTAACTCTGCTCAGATGTGATGCATTATTGTTATTAACAATCTGAGATTTAGCAATAATGCTTAAACTGAAAATTTAACAATGTCGATGTTTTCCCTATTTCGATGTGGCATGTTTTACTGTTGTCCTGACTTGTTCTTTTAAGCCTGATGATTATGCTCTTTATATTTTATCTTATTTAACTCATTTTGGGCCCTATTTAAACGATCTGAAACGCAAGTGTCAAAGCGCGAAGCGCAAGTAAGTTTGTGGGCGGGTCTCGGCGCTGTTGCTATTTTCCCGGCGGGATAAATGGCTCTTGCGCCCGGCGCAAATCTAAAATGGGTGGGTCTGAAGTAGCTTCATTATTCATAGGTGTGGTTTGGGCGTAACGTGAAATAAACCAATCAGAGCGTCATCCAACATTCCCTTTAAAAGCAGGTGCGCAAGTTCCATTATGGATTGCTATTATTATGGCGTATTTACCAGGCGCACGCCAGGAGCGGTTCACAGCCGAGGAGACTGATGTTCTTGTAAGAGCAGTGAAAGACAGAGAAATTGTGTTGTATGGGGATGGAAGAAACCCACCCAAAATAGCGTCGGTTAAACAGGCGTGGGAGGAAATAGCCACAACTGTTTCATCGATTTTTTTTCCTGGTTCTTGACGGACAAACCAATTTGTCAGATGTCCTTATACATATATGTATTGCCACTATTGGGCAAACAGGTCTGATCCTTAATTACTACAATTAGCCTGAATAATTTGTAAGCAAGATTTATGCCTATTTTTTCACATCTTCGTGGCACACCACAATGATTTCCGTCATCTCATGTGTTAATATTTTTTTAGTGTAACAATTTATGAATCTTAATAAAAATCTGTGTAGATTATATGAGCAAAGTGTATGCGCGTTGTGCACGCTATATACATTAAGGTCAAACATGCGCCCTTAAAATAGCATAATGAACAGCGCGCAACGCGCCACTGACTTTAGACTAGGTTTTTTCTGGTCAGTGGCGCAATTGTTTAATGGAACAGCAAAATAGCACCAGGGATTGTTTGCGCCGGAACACGCCTCTTTTTTTGCGCTGATCCGCCCAGGGAGCGCAAGTTCATTCACTAGTTTAGCGACGTGCTTCTGTGGAGGGAAAAGCGCGCTTTGCGCGGGTGCAAAATAGGAATGACACATGCGTCGGTGTACAAAGTCAATTGCGCTGGGTGCAAGATAGGGCCCTTTATCTGATACCTTTTGTATTATTTGTATAGTGGTCACATAATGTCATATTTCTCATCTCTGGACTGTTGTTCTGGGGAGATCAGCGTCTCATTAGTTGATTAACGTTTTCTGGAAGTCGTCCTCATATTCTGTGCTTAACTTCAAAACGCCAGGGCATTTGACTAAATTGTCTCTGCTGTTAATGAATCGAAGTAAAATAAACACTCTGCACACATATGGTGTCTTGCAGTCCAAGTGGTCTGATGGACAGATCTTGTAAAGGGTTCGAGACTGGCTGATTTGAGAGGAATCCCTCTCAGCTGTAGCCTGTTACAGCATTGAAAGCAAAGAAGTGTACAGAACTGACAACTGTGCCGTCCGGGGTGCTCTCTCTTGACTTCAGACTCAGAGACTGTCATTGAACCTGGCCCTGTAGATCTCAGGGGATTGCCAATCAGCCGGTGAATTCCACAGTCTTTCCTCATGGGGGCAAGTGTTTCCATTCACATGGGCCAGCGATGATGATTGAGTTATCAATAGGACTCTGTCCATTCAGTCCCGTGCGTGGCACAGTTGAAAGCTGTCAAGGCAGAGAAAGATTGATGATGCTCTCTTCCTGCATACCTAGCGGAGGGGGGAATTAATCAGCTTTTAAAGGTGTCTGACAGAGAGGGGTGAGTAGCCACATTCATTTATTGCAGAAACGAAGATGGCAGGAGAGCACAGTATTCACATGGACTGAGGTTTATTAAACAGTCTCATCTTCAACACAGTAATGCACAGCAGGACAGTAGACATTTCACACACCTATGAAAAGATGACCTTGACTGAAATACAGGTTGAATGAACTTGAAAGGACATTGATGGACACCCGTTCTCATGTATGCAGCCCAGTAGTGTGTAGTGATATTGACGAGCCTGTTATCAGCAAAGCAGCCCTTTGGATCTATGACTTTGCACGGATCTGCGAAAATAATGATCTCCTAAAAACTGTGGTTAAAATGATCCTGGATCCCGGTTCATGAATTATTAAAGCTTGTTTGTATCCGTTTTAGATTCATTTTGTGTGTTTGGAGGGTAAGAATGATGCACTACTGGGACTGAAAGCATTTCGAGAGGCCTAGCTCTGCTCCTCATCAATTATTAGTTTTCATCAGGGATGTATATGTGTGCGTTTTCCTCTAAGTGTTTGGTGAATTGTGAAATTTAGTCACAATGTCCTTTGGTATGGTTCATTTTCATGAAGTATGCTAAACACACCAAAGTAATGAAGGGGCAAAATATATGCTATTTTAATGCATCTACTATCTAAAAAAAATACATTATATTACATTTGAGTTGAGTATTATAGTTTATAGTATTATAGTATTATACATTTTAAACAATGCCTTTTTAAAACATTTTCTTTGACATTACAAAACATTGATACATTATACACCCCCAATTTTTTTTTTACACCCCTAGGTAAATGTCAGTAGCCACGTGTTTGTTGTAATTTATGGATATATTGTTTATTTAATTGTGCATGCTTTTTTATCCTGCAATTAAATGTATGTGCCATCATCTAATACTCCTCACAAGTACAGTTTTTGTTTGTTTTCTTACTTGTTTGATTGTTGGATGTGAAAGTTATTATTTTACAAAGCTGAACTGCAGCAGTTTTGTAAAAAAAAAAAAAAATCATATTAAAAGTAATGTGTAAATCATCCTCACTCTGCTTTTTTTGCTGGTATGAGCATAGAAGCAGGACACACAAATGTGCTTTAGAGAATTCAAAGCATGAATTTCCTAACATAGGATTACAGGAGATAATAAATCTAGTCTCCCTCTGATACAGTGCAGTGTAGGGTTACATCAAGAAGCCATGAAAGATCATGTGAGGCCAGTTCTGTTTAATATAAGGTCAATGATATTGAACGTATGTACGTTTATATGCCTATACTGACTGCTGGGAGGAACATGGAGCATGCATATTGTGAAATGACTTTTTCGGTGGTGTTTTTCCCATGTTCCTCTCTGCTTTTGCATTCATTAACCTTTCCACTGACAGATTCCAGCTGCATATGTGCTTCTCTCTGAGTACCATGTGATTAATCTGATGCCTATGAGCCACTTGGAGACTGCTGTGATATTACTTTCAGATCGGCCTCAATCGCTCTCAACTCCTCCTGACCCTTATGATATTTACCCTGCGCCACACATATTCTGTACTCCTAAACATTCCTTTAATATTTCCCCCAGTCTTTCTCAAGGGCACGCATGGAGTGTAAGCTGCCTCCCTCCTGCTGGTCACGTTAACTATAGGCTGAAAATTGTTTGCTTTTTTTCTGATTGTTAGTCTGGGTTTTTTGTTTTGAGAATTTTACCTGTCAGTATGAGACTTGGGGATTCAGTAATCTCTTTTTTATTTGAGTCTGATATTGTTTCAGATGTTTTGAGAACTGAACCTGAGGTCCTGAGTTAATATTTTATAGTGTTTGGGGTTGTTGTAAGGATGAGTTCTACGGAGCGCTGCCAGAGAGTGTGTGAGTGTGTGTGTGTGTGAGTGCGTGTGTATGTGTGTGTGTGTGTGTTTTTGTTTGCATATATGTCCCAGGAGTGGTGTGTTTCCTGGTAGAGTGAGTTTGTTCAGTTTCTGAGACACTCTTTCTCTGGCTTCTCTCTGCTCTCTCTGTCTGTCAGTGTATTGCTGCAGTTCAGGATTGTTTTGTCATCAATGAGTGTGTACAACATCAGTTTTCAAACTGTTGTAGGCAACACAACCCTGGACATTTACAAAAATATAAGTGTTGTTCAAATTCATATCTAATTCGCATTACCAAATAAATCTTTCATGTTAAGCCATGTTGCATTTATGTAATAAAATTACAGTAAAAGCAATAGTATTGTAAAACATTATTATTACACTTTAAAAGAGCTGTTTGCAATGTGAATATATTTGAAAAACCCTGTGATGGCAAAGCTGGATTTTCAGCAGCCGTCACTCCAGTCTTCAGTTTCACATGATAATTCAGACATCATTCTAATATGCTGATTTGGTCCGTATTAAAAACATGTCTTATTTTCAGTGGTGAAATCTGTCACTGGTGTTTTCTTTTAACCTGTTAAATGTCACCCCGTCCCGTATTAGGGACGCCTACGTTGACTATACTATATTACAATCAAATCTAATCTAATCTTGACAAACTATATATCGTTGGAAAGGTCTAAGACTCCCAAATATATATTTTACCAATATTGTTTGTTAAAAATGATGTAGGAAAAGTAATAGATGAATTTATGACAAGAGTGCACCCTCAGAAATCTACATTACAAAAGGAGCTTTGAACTTTGTTTAAAAAAAAAAGACTTCCTCGTTGACTTTTTCTCTATCACATTTTAGAAATCATCAGAAGTTATATATCACTTGAAAACACAAAATCTCAAAATTCATCCTTCAAAACCCATTTTAAAATCAGACATTGCATTACCATGTAAATGGCACATCAAAATCATGTTACAAAATGTTTTCAGTCATGAATTATAAAAATGTATGTTTGAATCATGCACATTCATGTCTATCTTCAAAAACATGAGTGACAATTAACAGGTTAATTTATTTCTTTATTCATTGTGGAAAACATGATACATTTTATGTCAGGATTCTTTGATGAATAGAAGTTCAAAAGAGCATGATTTATTTGATACAAACATTTTTAACATGTACTGTCGATTTTTATCAATTTAATGAAAGAAAATTAGTTTGTATTTGTACTATTTATAATTATCTGTCTTTTTTGTATTATTTTTGTAGTTTTTTAAGCAAAATATCTTTCATTTCTAAATATTATATTATAAATAAAATGATGCGCTAAAAAATGATTTTGAAACTGGATCACAAAACCTTGAAATGTTACTATGGTGTATTGAGTTTTCGGGTTTTTCCTCATATCTGCAATATGCCTATCAAGGGACATTTGAGGCTCTTACAACAACATGATTTATCTCAACTACAGGAAAATGTATATTTAATACAAAATATAGTGTTTGTGTGTATGTTACTCACAAGCTTGCACTCAAAGAGATTGTTGTTTGCCCAGTGCTGTAAACATGTAGAGTACATTCTGATATTCTGATATGATTGGTGATACATGTTGACACCAAGTATTTTTTTCACCCTGCACTTCAGATTCACTGTGTTATAACTTATACTATATATCACTCTAATATCTTTCTTAGTACTGTTCTGCAGTTTAAACAATATTTTACCACCTTTCGTTTGATGGAAAGCAGCAGTGCTGGAATCTGCCAACATGTTTCCTGTTCTTTGTTTATTCATCTTAACCAGAAATTAAGTGCCTTTCTCTTACCATCTTATTCATACAAGTGCAGCACGTGAACGTGAGAGTGTCAAGAGAAAATATTTTCTCTCTTTTTCTGCTTCAGAGGAAGCATTTGAATGTGTGCCCGGTGCAGATTTGTCCTCATCTCCAAGGCAACCCTGCAGCAGGAAGTCAAGAGCATTCATAATGTAGAGTCCAGCTGGAGGCAAGAGCTTATGGGGCTTTAGTGTATCTTTGCTTCTCTATCGGTAAAGCTGGCAGCTGAAAAATGCCTCAAAATTGTGATTTGGAGATTAATGCTCTGAGCATCTTTCTATCATGGTAGCATGTGAGGCTTTGTCAGGGTTGGTTTAGCACAGCAGCACCTCAGGGAGCTTTTGAGAAGCAGTGACCAGTGGAAGGACAGGGGGTAACATGGAGAGGTGAGGAGGGTGGGATAACCAGGCCAAGTGGAGGGTCTGCTCTGAGCCGCTATTAATGTTGATGTTAGAAGGATGTCATTTTGATGAGATTCTCTTATCACACTTAGACAGCAGTGTGAACATATGAACATTTACCATGGATTTCTATTGTAACTGTTGTATGACATATTAAAAATGACAGTCATTTCGGCTACACGTATTCTCACTCAGTGTATTTGTGTTTTTACAATTTATATAATTCGATGTTGAAGATTCTTGCAGAAGTTTGAAAGCGTCAACTCTTTGTGGTACTATGGGATAATTTTGTTGAGCAATAACTTACACATGGTCCAGGACAGTATGCACAATTATGTACAATACCATGCCAAAATTCAAGCCCTGGTATACTGGAGGTACTACCCCAGTGGCAGATTTTGTAACTCTTTTTTTTTTTGAGAGTGTACATTCCAAAAATATTGGCAGTTTCCAAATTGTCGACCTATACAAATCTAGTTATTTTTGTATTAATTTTATTAATTTTTAATGCCCTCTTTGAAAAAGAAAAAAGGTTCTAAAGCCTTGATAATGATATTGATATTTAATGTGATGTTTAATATTTAGGGATAAGGAACCATAATTGGTTACTACCCACATAACTGCTATGATATAAAAAGTATTTGGATACATTTTATTTAAAACTATCCTGAAATGCTATCTACATTATTTGTGTTGCTCCAATTAGTCATTGACTTAAAACGGAATTACTCAAAAACCAAAAACACCTGTTCCTATTTTTTCATTTATCGCCTATTTGGGGATTTCAGCAATTGTAGTATTTTAAAAAGCAACGTTTTTGCAAACCCTTTTCAGTTCAGCATTTTGCAGCATTGTGGTAATTGTCATCCCTTTATAGATTCAGAAGGGATGAGGAGGCTTGTATGTACTTCCTGAATTATTTGACATCTGACTCACAGTTGGCTCCAATTTTGATCATTTAACAGTCAATTACCCCGGATCTTACCACTCTGTATGCGCAAAAAGCACATCTTGTATTCTTCTCTGCTTCAATCAGTCTTTCCCTGTCTTTTCCAGCTGGCAGCTGTCTTCCTATCTCTATAACGTGTGGTTTCCGGAAGCCCTGACACTGGTCTTAAATGCCTATTTTAATCAGCTAATTACTAGTAAAATGAGGTAATTAGCAGTTTGAACCAGCGGTACAGATGCCTCTCTCCCCCAGCTGCCATGGCTGCAGGAAGAACCTCGGACACAGGGGGAGGAGTTTCAGTGGAAGATTGACGGGTGAATAGTGCTGGGAGTTTCCTGGTGGAAGTGAAGTGTCATTTGTTTTTCACACAGATTTATTGTGTCATATAAGTGCAGGACTTTTGGCTAGCTGTGCGTGTGGGTATTGTATTAGACCTGTCTCAGTGTGGCAGCACAGTAGAGTGGCCTTGTTCTGCAGTCAAGCACAGTGTCTTTAAGCTAAGCTGTATTCATTAGCTCTTGTTTGGTTTAGCTCCCACATTAAACAGAAAACCTCAGGCTTGGCTTTAGACTTTAGGACACTTGGCTATTTAATATATCTTTTATGGTTATTAACTGGTTGGGAATTGATCAATTTTAAGAGACAAAAGAAATTGCTGTTTTTCTCTGAGGGTGGAGGGTTACATCTGGTGGGTTCTTTCAGTGAAAGATCTTTTTTTTTTCATTAAGAAATAACGTTGTCACTGAGAGGCATGTGTGTCTGATTGCCTACAGAGAACAGCAGTGATGGCTGCAGTAAATGAGTGTGTCAGCTGTATTTACGGTACAGCGGTGTAACCTCAGTCCTCCTGTCTGGTTGTAGTGTCTCAGGAGAGCTCCAGTCCAGATGGGACTCAACACAATTGTGAATCTTCCAACCACAGAATCTTACTTCAGATTCATTATGGTCACCATCCGGTTTATGGTGTACTACAGCAAATACACGAGTGAACATTTTTGTTGTAGAACATTTTCTAACTTCTGCAAAAAGTGTTTCTGATGGCTAAAGTATGTCTCCCATGACTGATTGATTGATTTATAATATCTTAATATCTTCATTTTTTCATGCCTTATAGTCACATTTAGCAGATTAGAGCTGGACAATACTAAAGTTTGAATTTTTTGACATTATAACCAATCAGTTGAGATTTTACCTCTTCCTGCATTTTGATGGACCGGTTTGCTATCCAAATGAGAATGTACATTCACACAAATTATTCTTTAAAATAGGTATAAACGGATTATTGCAGGCTCCCAAACTTCTGACGTAGTTTTGTTTGAAAGGAGTAAAGGCCTGCTCAAACCACGAATGATAACTATAAACAACTATAATAATATGAACAATGACGGATACATTTGGTCTTGTGTCTTGTATGCATTTTGAACCACCTCCTGAGGTTTTTTTTTTTTTTTTTAATCTGCAGATGGTAATTTCTAGTTGTGATTTAGTTTTTATCCCTCTTTGGATACCAATTTCAGTTATATCTGTCATGTAGCAGGGATATAAAACCTGTCCTCTTTCCATTTGGAAAGTTATTGAAATGTATTTACTAAAAGTTAACCAACTAAAATCGTGTGTGCTTACGTTTATGCATATTTTAGTGCATTTAACAAATTTTTTTTTAGAGATTGATCTTTATCTTAAAGCACCCGGAAAAACATTATGCTGGATGTGTACGTGTTTTCCTCAGCTTCCTGCTGCTCACTGAAAATAAATGTTTGGATAACTGGGGCAGCTTACGAAGCCTCAATCACAGCTCGACTGTGACAACGTTTGACAAACGTGCCACTGCCTCATTCCGACTCTTTTGTTTTCTTCCTTTTCCTTCTCATTTTTATGCTCTGCCTCAACCCATCACTCCATTTAACTCCTTCGCAAACGAACTGGCAGGAAGCCCTCTCGTCCGCGTCTGATTACAGGGCACATGGCACACCTACAAACACTTCTGACCTGAAAAGAGATCATTTGACCCTCTGTATGTTCATGCACACTTGTATGTTTGTGTGTATACACATACCACCTGAATGAATGAAAATGCATCTGGTCTAAGTCTGAATGTATCTGTGGTGTAAACAATGCATAACAATAAGGGGAAGTATGATCGAATAGATATTTACAGAAATCAGGTGTCTCTCAGGTTTTCTTGTTTGTATTTGTACTGTGAAATATATTTATTGTCAAATGTCTCTCTCTCTCTCTCTCTCTCTCTCTCTCTCTCTCTCCATCAGCTAGCAGACACTCATAACTGTTAACAAAAACAGCAGACTCCTTTGGATAATTACCCAAACACCCACACACGGTGTTACAGCTCATCCTAAGCCTTCTGGGAATACGGTCTCATTTATGCTCGTTTCCTCCGCCTCCTGGAATCCCTCTTCAAATTATGACTTTTATAAATGAGAATAACAGATGATGTTTTGCGTACGCTGTCCACTTATCAGCTTCTCTCTTCTTATTTATTTCTAGTTGGCTACTGAATACTGATCCAGTGTAGGTTTGCTATCCATTCTCTAGAGTAATAATTTGTTTGCAAATACTATAGTAATGAATATAGTATTTGTTAGTGCTGGGAGCCTCATTCATCTTTTTGTGCTACTAAACACAAGCAGATAGCAGAGGGGTTTTGAGGACTCTCCTCTTTCACCTGTCCGTCTGGCAGGGAATGAGATGATCTTCATGCAGCAGGTGGCTCTTCCACACTGTGCTTTGACTCTTGTCACGAATGGAGTAGCACGCTGACAGCAGGGTGTTTGTAAGTCGTCCTCTTGCATGAAGACTTTTCTGTCTCCGGCTGCTACCTGAGTCATATGCCCCAGAGAGGAAAAAAAAGAGGAAGGAAGAAATAAAGAGACAGACAGACAGACTTGAATTAGCGTAATGTTTAAATTGCTTTTTCATATAAAAAATCAGTGTGTGTGTGCGTGTGTGTGTGTGTGTGTGTTGTGATGTGCATTCTGCAAATTAAATCAGTAACATGAAACATTTCACAGACTGTGTTTCTCACTCCTACTCATTTCTATTGTACTGTATACACACACAGAAAGTGATGGCTCACCTATGGCACACAGCTATTTTCTGAAGTCGCTCTCTTAAGTGCCAAGAAAATTAATTAGAACACTCAGAGAGAGAAATAAAACCCTGAAGGGCTTCAGATCCTCCTCAAGTTTCCTCTCTGGAATAGTTGTATCTGCTTGCTCTCTCACATCCAACAAAACCGCTGCAATTAATTTCTGGTCCACTCTGATTACATGCAAGGTGAATGAAGCTTTATTTCCCTGCAGCTCAGTGGGCCCATGATAGCAGGACGGTCCACATATGTCACCATGACTGCAAGGTGTCTAGTGTGCCGGAGGGTGTGGGCGGTACATTTTTTTGCCACGGCAGGATGTTGATTAGGATCTAGCTAATCTGGGCTGGGTCAGATTGATTATGCAGAGGGAGGAGGAGGAGGGCAGCCTGGTGATTCTGATTACAGCGGCTGTGTTAGAGCGTTATAATCACACAGAGTTAAAGGCAAACAGCAGAGAGGACAATGGGATTTCTTATAGGATTAAAACCTTGCACTGCAAGACACCCACAGGCTGGATAATGCAGCGCTGTGTTTTAAACACAACTCACATGTAACCTCTAGATCGTTTTTTTGATAGGTTACTTATTGGAGTTTTTCTAGTTCAGTTTTCACGCCTTTTTCAGATGAAGACAAAAATGATGATACATTTTTATTTACCTAAGAAAGAATGAATGGCTACCTTTAAATCTGGCTATAACATTCTGTGAATGTAGATGTCAAAATCAGCACACTAGAAACATACTGGAGCCCTTTGACAAATCGGATATGATACTTTATGATACTTTAGTATTTACCGTTATATTGATCATTATGAATACCAATCTAATCAATATAATCAAAGCATATTTATATGAAAATCAGATATAAACCTCTTTTCTTGTCCTCAGACACACATGCTGGGTAAGAAAAGAAAGTGGTGTCCTAAACACTGAGTATTGATCTCACAGGCAATCATGGAGACATGGACCAGATTGGTGTATTGTATTGATCAGAGCAGGGACCCCTGATCTAAATCTAAAACACAACAGTTCACGGACTCATTACATCACTGGGAGATGAGGGAGCAGGATGTGCCGTTTAGTTTTTGGAAGTGAAATAGAACCAGTCACCTTATAATTAGCAGTGAACAACCATAAATTGACTTTTACAGAATTTTATTTTGTGAAACTTCACATTTGATGGTTTTTCGTTTAATTTTTTTCTTAAATGCAATGGGGTTTTATATTAAGTCTTATGTTGTTAAATTAATGTTTATTGCTCTTTTAGTGTTGTGTGTACCATGATTTTTTTTTTAAAAAAGTCATACTTACAGTACTAATTACAGTATTAGTAATTATCTCAACTTGTGAAAAAAAATGATTGTGATGAGCTTTAATTCATCACGTGACCTCATCAACACCTACGCTTTTTGGTGGTTGTCAGTCTATTAAATATATATATATATATATATATATTTTTTTTTTTTACTGTAGATTGAAGTTCAATCCATAAAATCTAAAATGTTGCTACCATATTTTTTTACTGTATATTTCACAGATTTTTTCATTTATAATTTATTATAGGGCACATAAAGCACATTTCAATAGTGTGAATGTCGTCAAATGCGTCACACCTTAGTAAACTTTAATTAAACCCAATTTAATAAACAATCTAAAATTGCATTTGCAAGCTATTTAAGGGGCCTTATTTTATACATCAGAATTTGATTGGCTTGTAGATTTTATTTTATAAATTTTTCCCTACTTCTGTTCCTTGGATTCATCAACAGAAAAGAAATGTCATTTTTGGGGCACAGCGATTTGTTTTGTTTATTGAAAGATTTTGAATAAATAAATAAATAACTTTTTCCACCTCCATTATTACAAAGAACGCTGAGTCATGCACATTAAAAGCAGGGACATTTGAATAAGTCAGTTTGATTCCATGTTTTTATTCAAATGACTCCGACTCTGTTGTGTCATTCAGTAGAGCATGTCTCTGAAATACCAGCTGCATTATTATTGATTACTGTTCGCAATATTAATGTACAGTACCAAGTTATAACACCCTGCTGTTTATAACACAGCTGGCTTCTGTTACCCATCATCAAGAGGGAGGTACATGTTTCTCACATGGATTCAATGACAGTGAGCCATACATTGCTTCAGTGCATGAATCTCCTCAACATAAACATTTAGCTCTGCGTTAGAGGCTCAGTATAGAAATACAGTGAGAAAACAGAGAAGCACTCATTTCAACTCCAGCTGAGCGAGGACTCACTGATGGGGTTTCTTCTATCGGAGGTTCATTTCAAACAAAGCAGTGATTCTTTAAAGGGTGCAGTTATTTTGAATTCATTTCAGCATGTACTTAAAGCTTAATGCCGCCACCACACTGGCACACAACCCCAGGATCTTTAGAGACTGAGACTTATGTTGAAAGTCTTCATGTCATTAACCATAGTCTCCACAGTGTTTTCATGTCATGTTGTGTGTCATTACATACTTGGCAGATGGTCCAGTGCTGCTTTCACTGCTGATTTGCGGTGCATTATTACTCATGGATTCGTACTCATGGATTCGTACGTGTGTGTGTGTGCCCTCTATAATAGGTTGCCCCCTTTCTCTCTCAGACAGAATCTCATGGGAGGAATCCTGGCACACGCTGTCTGTATTATTTAGTACAGTACTTCTCAACTGGTTTTAGCTTCAGAACCCAGATTTTATATTGAATTGCAGCAAGTAAAACCATGTCTACCCTTGCTTAGACTGAACCCATACTGCAATTTAATGTAGTGTGGCTCACATTTCTTTTATCTTGTGTGGATTTGTTCATAGTTTTTGGGGATGAGTTCACGTCCATATTGACTTTTGCCTAATTTGGCACTTAAAGGATGAATTTGTGCAAATAATACCATATGTTTACTGGATGCATTATACTGTTATATTTAGTATTAATGGATTAATTTATTATATATTTAGCTGAATTAGTCTGTTAAATAAATGTATAATATATAGAAGCATAATGCATAATGAAAGACTAATCACCACAAATACAGCAGTAATCTGAAATACACACACAGCTGAAGTCTGTTAAATTATGTAATATATATTTATACATATATTTATTTAATATGTTTTGTTCTCTCGCAAAGGCATCTTTATGTAGGGTTGCTTAACGTAGTCATAGGGGGTCGCATTTGTTTCTGCTCATGAAGTACAGTCATAGTAATAGCTCTGTTCATCCATTCTGACAAAGGGGATTGTGGGAGCTTGAGGGAATGGGGAGGGCTGCTGTTTCAGAGGGATTTGAGGTATCAGAATCCTGTAAATAATCCTGCCACTTTCTGTCATTTTCATTAATGAAAGAGCTGTGGAGAAAAGAGCTATTTATTGTGCTTCAGTGCTCTTGTCTTATGACATAAAAAAAAAACTATAAGACCAACAAATGACTTTCTCCTTCACTCAGTCTTTCTCCTTCTCAGTACGCTCTCTCTTTTTCATGGACTACAGCACACTCTCTTCATCAACACACACATACATCTGTCTTTTTGACAGCCCTGGTGTTTTGGGGCTACACTAGTGTCCTACACTTTCCTCGTCCTTTTGTGAGTGTTATTGTTCGGAGTGAAGTCTTTTGGAGAGAAAGGAGAGAGTCTTGCCACTCTGCTCAGACTGGAGATGAATCTCTGAGGGGTCGCTGTCAGAGGAGAAGCAGAAGGGGAAAACAGTCCACTGTGAATCAGACTGAAGCACATAGTGATCTCCAAGTGGCTTAAGCGTACAGGAGAACTGAGTGGAATGTAGGACACAAGAAATCACATATATTGTTTTGAACATACTACATCTAATATTATTATCTTCTGTAACTGACTGATTTTGTCAATTATATGTCCTATTTTGGCCTGAGCACCATACATGTTTAAATGAATAGTTTAATCTTAACACTTGTGTCATCAAATCGAAAAAACTGATCATTCTCACAAAAAACAAACTCAGGCAGTGTTGATGTTTTGGCCTGGTCGGGGGGGTCAAATAAGAGCAACATTTTGATAGTGTTAATGGAAACTCAATTTCTCTACAAAAAAGCGTTATTACCTTTAAATGGAAGTACAAGATGACCTCTGAATACCTTTAAAAATACTGAAAGTGGCAACAAACACAAGAATTAGCATGTACATAAATGCATCAATCAGATAAACAATAAACAGTAACCGTAATCTGCATAATTTACTAATGTTGTGGTGCATTGCTGGGAAACATCTGTTGGGTGTTGCATCTATGTGTAGGCTTTATTTTATATGTTTAGTTTATTCATACAGCTCTTTTTTTCATCTTTTTTTTTTACATATAAAGATGTTTTACTCATCTGTTTAAACATGGCAGTTTAGCACAGTTTATTGCAGCTTTAATTTAGTAAGTTATGGTATCATGTGTTATTGTTGGGAAAAGATGCTGAATGCCATGCATATGTGTGACCACAGTCCAGCCACAATGAGAACATCCAAACTTCATTTGAAATAGAAATTAAATATATGTAACAATGTGATTAAAGCACCAAATCCACCAGAAACAGATTTGAAATTGTTTATGACAGACCTTGACTTGTCTTCTTCTCACAAAGATTGGCTGCCACTAGGGGTTTTTCGCCTCTCATTTGCAAATTCAGTTTTTGTGACGCTCTCACTACTTGCTTTGTTCCACTGTCAATCCTACAGTCCCAGGTGCAAGCCTGCCACTCAACTCCCATAATGAATGAATTGGAATTGTTCTCTCATGCTCCACTCACTGCAAACCACATTTTGTATTGCAGTGGTTCTGTGGACATTTTTATGTTATGACACTTTTTACACTGTCGGGCCCATTTTGGTGATCTTTCCTGGGGCCCCACAAACCCACAGGCTGGCCCTGTTTGCTTTTTCATTGTATGTAAATATTTGTGTCAAAGTTTCCAGTTTGTATTCCAATGTGTATTATCCCAGAATCAGCCAAATAGAGCTTTTACTGTTTCTGTGGTTTATTTCACTGAAAATAAGCACAGGCAAATTGATCCATGTTTATAATCCCTGCTCAAACCCAGAGGTTCCTCTGCCTTTAATCTTCAGGACACTCTAAGATCCTCTAAGTGGCCTTGGAAGGAAATCACTTGTACGTCAGAGCTGAACACAGCATGTACTGATCTCTGAGCATATGTCAAGGTAGCTTTATCTGTGTCAGAGGCATGGCTGGGCCTGTAGATACATTAGTTGTCATTACTTTCATTCAGAACATTTCATATGTTCTTGAGCTCAGCACCTGGAGGCCACTATATACTGACTTAAATCCACTGACTTCAGACCTGTTCTTCCACCCCAATAATTCAGCATTTGTAATATCCCTTTACATTTCAGACTCAACAGCGCACCTTATAAAACGAAAGAAGCAACATCAGTTTTATTTTGGATGTTGTGAGAAGCTTTTGTTTTTCAAAAGTTGCTTTGATGAAGTGAACTCGTTTTCTCCTCAGTTTCGGACACACTGTAAAAAGCAAATGCACAATTGTAACCTTAAAGAGCTATTTCTATTTGATTTGATTCTGTCATATAAAATCATATTTTTGAGTTGAATAAAATCAGTTTATTTAGATATGTCCAAATGAATCAACAAAACAAAACATTTTTACAGTCTGTTCCTTCAGCATCAACAACAGTGTTTTCTGCCAGTTTCATCAGCCCCCACAGCAAACAGAGCGCCGTCAACTGCAGACAACCAAACCATTCCATGGAAACATTTTTGTGATGACTTTTTGGGGTGATGCAGAAATGGGACCTACAGTAGTTTGGTATATATGTTATCAGATTCAGTTTTATTAAGTTTGTTTAAAAATTTGATCCATTTTCTATTGGTTAATACACACACACACACACACACATTCAGGAGAAATGCTGTTCAGTTTATGCAGTGTCATCTGACCTCATAATAATCACGTCCTGCTGCAGTTTTGTTCCTTATATTTCTCTCAGAGGTCTTGAATGTAGTTTGGGTCAAGTATTTTTTACTAATAATACTTAATTAGTAATATTTTGATGTTCTTTTGAACTTTCAGTTCATCAAAGAATCCTAAAATAATATATCACAGTAAAAAAAAAAAAAAATAAGATATTATGGAATACTACTGTTTTCTAAATTTATAATAAAAAAGGTATATTGAGTAGCAAATCGGTATATTCAAATGGTTTCCAAAGGATCATGTGACACTAAAGACTGGAGTATATTATATATATATATGTATATATATTGTATAGAGGTTATGAGCTAATTTTTTTCCCACACACTTTTTTAACGTTCATGAATAATACCCTAGTATATGCAAGACAGCAGCGAATTTAGAAAAGGGAGGTCAGAAGAGCTTATGATGTGCTTTTATCCATCATTAAAACTTATTGTTAACACATTTTCTCTGGAGAAGATTACTAAATGTCTTTTTTAGGGCTGTGTGCATGTGTGCATGCAAGAGAAGGCATGACAAAAAAAAAAGAAGAAGAAAGGAGTAAGTGAAAGAGATGGGAAGTAATATTTCTTAGGGATGATGCATTGGATATTTCCCTGTTTTCAGATAAGGCTGATGAGCAGTGCCCTCCCTTTGGAGACCCTCTGAATCTCAGCTATGCTACCACATTAATTAGAATATGAATTATACTGCTTATCTGATGATTTGTGCTCAAAGTCTCTTTGCCAATTGTGAAGCTAATGTCAAATAATATTAGACAACAATTTTCAGCCCAATGTTTTCTTATCATTTACTTGAGAGAGAGAGAAAGAATGTCTTCTTTCAGATAGTCCTTTGCTCAGTGTTCAAGAGCAGAGCCTTACGACTGGCTCAGGCAGACACAGTAACTGTCAGAGCGGAATGAGAGGCATCAATCATGAGCAAGTAAACTATTTCTCTTGCTCATTTCATTCAGTAGCTGGATGTGTGTCCTTTTAATGTGTTTGACATCATAGTGTGTTCTGAGCAATTGTAAAGAAAAAGCTTAAATGAAGCCCCTATAAAAGTCATGATGTGTTAATGTCGGTGTCATATATTATAGAGCCTTGAATCACATTGTTCTCTCCTGGGTGGAGCCATGCAATGGCTTTCCTGTGACGGTTTTTACTTTTCTCTTTCTCTGTCGCTCTCTCTCATAATCCTGGATGTCAGTATAATTGCGCATACTTCGTAGAAAAAAGTGTGGAACCTCATTAAAGGCTGCTCTTCAGGAGCTCCTTCCAGGGCCTTTTGTTTTGGTTTGTAGAGGTCAGGAACTGATTAAAAGTAGAAAAGTTTGGGTTAATCACTGACTGAACCCCTGGGAGCTGTTGTGGCCCTCAGTCCATTTTAATCAATAGCGGCGTTTCCACTGTCGAGCTTAAAGCGGGCGTGCTAGTGTGTGCCAGGGCAAGTCACGTTTCCACTGTCACTTCCGGGGCTTGATCGTGCCTCTCCGGGGCTTCCTCGTGGCCAACGGCCAGGGTTTTTTGGCCCGACGAAAACCTTTTGCCAAAGCTGGCCAGCTGGGAATAGAGGAGGGGTTATGAACAAAGGCAGGGTTTCTCCGTGTCTGAAGAGCGTCAGCGCGGATCATTATAGCTCCACATAGCCTATCATAAAATTATAATAATGTTTTTGTTCGGGAGCTTTTATAAAAATAGAGATATTATCCTTTCTAAATTCTAAATGTGACGTATATAGGCTACTGTGACTACAATTAAACAGAAAAGACTCGACCGAATAAGCAGGCTATTTTCATAAGCATTAAAATAAATAAAATATAAATACATTCATTTCTGTGTGGTTTAATTTAGAGTCCTGATAAATTAATTAATTATGATCAATGTATCACTTATTCTATAGTAAAACATTGATGCTTATGAATTAGATTATTTAACAAAGCATGCAAACAAACGGCCGCTTTTATCATGTTATTTTTGTGATCGCGCATGTTCCAGTGACTTATTTCTTAGTTTTCTGATAACTTCTCTTTGTTGCTGGAATGCTGAGGTTGCGTGATATTCCTGAGAGGCGTGTAAAGGGCGTGTTTTAGTGACATGCAGCGGTGCTTCAAGCTCCACTGTGGAAACCCTGCGCTATTCTGGCCTCGGTGCTACTGGTCCGAGGCTATGACCCCGGCCCGGCCCGCTTTAAGCCCTGGCTCGCACTGGCCCGACAGTGGAAATGCGGCTAATGCTTCTTTAAGATGATGCGGTAGACTACTCCCCCCACTGTCCAGACGCCTCTCTGTCTGTTTCACTCTCTTTAGCTCCAGCATTTTTTGTTTGTTTGTTTGTTTTCTTGTAGTATGTTATTCAGAAAAAAAATGACGAGTCATTTACAAAGTGTAACAGATTAATTAACAGTACAAAAAAACACGTATTTTGTTGTACTGTGATCTAGTGTTTTATTTTGATATATTTGATTGTAATGCAGCCTGTAAACTATGGAGCCAGAAGAGTCTCAATAAAGATAAATGCACACACTACAGTCACATATACACACATAGGATTCATACATGCACACACATAATTCATAAATACACACACAGGATACACAAATGAGCACAAAATTCACAAATGCACACACAAAATTTAAAAAGCACAGAAGATTCACAAATGCATACAAAATTCAGAAATGCACACAAAATTCAGAAATACACACACAATTTAGAAATGCAAACAACATTTACAAATGCACTCAAGATTCACAAATGCACAGGACAAGATTCAGAAATGTATTTCTGATGCACACACACATATATCTTGATTTACAAACTGCTTGCGGTCTGTGAACTTCACTGCATTTGTGTGTGAATTTTGAGACTCCCTTGACTTGGCCCAACACACAAATGCCTTTTTTTAAACAGGGAATGATCTGCAACCAATCAGATATCTCCCTTGTTTTAGCCAATCACAAGAATGCACCCCACGTGGGGGATTGTTTACTTATAAGCCAATCAGCGAACGACTCACTTACCTCACGCAGCCGGCGACTCACTTTGCGCAGCCAGCGACCCACTTTGCGCAGCGAACGACTCACTTTCCTCACGAGTCACGCAGCGAACGACTCACTTTCCTCACGAGTCACGCAGCGAACGATTCACTTTCCTCACGAGTCACGCAGCGAACGACTCACTTCCCTCAGCGAACGATTCACTTTCCTCACGAGTCACGCAGCGAACGACTCACTTTCCTCACCCAGCGAGCGACTCACTTTCCTCAGCGAACGATTCACTTTCCTCAAGCAGCGAAGTTGAGCGAACGATTCACTTTCCTCACACAGCGATCAACTCACTTTCCTAAGCGAACGACAGCCGGAGACCCACTTTTCGCAGCCAGAGAGCCACTTTCCTCTTGCAGCGGACCACTGACTCTCTCTTCATGTAGGGACTGAATATTATAATTAAAGTGACTTCTATATTGCATCCAAAAGAATATTTAGATATATTTAAATATTCAAAAAGGTTTAAACATTTTTTTTTTTTTTACTTTCATTAAAATATTTCAATAAAATGAAATAATTGCCTATTGCAAATTTATGAATCCATGGTTAACTTTTTTTCTGAAGTCACTGGGCTATATGTATTGAGACATTTTTAAATTTATGTTTTGTAAAAAAATAATAAAAAATAAACCTGAATTGTAATCTAAACATCTGTATTTTCATAAGATTTAATACAATTGCTGTGTGAACACTTTCATGTGATTGGCTTATAAGTAAACAATCCCCCCACATGGGGTGCATTCTTGTGATTGGCTAAAAGAAGGGAGATATCTGATTGGTTGCAGATCATTGCCTGTTTAAAAAAAAGCATTTGTGTGTCGAGCCAAGTCAGGGGAGTCTCAAAATTCACACACAAATGCAGTAAAGTTCACAGACCGCAAGCAGTTTGTAAATCAAGATATATGTGTGTGTGCATCAGAAATACATTTCTGAATCTTGTTCTGTGCATTTGTGAATCTTGAGTGCATTTGTAAATGTTGTTTGCATTTCTGAATTGTGTGTGTATTTCTGATTTTTGTGTGCATTTCTGAATTTTGTATGCATTTGTGAATCTTCTGTGCTTTTTAAATTTTGTGTGTGCATCTGTGAATTTTGTGCGCATTTGTGCATCTTGTGTGTGTATTTATGAATCATGTGTGTGCATCTATGAATCCTGTGTGTGCATATGTGAATGTAGTGTGTGCATTTATCTTTATTGAGACTCTTCTGGCTCCATAGTAAACAAGTATCAGTAATTTACAAAATGTATCAATGATGTATTATAAAATACTCAATGCATCCCTAGTCAGTAGTGTTCTGTTTATAGTGTAGAGTTTTGTACTGCATGTTTTCAAGTGTGTTGCTGTAATGCAGTCTGTAAAAAGTTAATTCACGTTAATTCAGATGTAATACTCAGTGCATGCCTATTCAGTATCTGTTGACACTGAAAGTAAACAGTTGCAGCTAGTTGCCGAGAATACTGTACTTTTTGTTATTTTTAGTCTGTTATAATCAATTATATTCCACAATTTTGTTAAAGGCCTTTAAAAAATAAAAAAAAGAAGAGCTAATTATTTTGATTTTAGCCAGAAACAGCTGCTGGATTTACTTTGTGACTCTTTGGAAACACTGTAATTGGCCTTTCGTTGTCTTGATTCTCTGACAGGAACCTTGCCTGCCCTCAGCAGTCAAGTCCTATAGATCAGTATGTTTATCATGACCCTCTCAGGGACTAGCAGCTAACAGTAATAAATGAACATGTAAGCAATACCTACTCCTGGTGTTTAAGACATTTTCCCCTGAACATATCCACAGGCTGTGAATAACAGAATACAGGGATTGCACCATGACTGCCTTTGCCCTTGGAGCCTCAACAATAACACCTCAATGGTTTGTTTGGATGGTCTGAGCCAAGCGTCTGGTCAGGGTGGAGAAGTCACTTATGAGATATTTGCTCTGAGACAGGACAAATGGGTGCTGTACGGCTTTAAATCAGATACGGCTGTGGCTGAGCATATTACTGGATGACATGGAAGGGTTTTCTTCTGATGCGTAAATCACTCTCTGTGGTCCGTAGATCCCCCTCTTATTCTCTCAGTTCCCCAAATAATCTCCCAAAGCAACCTCTAACCTTCCTTTTTTTTGTTTATCAAAGCTTCTTGGAAGCTTTGATAAGAGCGGAAAGTCAAGAGCCAAAATACAAAACAAACACCATGTTTTTGTTTTACTAAAGGCTTACAAACCCAGACCGAATGTTAATTCTATTGTGCGTTCGTGGGCTTTCATTCAGCAAACGTCCTGCCATTTTCACTTTTAGTTCAACAAGCCATAAAAATGCCATGAGGCAGAATGCAAGAGAGAAAACGAGGAAGACAGTAGAGGTCCAGACCTTTATCCTTCCAAGCGTGGAAACACTGACAGGAATGGTGATGCAAAACAGAGATAACGTTTGAGAAAGAAGAGAGAGATAGAAAGGTAAATGCATCCACCTTAGACTGTCGGTAGATTGATGTTTCTCTGCCCTTAAGGTGAGTATTCCAGGATGTGGGCAAGTGATGTGGCAGAAACCAAAATGAAATGGATTTCCTAGAAGTAAACAAACTTGAAGGAAGACAGAGAGAAAGACCGCATCAAAACAACACTGTCCTGATCTCGTCCTGGCAGAGATAATTGAAAATAAATGATGTGTTGTCGCAGAGGTGCTGCAGGATAAATACTAATTTGAGCCACAGAGGCGGGCTGGATGCTAAAGCAGCATGTCAGCAATGTGAACATGCTCTAACCTCTCGCCTTCTCGGAGTAGCCCGTCTAATCTTTTTTTTACCCATTAATTCAGTGAAGCCAATTTAGATGTTTGTGGATTTCACAGATTGAGCTCAGAGTCCATACGTGTTAGCTCTGCCAATAATTGCTTATTTATCCTTTTTCCTTCCTATTACCCAAGAGTCACAAGTCAAAGGGAGGTTATTTGAGTCAGTGTAGGGTCAGAAGGTGATGTTTAAATTGTCTGTCAGTCAGTGTAGACGTTTTTCTGAGAATGAACTCTTCTTATCAAATGCAATCGGGGGGTCTAGAATCCATGGACAAAGCTATCTGTTAAAATTCCCGTTTATCTCAGTGACAGTTCCTTGGCTGGCACATCACCCCACAGGAGTCTTCTGCCATATTTTCTCATTGAGCTTATGATATCATTATGCTTATAATCACTTTGAAGCTGCAAGTTCATTTCATGCTTATAATAGCCCTCCAAAAAATGGTCAAAACATATATTATGATTTGTAAAATGAAAATGTTTTTTTTTTGTTTTTTTTTCCCCTCAGTTTATGTATATAGCTCTTTATACAATAGAGAGTGTTTGTTTCAAAGCAGCTCTAGAGTAATAAACAGAATCACTGATACAAAATATAAGAAAAATTATAATTCTTCTTTAAAGCAGTTCTAAAAAAAGACAATAGCGTCATTATTTAGCTCAAGTCAGTTTAGTGTTGATGCAGTTTGGTTCTATAGTAAGTTCATGAAACTTTCATGGTTTTATATATATATATATATATATATAAAATAAAAAGTCCCAGAGGGGAAAACAGGCAGGCAGGCCAGGACAGGGCATGGCGAAGTGAGGCAGGATCAGGCAAGACAAGACCTAACATGGGTATATACAATGACAAACTAGCACAAGACCGCAAACACAAGGAGAATAAATAGGGAACAAAACAATGGAGGTAATGAGGGAGGACAAGTGGGGCAAATTAACCAATAATCAGATGACAAGAAGACAATAGACATGAAAGCACGTCACACAGAAAAAAAACAGAACAAAAGCCAGGTGCTCCCACAAAACCAAAACACAAGCACATGGCCAGCAAAACAATCAGACGCCTTGTGCTTGAACAAAACAAGACACAAATACACAGCTAATGAGAACACTCATAAGCCACGTTTTCACACAAAACATGAAAGCATGCTTCACAGCACAAGACGAAATATAACATGAAAGCATGCAACCAATAAAAACATGAGCTGAGTGCTACAACACAACGAACCACATGCTTCTAGGGTTGTAACGGTATGAGATTTTCACGGTATGATAATCGTCTCCGAAAATATCACGGTTTCACGGTATTAAACAATCAAAACAGGGGGGGGGGGGGGTTAACACGTGTGTTTATTCACATTTCATTAATCAAAAACAAGATATTTTTTTTTTACCATTGATTATTTATTTGTTTAATAACATATTTATCATTAATAATTCATACCAATTCATAAATTCTGGTTCGACTTAATTTTTCTGGAGTCTATACTTATGATTTAATACAAATATACTAATCATACAAATTTAACATTTAATTTATATTTTAAAACCTTTATTATTCTATATTTTCGCAAAGGGCTGCACAACAGAGATTTACTAAATTAAAATGAGGGGAAAAATTATATTCCCTTATATTTATGTAAATTATTATAATCTATTATAATAATATTATCATTTTAGAAGTAGGCTACATTATAGTACAATCATAATTTCTGTCAATTTCTTCGAGTTAAAAAACAGACTTTTATTTGGACGGGTTGTATTGGTGAGCTTTGAGTGTGAATGT